>NC_079417.1:4297450-4359950 GCF_026213295.1 Gadus chalcogrammus
CATGTAGGGTTTTAAACACTGGACCCTTGGAAACTGGTTGAACGAGGTCTACTCACGGGATCCAACATGAAGAAGTTGAGCCCGGCTCCGGTGCTGAGGGCCACGAGCGTGGCGCTGCCGTACAGGGCGTAGCCGGCACACACCATCTGGCTGCCCGGCTGCAGCGCGTCCTGAACCGTGGGCTCCCCCTCCGATGTCTTTAACGCACATCACAACTTTATCATTTATCAAACATCCATTGTTAAGACCAAATGCAAACAGCCACAATGTGACACCATGATGCCGGAAGCGTTAATTAAAAAAGTGTTTTTATTAAAGGTCTACATGGCCTATCTGAAGAAAGTAATACAATGTAATATGATAGGAATAATGACACAATTATTATTATATTATTATTTTTTTTGTGGACATTAATGTAGGTCACAATTACTTACTTTTTGTTGGTGAACATTAATGTAGGCTACTTATTCTTTTTTTTTGTTGGTGAACATTAATGTAGGCTACGTCTAGAAAAAAGTTAGTCGATATAATGATTATCCACTATTTTATCAATGTTCTGGAAGATGTCTTTGGGAGCCGATATTGTCAGAGAATCATTAATCAGATTAATCATTAGAGACTTTGCTGAATCCGATGGATTTTCCAAACTACAAATTAGCTGCATTGCAGCGTCCCCTTGTGTCCTTATTGTTGTTTCAGACCAAACAAATCAATATTTTAAATGAAGGTATTCATTGCCAAAAAATATGAATACGATTTAGTGTTTTATTGCGTGTTCCACGATTGATAATAAGACAAAGTCTTATATAATTGTAACTATGTAATTGAAATAACCCATGCATCGCTGTCATATGATTTAGACTTTGACACTTTGGATTTATTACGATCTCTAAGAAATCCATCAGCCTAATGAAGCTGACAGAAAACCTTCAAAGTATTAGATGGATCAATAGATCAAATACTGTGTCTGTGGCGTAACAGTGACATCATTATTGTACGTAATATAACTACTGAAAATGTTAGTTCACAAAAGGTTGAAACTGTTTTATGCTATATATATTTATAGATTGGGGTGACACACACATACACAGATTCCCCGACATTAATCAATTCTCTATTTTGTATTCCAATTATTACTCACTCTTTTGTAGATGGCAAAAATGGTACCAATAGAGGCCAAGCAGTCGATGTTGCTGGATCCGTCCAGGGGGTCAAAACACACCACATACTTACCCTGCGGGGACAGAGAGAAGGAAGCACAGCTTGAATGGGTGAGAAGAGCACTGTTCTAGAAAAGCATTATCTATCAATACGGGTCTCTTTGCGATTTTTAACCATTAAGACCTTCCTTGTAGTTTTGTACAGGTTACGTGTGTGTGTGTGTGTGTGTGTGTGTGTGTGTGTGTGTGTGTGTGTGTGTGTGTGTGTGTGTGTGTGTGTGTGTGTGTGTGTGTGTGTGTGTGTGTGTGTGTGTGTGTGTGTGTGTGTGTGTGTGTGTGTGTGTGTGTGTGCGTGTGTGCGTGTGTGTCCGTTAATGTATATCTGCACATATACGTATGTTTATGTGTGTCTGTTTGTATATGTGTGCCTATGTATGCTGTATATGTGTGCATATGTATGTGTGTATGTGCATGTTTATTAATTTATTTATTTTTTAATATGTATGTCTTATGTTTATATGTATGTGTATGCGTGTATGTACATGTATGTATGTATGAACATGTGTGCTATGTATATGTGTTGTGGGCTTAGGGTAGTGTGTACATATGCATAATACATATATATATATGTGTGTGGGTGTGTGTGTATGTGTATGGGTATGTATGTATGTATGTATGTACACGTGTTCTATGTATGTAATGTATGACCCAGCAATATGTATGTTCATGTGTATGTACTGTATGTATTTGTGTATATGTATAAATGTGAGCATATATGTGTGTGAGCCCTCCACCACCACACAATGAGTCAACCCAGGCCCCCTTGTGACCCCTGACCCCTGACCCTTTTCTCCTTGGGCGTTACGATGAGCGTCTCGTTCTCCTCCGACACCAGGCAGCAGGTGGTGTAGGACGCCCGCAGCAGGTTGATGACCAGCGTGTTGGACAGCACGTCCAGCTTCTTCACGTCATCCCCCGTCACGTTCACCGAACCCGCCAGACCCTGCCTGACACAACAGCCAATCAGCTGGACACAGATCAGTCGGTAACCCCTTTCTGTCAGCCGTTAGCAGACTCAGCCTACATCCGTGATCTGAGTCATCTAGCGCACATTGTCAACATATTGTATAAATGTGTTAACAAATCGGGCCATTGGCCTACATGAACTTTCGCATTTTTCCCATCTCTGGATCATAGTCCCAGAGACTGGGATTTTAGCATTACTGTACTGTGTATATTGCCATTGATTCTTCCAAGGGTATTTTAACCCGTGTCTTAATGTTAGAAATACTAAAAATATCACAAACATTCCTTAGTTGAACATAGAAGTCGGGGTGTGCATCTTTGTATCAAACTTAACTTTTTTTACAATCACTTTCAATTTCACCACTATTGCATTATACTGAATACTATGTATCGAATTTGTGTGTGTGTGTGTGTGTGTGTGTGTGTGTGTGTGTGTGTGTGTGTGTGTGTGTGTGTGTGTGTGTGTGTGTGTGTGTGTGTGTGTGTGTGTGTGTGTGTGTGTGTGTGTGTGTGTGTGTGTGTGTGTGTTCATAGATTGGAAAAACAGTAAATGTGCTATGACTTATGAATATCCAATGCTCCTCTAGATGTCAGCAGTGGGCCAGGGGGAAATCTACTATGGCTACAATGCCTATGTTTTTATAAGTAAATCATAAAGTAGATAAATGTTGGATGATATAGTTCAACAACAAAAGTGAGCAATTCACAGACATGCGAGGAAGATAATTGTTGAATTTGAAGATTCTAATTTAAACATATTTTAAGGTTTCCATGTTGATGAACTGCAGGTGATGCAAATCTGCAGAACAATCCTTTGGTGACAGATAACACATATCGTTAGCCTCATAGCATCATAGCCAAATTCATATTTCGGCCAAATTGTGATATCTGCCTAACTCTACTCTCTTAACGCTGCTGATTCACTGTGCCTCATTGGCTATATCTGGTCAAACTTACTGTCTTAACTTGACTGACTATCTATTGCATTAAGACTTACTATCACACACAAATACAAACAAACATACTCTCTCTCACGGTCTGTCTCTGTCTCTCTCTCTCTCTCTCTCTCTCTCTCTCTCTCTCTCTCTCTCTCTCTCTCTCTCTCTCTCTCTCTCTCTCTCTCTCTCTCTCTCTCTCTCTCTCTCTCTCTCTCTCTCACTCTCGCTCTTCCTCTCTTTCTCTCTTTTGCGCTCACTTGCGTTGATGCAAGAGTGTCTTACCTAACAAAGCATTCGAGATGCTAAGAATAGATACCAAATTCCCATGGCAAGCATTGAATCCCATGAAGCCCTTACAAAATAGCTCTTTTTGTCTCTAATCTCAGTCCAGTCACCTTCCAGAGGATGTTGGCTGTTTTCCAATGTCTATACCTCGATTATGCATCTCTTGTGCAAGATTACACAACCCCAATTGTATTCTATCTCTGTTGTTAAGGAATTTACAACAATGCATCAAAATAGTATCACCCATTGAAGGCACTGACTTTTTAGTTCTTTTGATTAAACTTTTTGCTACTGAGGATTTGTTTTGTGATATACTTTGAATAGTCAGCCATGAGCCAATTATCCCTTTGGGGATAAGGCTTTGGGGTCAGGGAATGACTCACCTCTATCAAGTTTATTTTCTAACTCTATGTTACCAATTTGATTTTCTTAATATACTAATTTTAATGCTTTCTCCTATAAAACTAGAGAGGAGCCCGAGATCTCCCCACCTGCTTCCCCTGGACCACCAATAGTGTCTAAAGTTGCACTGTGCAAAAAAAGCTTCAACCAGGAAGTGAATGAATCCTCAGTGGCTGACACTGTGTCTTGCCTCTTTCAATTTGACAAAAAATTAATGCAACTAATGTATTCACTCCAAAGATATATCCTTATTCCCCCATGTAGGGTTGCAGGGAACGTCAACTCTTAATGGTGTTTTGTCAACATAACAGCTTAAAAAGAGGATCTCTAAACAGTCCTTTTTTTTTAACCAGGCACTTATGTAATATTCTGCTGTTATGCAATGTTATGCAATTGCAGTGAGGTCAACCAAAGAGGTGTCCACACACACACCAGTGGTTCTAAGCCAACGCAGCGTTGGTCGAACGCCCAAGGTCATCTACTCTCCCAGGTAGTACTCACAGGTGCACCAGTCCTGCCTTGCGCACGGCCGAGGAAATGGCCTTAATGGCCGTCAGCATGGAGTTGATGAGCTGGGTAAGTTCGCCGGTCGACCCCTTGGCCTGACGCCCGGTCTCCATGATGAAGCGGGTCAGCGTCCACACGTCTGTGTCGAACTCCGACTGATCCGACATGGTGTGTGCGTGTGTGTGTGAGTTTGTGAATGCTTCTCCTAACTTCTCCTGAGGTGCCTTCCTGTCGAGTAGCAAATCCACAATGTGAGGCAGAGTGTAGCAGACAGAAGGTATAACCGTCCTGCCAAGTGTTCTATTTATGTGTGTGTGTGTGTGTGTGTGTGTGTGTGTGTGTGTGTGTGTGTGTGTGTGTGTGTGTGTGTGTGTGTGTGTGTGTGTGTGTGTGTGTGTGTGTTTGTGTGTTGGAGGATGCAGTGTCAGATAACAGTTGTGGTCGACGTGGTCATAACAAGCATAATCCCCAACCCAGAGGCAAGCCCCTTTCTTAAAACTTGGGATTTTTCATTGAAGTCAAAAAGGAGTGTTACACCTTTCACAATAATAGTTTAAACATAGCCAAATGCCAGAGTATGAATCCTTTTTTCCTAACCGTTGTTATATTGTAAAGCCAAGGCCCTTGGTGCTTAGCCATTGTCTCTCTCTTGCACAGAAACGTGTGACCCTCTGAATGCTTTGCCGAAGTGGGAATGAACTTCTTGACTCCGTAACTCTGTATGTTTTAGCCCTTGTATTTGGTGAAAATACTTTACCAAACCCAATGCGTTGTCCCATACTCTGGATCTGATGTTGGGCAAGAATTTCTATGTCAGGCTGAGTAATAATCACCCCTACATCACTTGCAGTATTGCAATGATGCACAACAGAGTAAAGTAAAGTATTAAGTTATTACTATGTGTTGCTCTGTTAATGCAAAGCTGTTTAGTGATACATAGCTAAATGTGTTGCTGGACAAGGTTTATCAAAGGCAGTAGATTCACATTTATATGTGTAATGTGTCATTCACTGTCTCAAATAACATTTCTGACTCCACGCTGTCCTTTTGACATTTAACTCAAAGGTCAACTCCTGTAGATAGAATATCCATGCACTTTAATATACACTGCTGAAGGACACTGCAACTAATGATGTCCATTACACTTTTCTAATAGATCTGATCATTTTGTGCATCAGGTTTGAAAGTAACACGAATAGGAATATTGAATTCATTTTAGGTTCTAACAGAAGTCATGCGCTTTCCCTGACAGACTGTGTAAGCAGTTGACTAGTATCAGTGTCTCAACATCCAGTCACATTCAAACAAGAAATGGGGGCAGACTTTAACTTTCAACAGCTCAAACTCAAATACTGCAAATTCTCAACTCATCCCCCTGTTCATTTTATTGTAATAGCTATAATTTGCCCTTTTCTCCCACTATGGACATTCATGATACACCCATCACTTTTAAAACAAAAACAACAAAGAATCATTCTTTGAAGTTTGAATTTTTATTTATCAGACATGATCAAGGCATGAAGCGTTCTTGCATAGATATTTGTATGTGGCCCAACATATATTAAAATGTTCCAACCCGATCAAGGTGCTTGTTTTAAGTTACGTGTGAAGCAAATGTTTGTTGTATGTAGCATGTGATCCATATGTGCGTGAGTGTGTTTGTGTGTGTGTGTTTGTGCACGTACTAATCAGTATTGGTGTCTTTGCGAGTTTGCTTGCCAGCTTATGGCAAGCATTGTCTTACTCCTTTGGACTCATGCACTGTTGCTACTCAAAGCAGAACGTAAACTCTGAGGAAGGGGTCCAGTCATTTCCCAGTACCCTTTCCCGTGTGGAATGTGTACACACACACAGACACACACACACATAAACACAACCAAAAAATGCACGTACACTCAACAGAGGGTGCTACTGGCTGGCCTGCTACTTTCTGCCGTGCTTCATGAAGATGGCGAGGTACTCTCGCACGTCGTCGGACGAGCCCATGACCACGGGGACCCTCTGGTGGATGTCCACGGGCTGGATGTCCAGAACGTTCTGGGTGCCCGTGGTGGCCATGCCCCCTGCCTGCACCATGATGTAGGCCATGGGGTTGCACTCGTACAGCAGCCTCAGCTACAAGGACATTGGGGGATGGGGGGGATGGACACAGAAGAACGACTAAGAACACGTTCTAGAACATCTGCTACACCAAAAGGAAAATGTTAGGAAAAGAAAATGTTCAGCAATAGGTAATTGTCCACAAACCAATGTGGACAATTACCATGGTTACCATGGCTTACTTCATTGTCCATGAAGTAAACCATGGCATGATGCGAACAAACTCCCCAGTCACACTGAGAGGTAAATCTCCGTGTTCCGAAAAACTGTGCAAGCTTGCTTGGTTACACGTTAGCAAACACCGTGGCGACAGGGAGGTATGTGAGGAAATGGCATTGTGTCACAGACTCGGGTTTGTAGATAGAGCAATCTAGCGAAACGTCTTCACAATGCCATACCATCTTAAAATGGTAAATATGGATTATTCTTTACATTTGTTTGAAAAGTAATCCTTCAGCAACAAATGATGTGTGCCAATAAAGAACCAGAAGTTACATTAGAAGAACAAAGTTTTACAATTCTTCCAAAATGTTTGGTATGCACCAAGAATCCTTTGTCCCATCCTGGGTCAATTGTAACTACTCTAGCTTATGACAGGTACTGTACCTTTCCCTGGGGACTCTTCCGGTTGGCTGTGTACAGGAACACGCCTCCGTACATCATAGTCCTGTGGACGTCTGCTACCATGGAGCCAACGTGGCGAGACCCGTACGGTGCGCTGCCGTCCTGGTGGTTAAAGACGTACAGTAGAGGGTAGAAACATTCCTAGTGTTTTGTAACCAAGACTTATTTCATGTTACCCTTATTGCAGTGCAACGCTCTTGTTGCCCCTCGATAAGCTAGTGAAATGACGTAAGATGATAGATGTGAGGTCGGGCTCTTCGCACTTCACAACCACTGTATTCACGACCCATAGTCCTGAGATGTTAATTGAGTGAAAACAATTTGAGTGGAAGCAGATGCACAAATCACATGCCAATAAATGTTGGGCATCATGTATCTTAAGCCAGGTAATTCTTATGAGTGGCATACCCTTCTAAAATAACAACCAAAGACACCCCTCATAACGAAACAGCTACAAAAGGCAAAGACTGTGGGGAAATATGTCGTACATGTTGTAACCAACCACATTGTTTACCTTTGGGAACTTCTTCTTTTGCAGGTACTCTGTGACGGCCGGCTCGAAGTACATGGCGTTGCCTTCGTTTGTACTGTAGATGTTCCCTCGATTCTTCATCTTCACATCTTTGTCTGTCAGGATGAACTCCCCGATCGCCTGGCCAGTCAGGAAACCACACACACCTTTGATTAGTATGTTTACATGCAGATGGATACCTGCTTTGACAGGGTTACTGGGTTATGGGAATTAAATGAGTAGGTTAACAAAGTGACGGGTGATCATAATTCGCAATTCGTCTCATTCTTAATGCTGAACGTTCGTCTGAAGCCAGGGCCATCGCACCCGTTCAAACTGAGGGAGGCCGTGTCCCTCCCCTTATCGGGGGTCCCCCTGATATTAAGGGTGCGTGACAACTCTTTGTGAATATGTCCATTGAATGTGGTTGTTGTACCGCGATAGTAACATCACTGGATGTAACGGGGAGAGCTAACGTGCTGTTTCTCAATGAAATTCAAACATCACATTTATCAAACTGCTATAAAAGCTGCGACTAGTTTCTAGCCTAACTACAGCAGAGAAAAAGTTCACCGCAAGAACTACAACAACAAGGATAAATCAATCTCAAGAGACATTGCTGCAATCTCATACTTTTGGTTTGTTGAGTTTGATGGAAAACATTCACACATTCCCGCGCCCAGTCAGCCCCTGAGGGAAAGTCCCTCTGATACTCACAGGGTCCAGCATGAAGCAGTTGACCCCCTGGCCGCAGGAGAGCACCATCATGGTGGCGCTGCCGTACAGGGCATAGCCCGCCGCCACCAGGTCCCGGCCCGGCTGCAGGGCGTCAAGCTCGCTGGGCTCCCCATCTGTGGTCTGTAACGTTCAAATGAATCCGTAAACGGCACAAATAACTCCCCCTTCAGCGGCATGTGGTTGTGGTGACGGTCATTTCATCAGAAGCACCAAACGCAACATATGTAAATTAGCCTTGTGGCTATAATCAGGCTCAATTATAATTTGTGCATTGTCCCTGTCAAATAAACGCATTGTTGTGGGTGGCCGGTAAAATTTTATGTAATCTTCGATGATTCACTACCTTTTTGTAGATGGCAAATATTGTCCCGATGGAGACAAGGCAATCGATGTTGGATGAGCCGTCGAGGGGGTCGAAACACACAATGTATTTACCCTGCAATAGAAGAGAGTGAGAGAAAAGGTTTTAATAGAAAAGCTAGGACCTCCCTAATATAAACAGTACTTGTAAGGGAAAAGTCCCCATTCAAACCTGTCCGTGTCAAGCATGATGAGGTACCGTGTTAAAACTACTACCACGTGGACAAAGCGCCAATGGTATTGAAATTCTCCCGAAACCAGCGATGAAACGCTTCATTTTGTGGGCTTCGTTCCCCCGTTCTCCCAGATCTACTGACCCGGCTTCCTGCTTCCAGGATGATGGCGTGCTCGTCCTCCTCAGAGACCAGGATGCATGCTGTGAAGGACGCTTTGATCGCGTTGATGACCAGCTCGTTGGACAGGATGTCCAATTTCTTCACCTGGTCCCCGGTCACATTGACGCTGCCCGCAATGCCATAGCTGATAGAGAGACATATTACAGAGTCATGAATACTGAAAAGGAATAATAAGCATCTTACGATTTAGGATTCTGTCTGCTCGGAAACAGATGAAATGAGTGTGTGTGCATGTGTTTACTACTTTTCAAGTTGTAGTTCGGTCCAGACATGGTCGTTTCCCTAATAGCCTACTTGTTTGTGTTTCGAGGAAATCCAAAGATAAATTACATTTTGTTGTGGTTTATTGTTCAGACTTCTTTGCTACCTTTTTTGGACACCCTGATTAGCAAGAAAGAAAATGCAAAGTTTCCTGGTATATACAGGGAAGGTGTCAAGCAAAATATGCATGCATCACCGGCTATGAGTAAGGAAATGTAATTTAGGAGAGCTCTCTCCCATGGCCAGGCATTCTCTGCCAATGAAGGGAAAATAAAATGAGGGATTTAAGAATTTCCTTTGAATCACGAGAAGGAAAACATAGTTAATGTACTTCGTATTAGGCTTACCCATTTTTGTATCTATCTACCAAGTTAGAGGTTCATAAGGTCGTTAAATGTATCAACTTAATTTTCCTCATTAACCAATTAAATTAAACACACTATAAAGTGGGAGGGTTAGTTTGATGAACGGCGTATGCGACTCATCCAGCCATGTGTACGACTACCTTCGCGACTGGTTGGCTGACTGATCTATAGATCGTTAAACAAAAAATAGGAAAATACATTTTACTTACAGATGGGAGATTCCTGCTTGCCGCACTGCTACGGAAATCGCCTTAACAGCTGTGCACAGAGAGTTTAGAAGTGTCGTTAACTCTCCGGTCCCTCTGGCTTTCTGACCCTCCTCCAGAAGAAACCTAGTCAAAGTGACTGAGTTGGTCTCAAACGGTCCCTGTCCTGACATCTTGCACAGCAGATCACACCAGTGCAGTGTGTGGAGAAAGGGGAAACGTTTAAAGCATATAACGCGGAACTTATTGCGTTAAGGGGATGGTAAATAAAGGAAAGCCAATCCGAAGAGCGTGCATTGTACAATGTGCTGTGAATCCAGCGATGAACTGATAAAGTGACCGAAAGCGGGATGTGACTGGAATAATGGATGCTGTCAACCCTGAAATAAAACCAAGCATTGCGACATCAGGTTGTGTATTTTACACAATTTCAGCAGTTTGAATACCAAGAAGGTTTTAAGATAAATTCGTGAGATGATTTGGTCATCCGAGTACGACAATTATTTTGCCGTTTGCCCTCTGGATAGAAGATAAGAGTTTCAGAATTCCTTCAGACAGGTTTATTTTTTTTCCATCTTACCAATCAGTCATTTAGTCAGTCAGTCAGTCAGTCAGTCAGTCAGCCGGTCAGTCGGCCGGTCGGTCTGTCTGTCTCCCTGTCAGCTTCAACAACGATTCACTGCGTGCGACTGGGCGGCGCGACTCCATACAAGTCAACGTTATCGCCATGTTTCAAATCTGTAAATTAGCATAACACCAGTCTATTACAAAAAAAGGGACAAAAGGAATAAATACATGTTGTAATTATCTCACTTTATGCTCCTGGGCTGCATTGTGTCAAGTGTGTTTTATATGTTACATTTAAATCTGTGACCTAATCAGTTGACAGTGATGCAATTTGGACGGAAAAGGCAGCTATGCACTTTTCTCTTCTGTCAGACACGTACACACAATATAATGCACACATGTATGATGATGACGTACGAGCGTAATTTTCTCTCCCTCTCAAACATTGCTACTTTGCGGACTTTACGCAAGATGACACAAATACCACACGATGTCGCTGTTCACCAACCAGTCATTGCGATTAAAAATGTGTTTTGCCTTGCAAGCTCAATAAAAGTAGTAATAGTTTGCATTATTTTCCTGTTTCACGTAAACATGAACATCCACTGAATATATATTTTCAAATGTTACAATAACCTAGAGAAAAAGGAAAACAGAAAATGAGATGTGTTTCTCAAAACGTGCAAAGTTAATGTAGAATAAATGGTCGAAAATAAGTCCAAGTCGAGAAAGATATGAAGCCATGGTAAGGAACTTAAAGTTAGCATTTCCTTAAATCACACTATAGATAAACGAGAGGAGAGCAACCTTGCAGCAGGTAAGCGTCACCTGCTACGCGGACCTTCATAATGGGTGGAACGCCACTGGTCCGGCCATCAAGTGCGCATGAGCGCAGTGTAAGAACTTGCTGAACGGACAACTACAAAGAGGACCGTCGGCGAGGAACAGACGAGGGGAAAGTGTACGTTTTAACACGTTCTGGGGCTAGCATAAGGGTTTCAACATGGCTTTCCTTTACAATTAATTCGGTCACACTTCAATTGCAGTAGCCTACAAAGCAATTAATACGCGCCTGGTTAACATCACGTAAAGACCTGATTGACTGGGAAACTTGGTGTTGGTAAGTAGTGAGCCCCATGCTGTTACTCAGGCTTTGGAGTATAATGGGACTACTTATTGTATCACCGCATCTGGTCATCCAGGTTTTAAATTCGATTTTTGCTACTGATCAACCCGTAATGTCTATCATGCTTGCATTTTAGTTTGTTTATACACATTGCAACGATTTGCTCCAATGTTGTACTTCCGTTAATATGTCTCTCCGACCAAAGTGGTTATATTGCCCTCAACAGGTGTTCAACCCGGCTAGGTTAGATGTTGAACTTTGAGCTCTCATAGAGGATCGCAACCGTCCCTTTTCTTTGTTTATGATGGCCCTACGCGACTAGTCACATTGCTGCGACATACGCACGCAAGTGGATACACAGACGCACACAAGTGGATGAATTTGAATAGGTTCCCTAAAGAATACGCATTTTTCCTATATATATTTTTTAAAGGGATATTGGCTGTCTGTATATATGTCCTTAGTCTCCATAAAGCCCCCTGGGCTTTTATCAGTTGGTGTATTTATGTTTCTTTCAGTCATGAAGGAAACCAAGAGATTTTCATATCCTGAGCACCTCCACCTCAGGCGCCAGTGCAGAGATGTCTCCTCACATTGTTCCCTTGCCAGAGTCTGAAATGCAGGGCTTGAGTTCAACAAAGGCGTCTTTGAGGAGCAGTGAAAGGGACTGTCACCAACTTTTAAAAACAATTCGCTGCTGTATGGCTTATTGGAATCACGGGTCACGTTTCTTTTTTTAGAAAAGACTTCAGAGACGCCACCTCGCCTTATTTCAGGAACGACTCTCATCCTTAAAATACAACAAAACATTCTCTATATTATCTTTCATGCCAACACACTCATCTGGGGCACATTCCAGTGATGACTGAACAAAAGTTTTGGCAGGGGACCTCTCCGTTTGTAGGTTTCAAATAGTTTGGGTATCCACATGGGGTGAAGATGATGCTGAACCTTAGACCTGGATGTCATGGTGGTCCCCATTGTGCTCAAAGGACTTAAAGATTAGAATCTATAGTGGTTGGACTTGAGTCTCCTTCTCATAGACTCTTAAACTATGGCTCAAAGATTATGTTCAAGGGACTATGATGAAGATGTTTTCCTGTATGTAACATATTTTCATCTCAAATCCTTGTTATGGTCAACAGATAACTATTTTGTAACTTTGCAACCAAAGATGACCTCCAAACTGTTTCTGACTGTCTCAAATCTTGCCCCAAATCTTGCAAAACGACTACACACATCAAAGCAGCAGACATCCGATAGGATGCTGAGTTTAGACTAATGTTGAATGAAGCATCATAAGATGCATCTGTCTTGTCTTGGCATGCCGCTCCATAATCTTTAAACATTCACAGAAACAAGTAGCACCGTTCAAACGTATCAATATGTATGAAATATTGTTTTTCCTGCCTATTCATCATTCTGTAATCCATGTGTCAAAACTCAAGTTACCCAATTTTATCTTAAAAGGGAAAGAAATGTCGGATCTTACAGTAAAGCTCAGTATTTAATGGTAACGGTCTCTCTACCACCGATAACATAAACACCATTCCACTGCTTCCTCACTGCTTTCCCACTGGGGGCACTTCTTAGCAGATTGTGTTTAACAGGGCAGCCTGGTGTCGGCTGGTACATCTGGCTTAGCCCGCCGCTTGAGAGGTACACATTACGGGGCGCGGGCCCCTCCGTCTTGTGGACACATGGTCGGCGTCTCTCAATTAACACCTCCCTTAAACGACCTCTTGTGTCTGCCGGGATCAAAGCAGCTTGGCTTCCGTCGACGGGCCGCGTCTGCCCTCCAACCGCCCAGCGCCTCTCTGTGATTATCGGCCCCCGGGGCCCTCCGATGTTTGTTTAGAGGAAATGACTTCCACTCGGCTGCGCTGTCCGAGTCGGTTGCACATCTAATCCGAGCCTGGCCCCGCATGCTGCTGGCCGGCTTTTTGTGTCTCTGTGGCCGTCTGTACCCCGCTGTTGCTTTTTTTTGCAGTTCAAGCCGTAGACGTGGTGCTCGGTGGAAAGTTTGTTACTGGCCCTAATACCAGTTGGGTTACTTGAAAGTTAAAAACAATAGCGTTGGAAGATGAACTTCTGTTTTTGTGCAGCCTATATAGAATCAGCGGGACTTCCTGGTAGAGTATTTTTCTGTAGATGGCAGTTTTTCTAATATCTCTGCATGTAAGAATGAGGGAGAGGGAGCAGCTTGTCAGGATTTAAAAGGGTGTGTGATGGTGGTCTATGTGAACTGAATGTTTGCCTTGTTATTATAAACCATGTGCACCTTAATTTGCAGTGTTGTGCTGGGCAAAGAAAACCCAAGGAAAAACCTGGTTTAGGCCAGGATGCTTAAAATAGGCTTGAGGATTGGATTTGATAAGGACATCATGGGTAAACATTGAATCTCCTTTTTTAAATTAGTTGCTTTCCTCTTAAATGAATACCTACACATGCAATGTTCCAAAATGGAGATGACCTCAAACCACGATGTAGTGGTTTAATAGTGTTAGTTTCAACAGTTCAATCTGATTGCTTGCCATTTTTGTTCCTGATTTCACAAAGTACCCAACTTAAAGCCTCAATGTATTTTTTTGGCTTATGACAATTAATATGGATGGACAGCTGTCTTGAATCTCCTACTTCTTTTGTGTAAGAAGTGAAATGTCATGGCTAATGGAAGGTTTTATCCATCTCGTAATGTGGATGGTTGCCTCATTTGCCTTTTGACGTTCTTCCCAATAGCATCATCGACTATTTCCCTTTATGTTATTCCCATTGTGATTTGCAATCGCATCCTTGCAAGGAGCTTTCCAATGGACAATATTGGATGTTGTTCTATGCAGAATACAACTGAGTAGAGGGTATTGGTCACCTGTTGGTGTGTGTGTGTGTGTGTGTGTGGTGTGCGGTGTGTGTGTGGCTAGCTAGGATTAATCCCAGCAACAACCAGGTGGATTTGAGACCTTTTTGTTGCCTAGGATCTTAAGCCCATTCCTTGTACCGCCCCCTTCTCAAATCACATGTTTGCATCGAAGAATGTGCCTTTTGTTGCGCCAACTGTAACAAAATAATGTGTTGAACTTGGGTTTTTATGAAGTTACCACTTGGGTTGTAATGTCAAACAGGTCCCACTATCTCAAATCTCCCAAAAGCATAATTGTCTAATTCCTTCTCACATTTCTTGCTCCCCTTCATACATTTCTTGACTACTTTGACCACTATGATTGCTTATGGTTTAACTAGCTTGAAAGGATATTCCTAGTCAGTTTTTTCTCTTTTTAATGGCATGGCAGACACCTAATACTTGGGTCACTCTGAAGTTGAATCTGATGGTGACTACATGCTGTAGTCATCATGCGATTTCAGGGGATTAAAGTGAACCACTCCATGGGAAGATTGGGTAGCTTGAGGGAAGCTTTCTGCTTGACTAGGCTTGTTGCTTATGTAAAAGTATGCTGTTCATGATTAAGATGTGGCAGTATAGTGCTGTGCTATAGGGTTTGAACCTGCAAAACACCCCGCACTTTAATCTTTTTGTTTTCCTGCCTTCCCCATGCTTAAAACTAAGTAGTGTTCTTTGCTTTAATTCCGGGAAAAATACAGAGGAGTCATTTTACATGGAAAAACCTCAGTGTGCTCGATGGCAGACATGTTTGTTTGTGTGTACGTGTGTGTCATGGGTGGGCTATAGATAATGTCTGATAGGTCTTCAAAATAGATGTCCAAAGGTATGATTAACCGTCATTAAGGACAAACATAGGCTAGTATCAGGACCAAACCTTATTCTAAGCTGCACTAAAGTGCCAGGGAAATGATGTACGCCGTAAAAGAATACGCCATCTCTTTGTGTGTCATCCACGTTGGGCTGCATAGACCGCAGCTCATGCACCCTATCCGGTATTCAAAGTGCAAGTGTTTATGGAAAGGAGAAACTTTCTTGGAGCAGGGAGGTGTGTCCGGGCGGGGGGGGGCTCCACCTTTTTCGTGTTCATGGAACAGGATAGGGCAGGTGCACAGAAATTCCAGGGCTCAAGTGATCTGGTGATAATCCCCGAGTTATGCAGACGTGCGGCAGCTTTTCACGTCTTGCCACAAGAAGGCAGTCTTGGTGAGTGAACCAACCTCCGTTCTGACAACAAGCCTTTTTATATAAGCAGGCGACATGAGGATGGCTGGTTTTTCTCAACAGTGGTTGCACACAACTTTCATTGTGATTCATGCGGTTACAATGGTACCATGACGGTTGTCCACACTGGCAAGAAATGTCTTTCTAATGTGGCCTAAGGATATTTAACATGTGTTCAGGGCCAGTATTCTTGCAGTATTGTTATGCTTTTAAAGGCAACTTGACAACTTATGAGTTGACATTTAACACTATTTTGCTTGAGCTGGATGCTACCAAAGCTGTAGAGTTGTCAAGCCGTCATAGAAACGCCACTGTTATACTATATCCTTGTGTCCAAATAACCTTGGTCTACCAAGTCCTACTCCTGTTACACTGTGTGTGTATCGTCCCGCGTCCACTAGAGGGCGCGTCAACCAAATCTGTTATGTAACATTTGCAACAAGTTTTACCAAATCAATACAAAACTTATATAAATACGTAAGATATAACGCCAGAAATATTCAAGCAATGATGTTTAATGAAGAAGCTGATGTTCAATCATTCAAATACACACACACACACACACTATTTTACGATGTTATTCTTGGCTGTTTTGACCGTGGCTCTTCCTCAGCCGCTAACTGTTCTGCGTACTCCGAGTAATGCACTGAATGGAGGTGTGCGCTCATGTTGCTCGTAGTCGAGTGGTACTTTAACGACTTGCAGCATAATTTGCAAATGACGGGTTCTCTGGATGTAATCTTCCCGTTTCTCGATGGAAATCCGAAAGTTATGCTTTCCATCTCTGTGTCTGCTCGCGCGCTGCTTCCCAGCATCTTGTAAGCATACAATGCCGATTGCCGAACGTCACGACGCACGACGTTGACTTTAATTTGCGTCGTTGCTCTTTGTATGTGTGTCAGTGTGTGTGTCCCTGCTGATTGGTTGCCCTGTTAAACAATGCCTTGTGACGTCTGTCTGTACGATAAGTCTTCACTTGTCCGTTGGCGAGGGTTCCTTAGGGGTCCTCTGTTGTACTGTGAGATTTTTAGAACTTGTCACCGGAGATGCGGTGCACTGAAGAAATACTTTTCCCTCAATAATATAATACAAGGTAAGGGATATCCTGAATTGAAATTGGCTTGTTTACACATGTCGTCTAGACAGTTGTGTTAATCAGGCATTATGGTTGGAGTACAGTTGTATATCTGTTGCGTGGTTGAATGTAATTCTGATCTGTTGTTGTATTTAGTATTTGGTATTCCTCGTTTTTCATGGCATTGTGTTGTAAGACAAGAGGCGATGAATGGTAAAACATCGTGCCATCAAAAAGCTAAGACGTCCTAGCTGCGCCGTCACTCTAAATTGTCATGTTATTGTATGGTAATGTTGCAAGAAGGCTAGCTGTAGCTCTCTGCTAAGGCTAGTTTTCAGGAGATAGGGAAACGCCAGTGATGCCTGCAGGTTGCTGTGTTCTGGAGCAAGCGATGGCTAGTTCTGATAGTGCTGACTAGTCTGAATGTTTGTATACAGCTATGGTTGCTTTTGAAGCTTACTAAATCTTTGGCAAAAGGTTTGGTCGGTTTTAAAGAATGGTTTAAATGGCCCAGCCATAACTCTGTCTTGATATACATTTTATTGATAAACTTGCCATGACATGAGGATGTTCTCCAATTGTTGCTTCTCCGAATGGCAAAATTAGTCTCAATCTCCTTCAGTAAGTTGGTTTTCTGAGCAATGTGGACATCTTTGATTAGGTAATTTCTTTGTTTATTATGAGTGTGCCGTCTAATGCCTAATAATGAAGTCTAACGATGGCTATTGAAATGTTTGCTTTAAACCATCAAGGCTGGCCAGATGTCCCTCTCTTTTAAACTTGGTTTGAATGTATAAACATCCCCATGAAGAAGGTTTGGATCTTTCTGTAAGCTGTTGAGCTGGGCCACTCGATTGTTCCCTCTGTTCTGTGTGGATTTTGTTTACAGTAAAGATTGGCTCAGTGGTGAAACCGTTGATCTTTTATCTGAGCCAGTTAAAAAGTTCCCTTCACATGAAAGCCTACTGCCTGAGCGCCACATGGCAAATGTTTTTAATGTTGCTCAGTCTCCGCAGAAGACCCCATCGTCTTCTCCTCACACGTTGGTGCCTTTCATCGTCTACTGAAGTGTAATCTTCAATGCCTCAGTCTTCAATGCTTACGAACCTTTGAAACAACTTGAAATTGCGTTGTGCTTTGTAAGCTAAGCGGGCACGTGATTTACAAATTGCTCCCACACTTTAAACCCATTTCAAATTGCATCTCACTTTCTGCTCAAAAGGCATTGGTTTTTATTGACCAAAAATGTGATGACACTTCACTACCCTTCTACCAAACCCCCATCCACCAATCCAGACGGGTGGTGGTGAGGTGGATGATGAAGAGGGCGTGTTCAGACCCTTTTCCCCAGCCGGTGAACCGTGCCTGCTGCCCTCTGTGTTTGGCGACGCGAGTCCATGCCTCGCTGCGTGGCTGCGGTGAACTCGGCCTGATAATGGCCGGCCGGCCCTCCTCGGGTTTCACTCCCAACAAAGTGAGGTGCACATCGCCACGGCAACGATCGCCAGAGGCTCCGTCCACACCTATAGCCTTATATCCCTGCTGGTGCTAGGAGGCGGGAGGATGCAGACTTTGTTTTGTATTTTTTTACTTTTAACAGGCTTATCTACTGTGTTGATTCGAGGATGGGGTATTTTACAGTACAGCTATACATAAATAATATATTAAATGTACATTGCTTGTTTCAAGTTTAGTTCTTTTAACAGTGTATGGGCGTTAGGCTTAAGCTTTCCGTGGCCTGTTGCTCCCGGGTCTCGGGTGATGCAGAGTATGCTATTGCTTTTCTAGCTGGAACCGGCATTCAAAATGTTTGAAAAAACCTGTTGCGTACAATTCTGCTACTTTGTCGTCTTGGTTATTTTATTTGCTACTCTGCATATTTCTATCCTGATGGATCCTCCCTGAAGCATTTCTAAAATGATAGCCATGCTCCCTTTGGCAGTGGGAACATAATGTGTAGGTGGTTGTCATGTCTGAGTCTACAACCGGCTTTTGTTTATGCAAATTGTGGGTGTGTAAAATTGTGATTAGACTGAACATACTATTTTCCTTCCACTCCTGTTGCCCTCTCTCAGGCTGTAACGCTTCCTTCTTTTATAATGAACATTTCGAAATAGGTAGCCAAAATATTTGGCATAACAAAGATGTACATTCTCTCCTGCTTTGTCTTGTTTTGCATAGTGAGATCTGTAGTGGCCATACTTTCTACAGGCAAATGGCCTCCAAATTGTTCCTTCCGACTGCACCAGTGAAATGGGAACCTGCTTGCTATTCAAGTCAATATTTGCTCATGGATGTCAAATTAAGCCATATGTTCATTTGTTCTTATCATGCATGAGCGTTATCAAGAGTACGTCAGTGTTCACAATGAACTAGCTCATCTAGTCACTAACACTGATCTGTTCTAGTAAAAAGACATGTCACAGCATGCAATGTGTCATGGCCATGTCCATGTCCTTTGAGTAAGGCATGGTAGGAAAAATGCATACAAATAATAAACTGCATTCTACAATACTACAGTTTTGATACATTTATTTTGAACAAAATGGAAAAATTCCAAAATTCCCAGAATGTCCCTATTGGAGTTAATCCCTCTGTTTCTGTGAAAGTCACTCTCTACATTAAACTGAGTGTGGCTGTCATTCAGCCATAGAGTTTCCAATGGAATGCTGACGCTATTGTAAGACAAATGACTCCTGGGACCAGCACCCAACCCCCCCCTCTGCCCTCTCCTTTCCCAACACAATGCGCTGTGTTATACCTAATGAAGGCATGCTACTGTTGTCTTAGCCTATGGCCCTCCGGATGCTAGCCCAGGGCAATGTCATGAAAAGGTTGACCCGGAAGTCATTGCTAAGGTCAACCCTTAACACAACTTTGTTTACGTTGTTTTTATATTGGTTCCAGTGTTCAACTTTAATTTAAAACTGCACATGTTATCACATGTTGCTGGTCGTAGTATATCATTGCAGCATTATAACTTTGTAATCCTTCCCACCCTTGAAGTTTGATGGTAAAGGTCTATTTTGTATGTCACTAGAAGATGGCGTAAATGTTCATGCACTTGTAATTGCAGGTTTTCTTCGAGTTCAGAAGACTTGTGTACCCGGTTCCTTTTGAAGCTAGGAGAAAAAAAGTGAAGCTATTTGAATCTCCCATGTTTCTCGCTGCAAAATAACAGAGACAGTGAAATTCTTTGTTGCCGTGTGCATTCTTGGCAGAATCCCATCTGTCCTTCAGTCCGTCCACTGGAGCGGTGCTTGTGGCCCAGACGCACGCCCATGGGCTGTGTTTCCTGTCTGAGGTTAATGTTTGATAAACTTCATTTCTGTGAGTTCATTCACACAGACGAGCAGGCGGTTTTTCCAGCATTTGTTTTCCGTGCTCGTGGGCGACGGTGTGGGCCCGGGGTAGGTCCCAAAAGCCGTTAAAGCTTCTTGTGTCAGCAGATTCAAGATTCGTCATAGCACTCCCTTAATCTCTATTAATCAGATTTTTGTGGGATGCAGTGTGTCTGGCTTCCTGCTTGGCAACTCGCCCTATAGTCCTTGCTATATTAGTACATGGTTATTGCTGTGCGTTCATTAGGCACGGTGAGCTTGATGTGCTCCTAACTCCTCCACCATCCTCTTCTCTTCACACTTTCCTCTTTTTGTTCCTAACTCCCCCACCCTCCACCAGCTCCACCCCCTCATTTCCTCATGTTTGTCAATGTCGATTAATTAGAATTTCAAATTTGATGTTGAATTGTTCCCCGCGTGGAGACAGAGCGGGTGGCTTGTTGTGCTCAGCCTCTGGGGGCCCTTGTCCGTTTGGAGCTCTGAGTGGGTTGAGCTGGGGGGGGGGGGGGGAATCCGCGTCCAGGGAGTGACTGGCTGGAACAGGAGAGGAGAAGGGCCCACTCCCTGAGGACCAGGCTCGACCTCAGCTCCCCCCTCCACATCGATGACGGGCGAGCTATTGAGAGCAGACTCCTGCTGTCCCCCCCCCCCGTCCCCTGTCCCCTGTCCCCCCCCCCCCCCCCGCGCCTCTCCGGCCTGCCCGGTTGTCAGATTCATTCTTCTTCTTCTTCTACCGCCCTCTATCCCATCTTCCTTCTCTTCTCTCTCTTCCGTCTCTTTCTCTCTCCTTCTCCCTCCATCTTGGTGGAACAAATAGTTTTGCTGCCACCCTAATGGGATTACTCTGCGCCCTGTACCTCTCTCCCTCTCTCCTTCTCTCTCTCCCTCTTGACCACTTTTCTTTCTCTCCTTTCACATGCTCAAGTGCATCCTGAGTTCCCCCCCCCGTTGAGGCGCTCCTCCTTAAACAGAAACGGGGGGGACCCCTCCAAAATGTTAAGTGAGGAAAAGAGAAGGAAAATGGCCGGTATTTAGAGTGGTTATCAAGTAAATGAAAGCCTTTGCTTGCCTCATTTTGCTCAATTCTGTTCATTGGAATAATGTAGTACAGCAGATGTTGTTGACCTTGTGTCTCCTTGAGGCACTCCTTTGGCGAGGCGGCCTCCGGTGGGTTTAACTGCACTGCTGTGCAAATGGGAGAGCAGAGCCGCTGTGGTTTGCCTTTGGGGCCCCTCTATCGTTGTCGAGATAAGGGTGGCGGGGGACGTGATAACGGTTGCTACTACTGGTTACCGCGTTTGATATTCCTGATGGCAAACTGCCCTTGTCGGTTAAGCAGTTATTAAACACCCTGATGTCACTTATTAAGCCCTGCACTCCAAGCAGAGGGTATACCGAGGGAGCAACCAAAGCTAGCTTAGGCCAGCTGGGGACAAGATGCTCAACAGATGGGCATGAATATATTTGTTGGTCAACGTTTATCGTTCCGTGATAACCCGAGAGCAGGGCAATGCATCCAATTTCGTTTCCCTTTGGTCAGTTTTTCTGCCTGTTTTTAAACAACCGATACATGGCACTTCAGATTATCCTTCTGAGCTTGTTGACTTTTCTTCTTTTTATTTAATTAATGGAAAATGCTGTGTTGCATCATTTCTGAAGCCGGGGGTTGCTCATCTTGCGGTTGAAAGGCTCAGGGGAGGTGTGTGTTTCCACTCCCTAGTGGCCACCTCCCCCATTGTCCCACGCCTGTCCCTGGGCACACTGGGATTACAACCCATAGTAAAAACAAACCAAAAACAGCACTATCCGAGAGCTCATTTTATGGAGGTCGACTGATGGCCTTATGCTGCTCATGAAGCAAGCCAACCCTGAACGCATTTATTTTAAGCTCTCCCGCCGTCTTATTTATTCAGCACATGTATAGTGTGATGTTGCTTAACTAGGCTATAGTGGTGAAGGAAAGGCTTGGATACAAATTCAAGACCAGAGTCATCCTGGCAACAAAGTATGTTTCCCTACCAAGGACAGTAACTCTTTTTTATGACTGCATATCTTTGCCCCTCACACTCCAACCAAATATTTTTTTGGTGGCTCTGTTGATTGTTCGTCCTGAGACCTTGTTAATCTGTGACCCTAGTTTGGAAAGGCTAGACATTGACGAGTGTATTCCTGAGACATGAGCTTTAAAATGTTATTGCAGCTCCAAAAATTCCCCCAGGAGAGACTTTACAAACACTCGCAAAGGTTTATATGCTTGTTAAATTTCTGTATTGTTTCATTTTTGCTACTACTACTGTTGACACCCATGAGCCTGTTTCTGCAACGGTAGATTCTAAACATTCAGTCAGTTTTGTGTCATAAAGGCGAGTATTGAATGCAACATAAAGCCTAGATGGCTATCGAATAAGAATAGGTTGCAGGAAGCCATGTGTGGAAACACTAATCTACATTTTAATCAATGTTGAACGTCTTTCAACAGCTCCTCAAACGTATTCGTGATTTATCCTTGTTGAAATGAGGTCCTTCACCTCTTCTTGCAATTTAATTCCAAACCAGCCCCAACACTTTTGCTTTGTTAATAACTAACATGCCCCCTTTAACCCTACCCTACCCCAACCCCAGTCCAGCTGTCATCAGTTTAATTAGCTTGTCTTTTATTGTTTGGCTGGGCTGTCTGGGGGCCAATGGGCCACAAGAGGACATGCCTTTACATCCCATTGGTTCATCTCCAGAAGGTCAGCACAGCGGTCTGGCTCAGCACACAGTGGAGCACGGCAGCACTTAAAATGGGTAGAGTTTTCTCCCACAAATTCTCCTTTGAGACTCACACAGGGAAATGAACGCACTTGGATCGGCTGGCCCCTTCGTTGGGGCCCATCATGCTACCCGGCGACCTCATCAAGGCTGGCTTGGTGTTTGAATTGGTTTTAACCTTTTTTGCATTTTAAAAAAAGTGTATTTTCATTCAGTGCATGTTTTTTAGTATTTGGAGGGATTTTTCTTGGAGACTACAACTAAGACTTGAGATTGTATTGCTTCTGTGAAACGCAACACTCTAACATGTCATTCCTGGTCGATTGTCTGTTACGTACCCTGTATTGTAAATTATTTTGCAAAAGAAAAAAAACTTTGGTTGCGTGTAGTTGAGGGCCCCCCATCTTCCAATGTCCTCCTGGGGGTGGGTGGGGGTCCCAGTCTTACTGGCTGTCCTGTAGCGCTAAACAAACAAGTGGCTCCAGCCTGTCCTTGGTCAAGTGGCGGCCCCGGTGGGGGTGTGCATGGGAGGGAGAGGGAGCAGATACCACAGCAGGGCAGGAGGACAAAGCCCAAGTTGGGAGAATGAAGTGTGGGGTCACAAGAGCCGCTTATCCCCATTTGCAAGAGGCGAACCTTAGAGGCTCAGAAATAGCTCCGGCCAGAGTGACGAAGGGTGGTTGTAGCCCGGCGGATGTCTCTGCTGAGAGGGGGGAACGGAACTTTTGAAGGACCATGATGAAATGAAAACAGCGGTAAGATAAATGCAAGGTCACTAGATGTGCATTCCTCTGCTGATTTGTCAAATGAACTTTTAGGAAATGGAACGCAAAAATGTCAACATGTCGCACAAAATAAGATCTGTAATTTTTGCATCCGTCTTCTGAATGAACTAACTTTTCATTTTAAGTATTATAAAGTAAATGATAATTTAAGATTTATAATGTTGGCAACTCTTGATATCCAGTGTTTCCCCCAGCACTATGGTTAAGGCGGCCTAGGACTACCAATGTAATTATTTTTTAATTATTATTATGCATTAACAAAGTACAAAACACTCGTAAGGAAAGAAAAAATACCCCGCTCCTTGACCACCTTGACTGAGACAGTTTCTGGTGGGAGTTTCTAGGGTTATATCAGCAATTTTGAAAGTGTTCAAATTGTGTGTCCATTTACCAAAACTTATTTTGTTAAGTAGAAGTGGCAGCCAGTGCAGGCAGATGATTGATGGATGTTAGAGTTCTATTCTCGTGGTGTCCTTTCTTTTAATATTTTTGTTGTGGATTTAAAATTGTTTCGCCCCAAGGGGGCAGTATTGTCAACCGAAAGAGTTGTGGGGCTTTTGCTCTGTAAGAGTAGAGCCTAGGCTCTAGCCATTGAACTAAGTTTGGCTTGTTTTTAAAACGATGCATTTAATTAACAACCAACGTAGTTTTAAAGAGTAAGCAGTCTTCGATTTGAATACCACGGAGTTCTAATAAAGATCTAAACTTCTGGAATGCTCATAATGTTTTAGTAGGAATAGCTAAAAGTCACCTGGTTACAGTTTTCGCTCATGCTGCTCTGAGCGTGTTCCCAGATGGTAAGCCCCCTGCCAGAATCCTACCCTGCCTCTCCACCTCCTTACCTCGTACTCTCTCCGTAGGATGCTATCCAACAGGATAAATCATCTGCCATACTAATCATAGACATTCCTACAAGACTTTCTGGAATCCTGCAGCTTCAATTTTACCAGAGGCTTCTATTTTTGTGTTTGACTTTGGGACGGGTTGTGCATTCAGGGATTAACTTTTCAAACTGGAATAAAGGGAGGTTTATCTTTTTCATTTGGTGACCGTTCACTTTTAAGTCTGGCTTCTTTTTACAAATAGATTAAAACTTATGTTTAACATTTAAAATATGGCTTTAGAATATAATGAGCACTGTTCTGAAAATGGATACATTTAGATTTATTTCTTGCACTATTTGGTCTTACTTTTTAGTAAACCTCAAACATGCATACCCTTTGGTGACGAAAGCTTTGTTTTTGTATTTCAACCTGTTCCCAAGGAGCTTTCCCACACTAATGGGAAGCGGGCCTGATCAAGAGCAGCAATCCGTTTTGCATAAAAAGAAGCCAAGAGAGGAAAGGCTCAGGGGCGCAGCTCCTGAATCAGCCGTGTACTATAGTTGACAAGCTGAAGCACATGCCAAAGCTAAAGGCAACGTAGTACACCGTAGTCAAACGCTCCAGCCGCTACTATCCCCAACAAGACGGTCTGTGTGTATGCTTTCTGAAGCAGAGGGAAGACTCTTATGTGTGTGGTTAAGATGGCAGAATGCAGTTGACTGTGCAGATTTTGAAAGCCGTACATCTGCTTCACATGTGCCCGCCACAGCCCAGTCCGCTACTCTGTCATTTCAAAGCCCTGTTCCAGAACAAAATTTAAGCTTGGATGGTTAATAAAAGCCAAGCTCCAACCTGAAATAACAAGGATCTACTGTCAATGAAGGATAGGTACGAATTCAAGGGCTAGGCCCCAACCGTAGAATTTGAGTATTTTATTTTGTTCATTCTGACTTTGTGTTTAACATGCATCATGATCACATTCTGAATGATGGCTGATAAAATATGGGAGTTTACCTCGTGCTACACTAGCTTATCCAAAGCTAAGCCGAGGATGGAATGTGAGAGGGGACATGATTGTACGTGATTGTGCAAGACGTTGTGGTGTAATGCCTGTGCGGGAGACTGTAAATCAGATTTACAGCACTACCGTCCGCTAGGCACCCCTCATGGCGGGATGCTGGGTCCTTTTTTCTTCTTTTTTTTAAGCGGATCTCATCTGCATATACTAATTGTTATGTATTGAAGTGCATTCAGGGCCCGGTTAGGAAGCGTCCTGTGCACATGAGTTATGCTACCTCACCAGGCCTCTGGGGGCTATCCGCATGATGTGGCTCTTCTGAATACAGTCCTCTGACACGCACACGTGCACCCGCACACGTACATACACACAGACGATCACAGAGCCTTTCAGATGTGGGCTTTCAATCTGGGGGGGTTGAACTCGGCAGGTTGAACCGGGACATCAAAGGGACGCGAACCGTCAAGCCGGCCCAAGCTGGGATTAATGCGATGGCTAGCATTGGCAAACAGCGAATGAATGCGAGTCCACAGGTGTCCAAGCTCTCACCCCTGCGCTCCCCAAGTGAAGAGCGGCAGCTTCTCGTCCAGGTCTTCAAAGGCTACGGGCCTAATGAGGGCCAGATGCCGGGCTAAGCCAACAAGTGGCCCCTGCACTGCAGTAGCCACTCACTTGTGCTTTCTGCCCCCAGCCTGAATTCTTGCATGCATGCAAATAACACCACCACAGCCCCAGCCCCCGCCCCCGCCTCCCATATCCCCACTTGCAAAACAAACCATAAAAGCCTCCCTCTTCACATCCTGACTACAATCTTAAACTGGAGCTGATGTTTTCAGAACAACAGTTAACCTCTTTCCCCCCATTAACCATAGAGCAAGTCTTTTTTTTTATTGGGGAAAAGTAACCCTGCTGAATATTTAACACGGTGGGTTCCAGTGCTTTTATTGCCCCGGAGGGCTTTGGTAATCAGGTTCTTGCCAGGCGACACACACAATTTAATCCTGTGCTTCCAGTACGTTGGCAGTGGAAAATGTGAATCCGTTGCGGCGTCTTGTTGACCGCAGTCTGTGCTGTCGTCTTTCATTGTGTTTATTTGTGCGAGGGGAAAGGTTTAAAGTCGTTGCATTATCATGCCACGGCGTCGGTATAAGGCTGTGTTCATGTGTGTCTTGAGTCACGCCATTCGTGAATCTATACGCTCTTGTTGAGTAGTGTAGATCAGATGTGGACCAATGTAGATCAAGAGTCACGCACCTGTAGGTCTTGGGGCTTTGTAGGCATGAGCAATATGGCACATGTGATATATAGTTCCTGAGAAGCAACTAAACGAGTTGTTCTGGTTTATGTGTCGGCTAACAACAGTAACATATTTCAGTCCTTGCAAGCCTTTGAAACGGAGTGGCCTGTTCTCTGTCCCTTGTGTTTTTTCTCCAAACACATAGTGACACTGGGTGAGTTATCAGTTCTTTGTTCTTTGATGTTCTTTCCAAATAGTTTATGATCAAAAAGGGTAGATTTACGCAGCAGTGTATTCTAGAGAAAGGTCAACAATGCTTACTGGTGGTTTCTCGTTGCTCTGCTAAAGGTATGAGTTGCTAATGCTCTTAAAGGCACTTTTTAATTTTAGTCCAAGCTAGCCCACGTTAGTTGCTTTGCAGCTTTTCTTTGGTTTAGCATATGATCCGATCCAGCGCTAATATGGATTAATTAATTCATCTTCTATGGTAATGTAGGGCCCAATCCCATTTCTACCCCTTACCCCTCCCCCTTGTCTTGAAGGGGGAAGGGGTAAGGGGTAGAAATGGGATTGGGCCTAGGGCTACCCCTTGCCTCTTGTTTTGTTAGACCATGACTTGAAGGTCACTAGAGATCAAAGATTGACCGTGGGGTCGTTCCCGAGTCGGCCGTGCCCTCTACCTGGGTACCCTGGGGGAGGTGCGAGTAGTGCAGACGCCCCAAAGCACAGCTCCCTCTTATAGTACACAGATCGTTTGGCTGTCATCTGAGGAAGTACGCTAATCTTAGCTTCGTAACCCATCCCAGTCTCTTATGTTCAGGATGGCTGGCACACAGGCCAATTGCTGGGAGCATGTGGATTAAGTCGCGCTCGTGCTACCTGCGTCCTGATAGACAAAGCTAGAAATGAGAGTTACAGGTAAGCACGACGTCGGTCATGTTGACCTCCTGGGAGTTGTTTTTTTGTTGGTTTCTGTATTGCTGAGCTGATGAGCTTGCTAAGCCATCTTTAATGTGAGTAGACCAGGGTAGTATGATGGCTAAGACGCTTTCGGTCGGCCTGTTGAGTCTGTGAGATGCATGTGACAACAATATCAGAAGAATGACTTGGTGATTTTATATTGAAACAATGTCGATTTTTTTAATTTATTTTTTTGTTGGTACTGCAGGTTTAAGGAATAATCCTTAGAATTTGCATATATTGTACAAATGAAGATACGAGGGGACAATCAGAGGAATGGTCGTTCTATGAATGGCTCATATTATATGATAAATATACTTCCAGAACAGTTTGACTTGGCCTATTTGGAGGTATGAATGCCTGAGCCAGCTCCCTAATGAGTGGCACCGGTCTCTACCCTGCCCATCCAGGCTATAATGGGCCTGGAGAGAGGGGGGGGGGGCGGGTGGACAGGCAAGATTTAACGGCGTCCTCACATCATGGCGCCACTTCCTATTTTGGACCGTGGTGCAGCCAAACAACTCTGCTTAGCACTGAAC
Source organism: Gadus chalcogrammus (assembly GCF_026213295.1). Classification (NCBI taxonomy): domain Eukaryota; kingdom Metazoa; phylum Chordata; class Actinopteri; order Gadiformes; family Gadidae; genus Gadus; species Gadus chalcogrammus. The sequence continues at coordinate 4,325,639 of NC_079417.1, forward strand.
CTTCTGCTGTTCTTAATGCTCGTACGCTTGCATCACGAGTGTCCCGCGTCCCCTCTCTTGCTACGCAGATGTCCCCTCGATCCTTGGTAAATGTTTGCTCGCATGGATCAGCTGCCGAACAATGCATTTCAGCTGTTTGACAAAGTTGTCTCTCTGAACACAGTGTTCCTTTTGAAATCTGCTCTGGATATGATTGTCGTTTGGGCACACGGCCTAAAAGTGAGTTGTCAACGTTGTCTCCGTCCTTATTATATTTTTGAGTCCTTGTTTGACTGTCAGAACGCCTGGCCTGGCTCCGAATTAGGGAAGCATCGACCTCTGCTCCAGTGCTCCTGCATCATCATGGTCATTTATAGTTGACCCTCCATGCGGCCGACATGTCAGACTTTTTTTTCTGCAGTCCTGGCGTCTTTCTTTTAGAAGAGAAAAGCTCTTTGTGCTCCTCATAATGTATCCATTGATGAGGGCTAAGCAAGGCTACACAAGACCTCCTATTCTCATGAATGTCCGATGCCAGAACACCTGCGAAACTGCAGGGGTCAGCTCCTAAAGTGGGCTTCACCTTAAAGAAGAGGACCTTGTTCTGGGGAGTGAACACAAGACGGAGACCTTTCATTTGTGGCGCCGTCTGACGAAATGGGTTGCAGATTTTTTTTTTCGTTGTTGCCAAAGTGAAATATTGGAAATTGATTCAACTAAAAGGGTTTTATAAATCCAATTTTCCAATGGCTTGACATAATGTGTTGGAAGTATGCTCATTTATCCTTACCCTCATACATGTGGGTGTATGCCTAAAACCATGTTTTTGTCTCTGTTGACAGGTTGCATGGTAAGCTGGACTTGATGCATGGCAGTTGCATGACCCCAATAAGTCTTTGTTGTGGGACAAACAGAACACAGCTGCAGCCATGGCCCAGACCATGCACGTGAATGGCAATGGCCCAGGTAACTAACCCCTTACCTTCCTCCATTTTGTGGTAATGTGAAATACTCAGATCTGCATTTATACGTTGTTATAGCCCTTTTCAGGCATGTACAGCATTTTAAATCTGCACTTTATTTATCACATTTAAACATATTGGGCCCTTTGGAAGATTGTGGAATAAACTCAATATTTTCTCATTCAATGTTACAAATTGCATTTTTATTCATGTATTTTCACAACGTGCTTATTATGCGCACGCATGAATGCATGTTCACCTGCCTTGCACTGACCCTCTGACTGTCATGCTGGAACATGTGAAATAGTTCTGTCCTGATTCTGAAGACCATCTAGGCTAGGGGATACAAATGAGCTAATGTGGATGATGTGTCAAGGCTAGGGACATGGCTTTTATTAGACATGAATATTTGGCAAGTCACCCTTTGCTCGATGGTTGCTTCATGTCTCATGGACTGAATGCCGCCTCAGTATAATTTTAATAAATTACATGGAGAAGGGTTGCATCTGTGTTTGATTTATAAACCACAGGAAACGATATCCGAAGTTGAAACCTTTTTCAGCATACAATTTTGTTCACTCTGGGCCTTTTTGTTAAATGGACAGCACAGTCCCGATGAGGTTTAGTAATCGAACACAAAGCAGGTCGCGTCAGACCCCACTCTTTGTAACGGGCCATTCGGTGCCATGATTGTCCAAACAGACGCCGAGGAAATGTAGCATTTTATTGTCGGACAAGATGTTGAACCGTCGTTTCTATGTGGTCTTTCTCCTGTGGTTTCTGTGAAACACTGTGCAGTGCACCGTGTGTATGCCCTGGTGTTAAGGGAAATTTCCACACTTTAGTGTGAAATAAACTCTGTCAGTCCGAGGGGACCACAGAACACGCACCTGCAGACGTCTCGCATTCCTGTCAGGCATACGAGCGGGCTGTTTTTTTTTTTTTTTTTCAAATCCTGCATGGTATGCAGTCGGAATGGATGATTCTTTTTGCATTCATACGGTCTCGTTTGCGTCTGCCAGCAAGACACTGGGGTGATGCATTTCGTTCATCCCTCTGAATTGTTGGAAAATATGCCTACAAGAATGAGCAAAGCGTAGATTATATTTTGATCGAATTTGAAGTCATCCGATTTTTGAGTTTCAGTATTTTATGCACCACGTCAACAGTCCCCTTTTTGTATATAGCATAAACACAATCAATTTCACATTACATTACTGGCCAGAAAGGTTTTCTTTCAGGCCGAGCTGGTACCACTGTGCCCTGAGCCACCTATTAAGACCAAAGAGGTTCCACTCCCTAGAAATTAATCAAAACCAAGAGATATTGTTGTTTCAGCAGACTCCCTGACATCAATGAAACCCTAGTAGTGGAGGAGTTTGTGTTTAGACGAGTGTCTCAAAAAGGATGGAGAACGGTGTCCATTTATAAAAGTTTAGATTGTATTCCTTCATGCGCTTGTCTCCCCCATTGGACTTGATTCATAACGATTCATTAATAAATAATCAGTGCATGCTTGAATGAAGATCTAGGTTGGTAAGCCTGACTCATTTATCCTCCACTTGTACTCCTTTTTTCAATCTTAAAAAGGATTTAAATGGTTTGAAATGTTTGAGTTTTGTTAAAAAAAGAAAAAAACGTTAACCCCCACACACCAGCGTCGGACTAAGGCTGAAAAATCTAAATGGCCTTAAATGATCTGCTTGGTTTCCCTGAAAGGATGTGTGAGTCAGTGAGTTTGTTCATGCATTAAAGTAAACATGCTCCTCTTTGTACCCTGTACTCTGCACCGGGACAGTTATTTACATCTCCTGAATCAATCATTTGTTATTCTAATGCTCTTCCTGATTTTCCTAATCATGTTCACTGCGGTCTCATGTTGTTTACCGTTCTGACCTTTTTATAAAATTGAATATAAATGGGTAAGATTGCTGTTTTGTGTTTGTTTGCTGGTGTAAACATGCATATTCTTCCTGCTAATATTTTCATCAAAAACCTTTTTTGGAGGAAACCTTTTTATGAAGGCATATCCTTCCCAGCAGGAGCTTTGTATGTCATGGTGTAGAGATGTTGAATTTGGCATGAGTCTCTGGAAATGACCTGGTCAGTTTGCTAGGGAAGTTGAAGTATATTGTTGTTTCTTGGGCAGCCTTATCACTTTTCCACCTTCCGGTGTTTCTATGGAACAGTTTAACTAAAATGAAAAGAAACCAGGAATGTGCAAACCCTACTTTTCTCATTGTTTTGCAGTTTCTTCCTGTGTTTTGAGAAGTGAAAAGCATGTCTGTCCATGGTTTACGCGTTTCTGTGTGAATGAGGGATCAGATGTTCAGCTATTTAGCCGAAGCTTTGCGTCCACATCCAACCCATGCAGAGTTTAATACCAGATTAGAGAAGTCCTCTTGTTATGAGCTAATGCAAGATATTCATAGTTTTCAGAAAAAACGTAGGGTTAGGGTTAGCCAAACTACAAGTTCAACTCTGGTTCAGCTTTAATACCGTTGATGTTTAATATCTGGGGCTTCAAGGCAAGCTAGAGGTATTGGATTAGTTATTTTGGACCCTGTTTATTGTTCTGCCCAGGCATAGCTCTCCATGAACTGATTTGCAAATAGGGAACCTGGATCATATTTACTCCGTTCTGTATTCAAGGCCAGCAATGGATCATAAAAAGATCAGACACTGCTCCAAATTTAAACTTTGACCAATCCAGATTTGGTGCAAGTCATGCCCACGTTTCCTTTGGGTCGGACGATTCAAGGCCTTACATGGCCATCTGCGTGTTATTTTCAGTAGGAGCACAGGAAATGTTCCTGGAATTATATAATTGAATGTGTTTTGTTGGGTTGGTCAAAAAACTACAATTCAAGCAACATTATTTTCCCGTTTTTATCTTCTTCTCTTTTTTTAAGGAATACATAATTAACATAAATGGGTACACCCTACATCTATTTTAGTACACTTAGCATTCATGAGTCGAATGCATTAATTGTTTAGCTGGAACCAAAACAAGGGCAGGATTGGAAGTCTGCATGCTAAATTTGGAATAAGTATTTTCAGTTGTTGGCTTCACACTGACGTAATGTTTCGCTCTGCCATTTTACATTCCACAGTCAGACAATTCCCGTCATCACTTGTGGAACAATAAAGACCATTTTTTTCAAAAGGTTTTTGTAAAGTTTTTCTACTAAATGACCTCAACCCTCTTGTCTTTAACAGCTCCCAAACCTCAATGCACAGTGCAGCTTGCGTGTAAACGGAGCGTAGGCTTGTTGGTAGGCTTGTTTGATTACCCCCTTTTGTATGCTGTGCAGATAAACATTATCGCCGCGTTAACATCCAAACCAAGGAGGCCATTGAAACATGACTCCCAGACATTGTGTTGCCTTGCAGCGCGCGCTAGAAGTATTGTGTCATCTCTGTCAAATTGACAATGTAACAGCTGTTGATCGTTGGAACGGCTCCAGGTTTCTTGCCTGTCACTGTTGGCTCCATGTCCCACGAGTGTGACCCCTTGCGTTGACACACAGTGATGAGGTCACTGTTCAGCTGTTAAGGGTCTTCGTGTCCCCGGTACCAAAGCGCTGCCTGTCACTGTTTTGGTTGCCGTAGGGTTCTCGCCAACTTGTTCCTGGGGAGCCCTCGAGCCTGAATAGCTGGATAGCACCTGGGACCGAATAAGAATACAGAAAACGTTTTCCCTAGGAATCAAAAAGGGATTATTACTTTCACTTGAGTACTTGTAGAAGATAGGACGACATGTTTTTGTTTGTTGAGCAGAGTTTGGTTTGAGTAACCCTTTTTTTTAAATGTTATGTTGTTAAATAACTGGTCTTATTTGATTTATAATAATCCAGTAGCCTTGTGCATTTGTCTTGGAAAGCAGTGCTTTATTAAATCCATAAAAGAAGGGTGACCTCTATCCCATGTTAAAGAATACCGTTATTGTCATCCGCCTCATATTGAATAACAGGGCTTCTGTTTGGATTGGGAAGTGCCTGACCCAAAGGCTGCACGCAATTGGAGGAGGCACTTGGCCAATGGTTCGCCTGAGCCGTGCTTGGCTAACTTTACACCAATAGTGGAGTTTTTTCCCCCCCTTATGGAGCGGGGATTGAGCGAGAGTGTGTGGACTGACTGAGGAGAGGGCAGTTCTCTCGCTCTCTCTAGCGCTTGCAGCCTGTTGCTATTATACCCGGTCTCCCAACACTGAACAGGGAGTGGGCGTAGGAAAAGAAGGGAACAAGAGTGAGATATTTCACCAGGGGTAAGTAAAGCTTTAACAACAAGGCAGCAGGGCTTTAACAGCACGCTTAGCGGTGTAATTCCCTCTATTGTTTTGAAGTGAATGGAAGGGACTGACTGGTGCCATTGACAGAGCTCGGTGTTCTGGAAAGTAAAAGCAGGGTTCTTCATCCCAGCCGCATATTTGTTTTAGTTGGTCAGAGTTCCAGACATACCAAGAACAAGGAGCTCTGTATTTAGTGTGTGTGTGTGTGTGTGTGTGTGTGTGTGTGTGTGTGTGTGTGTGTGTGTGTGTGTGTGTGTGTGTGTGTGTGTGTGTGTGTGTGTGTGTGTGTGTGTGTGTGTGTGTGTGTGTGTGTGTGTGTGTGTGTGTGTGTGTGTGTGTGTGTGTGTGTGTGTGTCATCCCCCCCAAGTACTGGATAGTTGAATCGTTGTTTGATACAAACATTTAAGGTGAAAGGTAGACTTGTAAGAATATATAATTGTAGGTATTTAACTTGATACAAGGGATTTGTAATTAAGGCAGCTTTGGTTTAGATTTCATTACCTTGCTTGCTTATTTTACCTTGTAATTTTTTCTGATTTACAACTTATCTTGTGTTTTTTTTAACTCTTTAAAATAGTTTATTTACCTGTGCATATTGGTTTATTCATTTTTAGTAATCTAAATTGTTGTTCTGGAATTTGGACTAAATAATGACAGTTTTTACCTTCCAGTCTGACCTCGAGCAGTTCTACCTTATCTATGATCAGTAAACAAATAAGGGAGATGCAGGCTTTTTGCCAGTTTGTCAAGAATACCTCATGATCTTATTGAGTTTTGTACTTATCTTTCAGAGCTACATTAAAAATAGTGTAATGTATGCATCATTGAGTTTATCAATCATTCTTATTTCTTTGAAATTTTGTGATTTACTACGATGTTTAGAGTCGTCGATTTTACCTGGCTAGCTTCCCAAGTCCGTTGCCAAAACTATTCCTGCTCTTGCTTTTACGGCAGAGGCATTTCAAACAGCCGAGTCGTGTTTGTACTCGCAAAGGCAAATAAGGACTGTGTGTGGCTGAGCAAACCCATAACCCCCCTGTACAAATGGTGCTGCAGTAGTTGTTGTTGATGTTGATGTTGACCATAGCTTTTTCTTTTTCTTTTTAATTTTGGTCTTCTCTGCAGAAAGAGGGCAGGGTTGCCCAAGCGCCGAGGAGGAGAAGGCGTCCGTCGCCCCCTACTATGTTGAAACCCCGTACGGGTATCAGCTGGACCTGGACTTCCTCAAGTATGTGGACGACATCGAAAGAGGAAACACCATCAAGAAGCTGAGCATTCACCGGAAGCCCAAAGTGGCCAAGCCCGCCGCCGTGCCCCGGGGCGGCTCCGTCGGGGGCAGCACTCACGCCGAGTGGACCTCCACGGACTCCCTGTCCTCCTCCAACAGTGACGACAACAAGCAGTCCCCCGTGTTCTTCACCTCCAGGCTCCAGGTCGCCCCCCCGCTGACCCCCACTCTGGGCCGACGGGCCGGCCCCCACGAGCCGCCGCCGCCTCCCCCCCAACATTCTTGTTCCATCGCCTCCGAGTCCAGGCCGCTGCTGCCCCCGCCTTCCCCGAGGGTCGCCCCCCGCCACAACCCCCAGGTGGAGAAGACCCTGATGGAGACCCGCTGGAGGCTGGAGCAGGAGCGCCTGCTCATGCAGCACCACACCGAGCCCGCCGTCCCCCGCCGCCGCCTCGCCAGTTTCGGGGGCACGGGCTCCAACAGCTCCTTGTCGTCCTTCACCGGTTCGCTGGCCCAGAGTCAGATCTCCCCTAGCGGCCACCCGCCCCTGGCGCTCAACGGACACCTGCACAACGGGGAGTACAACCCCTACTACCCGCCCTCGGTGGGGAGCTCCATCCGCCACAGTCCCATGAGCTCGGGCATGACGACCCCCGTGACCAACGTCAGCCCCATGCATCTGCAGCACATCCGGGAGCAGATGATGGTGGCCCTGAAGAAGCTCAAAGAGCTGGAGGAGCAGGTGAAGACCATCCCCATCTTGCAGGTCAAGATAGCGGTCCTGCAGGAGGAGAAGAGGCAACTGACGGCCCAGTCCAAGAGCACGGCCCCGGCGGGCTTCCGCAAGCGCTCCTACAGCGTGGGCTGTGCCGAGCAGCTGGAGAGCCAGGGGAGCCCCGTGCAGAGGGACGCCGAGTTGCACATCACGGAGCCGGAGGCGAAGGAGCAGAATCTCCAGCAGCTCGAGGAGTTCCGACGCCTGGCCGCCGAAGTCCAGTCGCTGGAGAGGAAGACCCAGGACAACACCAGGGCCGACGTTCGGAAAGACCAGTCGGCCGCCGCGCAGAACCGGACTCCCCCGCAATCGGTCGGGCTCGCCATCGACGAAAACATGAACGACCTCAGCGTCGCCCACAGTAAACCGTTAAAACGCAGTTATCGGGATGCGGGCGTGGTGACGGAGCGCCGGGACACCCGCAGCGCCGGGGTGGGTGTGACGGAGGTCATGCTGGGCGTGACCAGTGAGGCGGAGAAGGAGCTGGAGCTCCAGCAGCAGACCATCGAGGCCCTCAAGGAGCAGGTGTACCGCCTCGAGGTTCAGCTGAAGGAGACCACCCACCAGATGGAGATGAGCAAACTCAAGCTGGAGCTGCAGGCAGCGGGGGGACCCAGCAAGAAGAAGGTCGACAAAGGTTGCACGGCGAGGCCGGAGATGTACAGTGCCAGCGTGGAGGCAAAGGTGCAGACACAGAGTCAGGGAGTGGGGAATCACCTGGAGACCGCCAATGCTGGGACCTCCAAGAGTCTGCACACCCAGACGGTGGGGGTTTCCTGCACGCCCAGCGTGCAGAGCGTCGCCACGGGGCCCGCGGTGCCCATGGAGAGGTGGCTGGTGCGAGAGCGTGTGGAGGTGAAGGATCAGTGTGTCGGGAGACGGGTAGATACGCACAACCAGAGCGAGGGCGTAGAGGTGGAGGTCTGCGAGGCCGGAGTCAACACGGAGGAAACGATGGACACCTTGGTTGCAAGTCAAACGTCGACGAAGGAGTCGAGGTCAGTTGGCTGTGGTGATTGCTCTGTAGACGTGAACGTGAGTCCGGTCAAAACGCTGGTGACTCAAGGAACCAACCCCGACTTTGTGTGCACGTTGGACCACGGCGTCATGGTCATTCCCGAGTCCACGTCTCGCCAAACCAGTACCGACCTGGAAGTGTCCAGCAAGGCCACCAACACGAAAACGTCAGTCATGGCTGATTCCTTCACAAGCACGACGCTTGTGACCTGTGACAAACGCACCAGCACGGTGATCACCGAAACGAGGACGGTCGGCGCGGGGGAGGGCCTCGTACGAGATCTCCAGACCGCCGCAAAGAAGCGATCGGTCGCCGTGGGAACCTCCACCGAGGCGGACACACTGGGCCAGTCGCGCTCCGTCAAAACCAAAGACTGCGGGGTGGGGACGGCGAGCATCCACCACAACTTCCTTGTCGGGTCGATCACCCGGACTATAGCGTGCGGACCGTCGCAGCCCCCGGAAAGCGTGGAGGGCGGCCATAAGGAGGCGGTGGAGGCCAAGGTTCAGGCGGTGTCGACGGAGGCGCCATCCCAGGGGGGCGTCGGGCTGGACCACTACATCGAGAGGGTCCAGAAGCTGTTGCAAGAGCAGCAGATGCTGCTGGCGGAGAACTACAGTGAGCTGGCCGACGCCTTCGGCCAGCCCCAGAGCCAGTTTGGGTCCATCAACAGCGAGCTGGTCAACACGCTGTCCTCCATCAACTCGGTCATGAAGTACGGCAGCGTGGAGGACATTGTGGCGCTGCAGACCGACCCGGAGGCTGCGCACAAAGGTGAGGTTCAGCACGGAAACGACACACACGCGCACACAAAAGCCCAAAGGAGGCGGTGAAACTTTATCACCCGAGGGAGACACTAAAGAGTGCGCAGGTTGTAATTTAGATTTCATCACGTTTCCCTTGGGCTATTGTGGAGTCCATATATTTTCTCGAGCAACACTCTCCATACAAACTGTTGTGACTGTTAATAAAAGGCTGAATCATATTTCATAACCCAGGAGAAGCCTGGGACTGCAGGGGTAAATACATTATAAAACATGTTATTGCATTATAAAACAGCACTCAAATGACATCATCTGAATGCATTAGGCACTATGGATGTCATTCATACGCGCTATTTGTATTCCCTTCAGCTGTTTTTGGGAGCAAGGGGCTTAAACAAAGACCTGCCGGGTTTGCACAGGCCAAAGTTATCTCTGTCTCTAGGGTGGGGGTGGGAGAGGGGTGTTTTGGATCAGGACCAACGACGACCTCATTTAGTTTCTGGAACCCGGCAGTGTTGTCACGGTGTGACCATGAGTTGTGTTGTGTCCGCTAAGCCTCCATAGCGTCTGGCTGCTGATTCACGGCCGTGGGTCTGGTTGCGTAACATGGCAGCGTGCTAAGTGACACATGAATCTGACGCCGTGAAGCCGCTATTGTCCTGTCCTCGGGTACGAGGTTATTTATAGTCTGACCTGTTGTTGTCCTGTGTTGAATTTAAGACATGATTAATTACGCAGAAGAGCTGTCCCAGTTTATTTGTCATTAGTGTCGAATGATAATTGTAGCTGATGGAACAAAATGGTTACAAAGTAATTAACCACTCCAAAAACATCCCTAAGAAGAGCTTTTTAAAATTAAAATTGGTACATGTGTTATTAGTTCAACACTTCCTTGTTTACAGCACAACAAAGATTGAATCACTCAATGTATGAATAAAATGTCAGCATTTCGTTATTACAGACATTACATAAACACTTCAGTGTTTGTGTTCGCTCAGAAATGCAACATGTAGGGACATGCCAAGTATGTTTGGTAGATATAATGTCCCGCACTTACAGAGCTGGCGTCGCTCTTATCCTGTCCCTGGGTTTGAGTGTATGTTCATTTGCTTATATTATGTATGAATTGACCTTCACTCCCTTGTTACTAGTTGGTTCGAGAACAGAACCAGAACGTTAAAGAACTGTCTTAAAGTTTGCGTTCAGTAGGAGTGTTTCTGCTTTACCACATAATCCAGAGTGGATTCGTAGCTGCATATTTTCTTAGCCCATGATTGGCATGTTTTGTACTTCCTATAGTGCTGGTCTGCCCGCATTTTTGCGACATGTTGCTATCATACAAATGTAGTCAGGTTTTTCTTGTACATTTGAATAGCCTTGCAAAAGTAAGATTCTTTCTGATATGGTTTCAGATAATGTAATTTGAACACTTACATTTTCTACGTTTTCATACATTACCAGTAAACATCACATGAATATGTATTGGGGTAAAGATTATTGTGAAAAACACTTCTATTTCACGTCCTCTACTATTTCGTATTTTTATGAAAAACTAATGTTATTCTGGGCTGATCACCTGAATGGTTAAATGCGACGCCTGAACAACGATGACGATCAAAATCAGAGTCTCAAAACTTTCTAAACATTGCACCCATCCTAATGCATGTACGTTGTGTGTGTGTGTGTGTGTGTGTGTGTGTGTGTGTGTGTGTGTGTGTGTGTGTGTGTGTGTGTGTGTGTGTGTGTGTGTGTGTGTGTGTGTGTGTGTGTGTGTGTGTGTGTGTGTGTGTGTGTGTGTGTCCGCCCCAGCAGTAAGTGTGCAGGAGGTCTCCCAGCCACAGCCCCGGGTCAAAGACCTCTCGGCGGCCGACCTGACCGCCGCGTCCCTCGCCGCGGCCGAGAAGCCCGGCAGCCCGCGCACGCAGCCCAGCCCGTCAGAGCTCAAGAGCCGCATGGACCAACAGATGTCCTCGGCGCTGCACGGTACCGCTTAACGTCTAACACCCCCTCCCCCCGTTGGTTAGCACACAAGCTCACAACCTAGCTGCTAGTGTGTGTGTGTGTGTGTGTGTCACACCCAGCAGAGACCCCCAGGCGCCTGTTCACTCCCACACCTGTCAAAACACAGGAAGCACTCTGATTGGACGCTTTGGTGCTTGCTATGCTTATGTACGCGCCACATAACCCGTGTATATGTATTGTGTACATCTAGCTGCTAGTGTGTGTGTGTGTGTGTGTGTCAGTCACACCCAGCAGAGACCCCAGGCTCCTCTTCACACCCCCACCTGTCTAAACACAGGAAGCACTCTGATTGGACGCTTTGGTGCTTGCCACACTGATGTACACGCCACATTACCTGTGTATATGTATTGTGTACATCTAGTCGACGACAACACCCCCCCCCCCCTCACTCGCTCCTGGCATGGAGCGAGTGAGGCCCCTCAGTTTGGGGCAAGTCTTGGCAGATGTGTGCTGAGTGTTCTGGCTCGACGCTGGTATTTTGGTCTGTGGAGGCCTGTACTTAACATGGCTGGGATACTTTAGGCTTTGGAACAGGTTCCCATGCCACGCAGCTGGGACCGAAGAACCTGGACAAAGACACTTGCAAATCGCTCTCGCTCTGCTGCTGTAGCTGTTGTTGTTGGCCGTGTCCGAGAACTCGGGTTCTGATGTAGCATAATTTAAAGGGGAGATGCCAGCCAGGCTAGCTCGGGGAGAAGTGGGCTCTGTTGAGAAGAAAGAAATACTTGTCCTTTTTTAATAGGTGCTTGCTGGATGTTTTCCCAGCCTGGTACCACGTTCAGTCATTCCCATTAAACAATGGCGGTCTAACTTGAAACATTGTTGTCATCCAGGCCAAAGTATACAAGAAGGCACAGAGTTGAGCTGATTCCTCAATTCAAAACCTTGTTTGGAAAGGAATGTTTTTTATCAAACACTGGAACATGAAATGCCTGGTTTGAATTATGCAGGTCTGTTTTTGGAGTCCTGTTCATGTGAATTTGGAAAAATAATTTTGGGATATGGAGTTTAAGCCGAAGCGTTTTTTCTCTGTGTTGCTCCTTCAGGAGAGCCATGTCATCAGAGCACCCTGAAATCCATCATGAAAAAGAAAGATGGCCGTCCTGGCTCCAATGGAACCAAGAAGAACCTGCAGTTTGTCGGAGTCAATGGAGGGTGAGTGTGTGTATTCTGTAGTAGAGTGATTCATCTTTAACGGTGTGTTTAGTGATTCATCCTGGCTATATTGTGTTCATCTATGCTCCCCTTGTTTGCTTGACATTTCAACGACCAGACCTCTGATGCTTGTCTTGTTTTTGTCCCCCCCTGCTGTTGCAGGTATGAATCTACGTCAAGCGACGACTCGAGCTCAGAGGACAGTAGCTCTTCGGGGTCAGACGACGACGACGACGACGAGGAGGAGAAGGAGGAGCAGGAGGTGAACGGTGCAAAGGAGGAACATGGGAAAGTAGAGGAAGAGACAACCGGGGAGGAGTATCGTAACGAGGGAGCAGTGGATGTGCAGATGAAGACGGAGGAGGAGGAGGAGGAGGAAGGTCAAGAGAAGAGCGAGACAAGAGAGAGGTCAGTAGAGGTGACCTCAAAAGCAATCGGCCCCCTTCAATGGACAATTCGATTTTTTTTGTTTATACACATTCTGGGCTGACCTTTATTACTGATGGGACACTGAGCCTTCTAAGATTCACGCGCACACGCATACACACAAAGCCGCATAAATATAATTATATAATCCATTATATAATGGAAACAAACTCGAGAAGGGAACTCAAACTAAACAGTCAAGCCGTTTGCACTCCAAATGTGTCTCCTGATTCGTGTTGTGTGTTTATATCCCAAGCATTGACGTGTTGACCCTTCCAGCAGGAGTGAGCTAAGTGAGAAGATGGTGGCGGCCTGCCACGTCCTGAAGGCCCACCTCAGCGACCCCAAGGCGGTGAGCAGTAAAGACCTGGTGAGTAGTGTCTCCTCACGCCTGGGTGTGGCCCGGTCCCTGTACTGTTAAATACATATTCTGTTTCCTGTATTGCTTTTTCTTTAGCGATGGACTTGAGTAGTGGTATATCAGTTAAAAAGAAAATGGTAACTGACCAATGGAAATGGATGTTATTTTCTAGTACCTTTTAGTAGCCCGTGCACATGCCTGTGACAGATTCAGATCCCGTGTCTATAGTGCGTCCGTTATTTATATCTGTTAGGCCTTGAGTCAAATTCAACTGCTGAGAAAATAATGTTGATTATTTACCATTAATTATGCACTGGATTTTATTCAGAAGCGCGTTTCCAATCGTTTCCACACTCTATCTTTCCTTCTTGGTGCCAATCATGTGTATTTGCTGGGCAACTCTCTGCTGTCGGGTTGGCAGGGCCTTCATCAAAACACATTCAGTTTCTCTGAGCATAGAGGCCCAACATGGCCAACACGCTGGGCCTGAGTGTTCATCACAGGGGGAATGTCGTGCCCTTTCCGCCTGGCCCTGCTGGGTTTTGGGAAGGGGAGGGTTGTGGAAAAGAATGTTGGCGCAGCCACAAATATTAGGGAAGTGGGCAAGGCACTCCAGGCAACTAGCTTAGAGTGCCTTGGGAGAGGTTCGCTTATCGCAGCAACATCATTTTGTTTATTCATTTGTTGGTGAAAATCTGTTGCGATGCTGAATTCACTGTTGCGATGCTGAATACACTCACGGGCTGGTTTGTATGTAGGTCAAAAGTACCTCATTTCATGAACTGGAACGCCCCCTGCTGTCCGATCGTAAAACTGCAAGTACTTTAAGAGACCTGCGACACGGGGAATATGAAGTTGGACGGTTGAATATGGGCTTCTTCCATACTATCAGATGCTACAAAAACAATGCAGTCATTCTGTACATGGAAATTCTAAACCTCATCTTAAGGAAAACATCTAATAAAGGGTGAATTAATAGACAAAATAAGTAAAGTAGCAGTGTCGTTATGATATGAATGTGGACTGCCACCACAGACACAGAGTTAGGAAGATTCATAACACTGCAAAGAAAACTTGTTTTTGATGATGTTAAAAGAAGCTACTGCTATGCGTCATGTGTTGACTGCAGATTCAACCCCTCTCTCCCCCCCCCCCCCCTCCCTCAGAGGGCGAGCCTGAACACGGTGCAGCATGAGTGGTTCCGCGTGTCCAGCCAGAAGGCGGCGCTGTCGGGCACGGTGGAGGACTACCTGGACGGCTTCGCCGGCGTGTCGCCCGGCGTGCTGCGGCACGTGGTCAACATGGCCGACGGCAACGGCAACACGGCGCTGCACTACAGCGTCTCGCACTCCAACTTCCAGGTGGTGCGGAAGCTTCTGGACGCAGGTAAGGGGGGGACGGTGGATGTTTGTTGTCGTGGAGCTTCGTTGTCTTCTTTATGGCGGGGGGAGAGGGAAGAGAAACGGAAAAGTCGGGTAGAAGAAGGATAGGAATGACTCGGGGCTCAACTCTAAGGTTGTTGTTTTTTCCACTTGCCTGGTCGGGCCAGTGGGTCTGAATTCTACTTGCCCAAAGTCCATTTTTACTGGCCCCTATACAAATCCATCTTCTTCGTCATCATCTAACAACACAACTGCCTCCCGCCCGTCTTGCCGTCTCGATTTTGACCGGCCGACGGCACATTCAAATCAAATCAAATAATTCACCAAGCGGGTTGTCATAGTTACTCGCCCCGACGTGGCCTTTTAGTTGCCCCCGGGCGCTCACGCAATTCTTATTGGCGAGCCCTGGGAATGACGTGTAGCGTAGGACGGCGGTCTTTGAATCAAACCTGGGTTTCTTCGGAAGGCCGGGCTGCTTACTAGGTTGAACCATCACCGGTTCAGCAATGCTGTTACCGCCTAGTCATTTAGCTGACACTATTATCATGAGGGACTTGAGGTGACACAAAGAGCCAGTAGATGGTGAGCATCTCGCTGAAGGTTTTGAAACCAAGTGTCTTTTACGCTTGTCGCCCACTAGTGGGCAGTGTTAAACCGTTATGAGCTTCATCTTCCTTCCCTGCCGTCCTCTATACACGGCTGCAGTTCCTGGCTGATCTCCGCTGTCCTTCATCGCTCGGTCCCTGCTCTCCTCCACACTCACAGTGCCTACTGAGCCAGGGCCCTCTCCCCCTCTCTCTCTCTCTCTCTCTCTCTCCCTCCAGGCTCAATAGAGTGTGATGAGGTCTCGGCCACTTGCTACACTATAGTCCCTTTGTACCCTCTGGTCTTTGTGTCCGTGTGCGTTGTGTGACAGTCCGACACTCCCACATTCACCCCCTCTGTTCCATTGTCACTATTGTCCCTCCACACATCCACAGCCCCCTCCTCCACCCCCCCACCGTCTCGCCCTTCCCAAGTCCCCTTCCTACCGCTCCCCCCCCCCCCATTGCACATTCCCTTCCCCATCACTATCCAGACTCTAGACTGGTCCCCTCCACCTTCTCTGCCAGGCCTCGGTCGTGTATGGGCGGTTTGTAGTAGTACAGAGAACGATGCATCCTTTCTGGGGGTACACAAAAGCAGTGCCCCCGCCCCCCGCGCGCTTTCTCCACCCCAGAAAGGGGTTTGCACCAGGGAATAGATGGGGGAGATTGACACATCAGTGGAATGGCAGGTTGTCGTGTTGTGGGATGGTGTCTATGTGTGTGACAAGTCTAGCTATTCACAGCCCGTGAACGCTGACCAATCAGGAGAGAGGGGGGACGTGAGATACACCAAGACCACCCGAAAGGCAGCCCCGGCGGTGTGCATTATGTCTTTAGCTGGTGTTTGTGGACCCACTGGCGTGCGTTCTCAGGCGTGCGTTTTTGTGCTCCTGTGTGGCAGACGTGTGCAACGTGAACCAGCAGAACAAGGCGGGCTACACGCCCATCATGCTGGCGGCGCTGGCGGCGGTGGAGTGCCCCGAGGACATGCGCATCGTGGAGGAGCTGTTCGGCCAGGGGGACGTCAACGCGCGAGCTAGCCAGGTCAGTCCGGGCCCGGGGGGGGGACGACCAACGGGGAACACGACCCCGTGGCAGTGTGGCCTAACCTGTGGGTCCGCGCCGCAGTAGTCTGTATCGATAAACTGCAAGGTAATTCTTTTTTCTAAAGGGAATCTTTTTTCTTTACCCTGTGTTTTATCATTTTGAGGACATTTGGGATATTTTCACAGGGAAATTAATCAAAAGTTTGTATTTTGCCTTGAAACTATACAAGTTAACCATTTAATTTTTGTATTTTATATCATCCCAAGGGTATTTATAGTTTATCTTGTGCCCCAAGCGCCTCAATCCAATGTTAAAGCGGCGATCTTGACGATCTCCGAAGTTCTCTAGAATCTATCTAGAGTGAGGCATCACAATGGGATGGAGCCTTTTGCAGTGTTATGATTCTTAATAACTGGGTGTCTGTGGTGGCATTCCATTCCTCAAGCAACACACAGTTAGGAACGTGTTCACCCAGCGATGGTTGTTCTGCCAGAGAGGGTATGACTGAGCTACCTGGAGTTAAACAGACCCTGTTTAACTCACTTGTGTCTATTGTGGTGCTCAGTTCCTCTATTTCGCCATAGATGGTGCCAAAGACACCAAAACCGAGATCGTCGAGATCAGCCCTTTATAGTCTAACCATGATGAACAGCAAGGTTCATACTTTGGAACCACTGCTCTCGGCTGTGAAGAAAATCTATAAATTACATTTCTTAACAAATGTACAGATGATGGCTAGAACCAGTAATCCTCAGTGTGCGTATGTGTCCGTCCAGGCGGGTCAGACGGGGCTGATGCTGGCGGTCAGCCATGGCAGGATGGACATGGTGCGGGCCCTGTTGGTGCAGGGGGCCGACGTCAACGTCCAGGACGACGAGGGCTCCACGGCCCTGATGTGCGCCAGCGAGCACGGCCACGTGGAGATCGTCAAGCTGCTGCTGGGCCAGCCCGGCTGCGACGCCACCCTCAGCGACAGCGTAAGGCTACTGAGTGGAGGAAGAAAGGGGCTATTGGCCTCATTCACATGACGGCCGTCTTGAGTTGTAAAGGACCTGGCTGTAGCATTTTTAAGGATTGTTGTGTTGACCGTACACAACCGTACACAACTGCTATCGTGACTAGTTTCGGTCCCGAAACTTTAGTAGGAATACACATTTTCATAGTTTCTTGCTAGTCCCTGAGCTTCGCAGTGAGGTGCTTTGTAAAGCAAGTTTTACCTGCTGCGTAATGAAACAAACAATTTTCGATACGAGAGACTGCTAAATGACCCCATGGGGGGGAGGGGGGGGGGGGCTTCAAAACCAAAACATCTCCAAATGTCATACCATAAGCGCCGGGCCTTCCGAAGTACTCAATTTAACCAACCCTGCTTTCTGTGGCTTCCTGTCCCCCCCCCCCTTTAGGACGAGAGTAACGCCCTCTCCATAGCGCTGGAGGCCGGACACAAGGACATCGCCGTGCTGCTGTATGCACACGTCAACTTCTCCAAAGCTCAGTCCCCGGTGGGTTCCCCAAACACGCTCTGATCCCATTAGTTCCTTTCCATTGCCATTTTACCTTTCGTTCACTGTGTTTTGTGTGCGCGTGTGTTTTAGGGTACGCCTCGCCTGGGCAGAAAGACGTCGCCCAGTCCCACGAGAAGAAGCATGTTTGATTAGAGGTGCCGCCTCTTCCCACAAACCCTGTGCTGCTATTGGTTCTCATCCACAGACGTCTTACCCCTACCCGGATAAGACTTCTAACCCCTAGACACCCACAAACCAAGCTTTTGTCTTTTATTTACTCTAAATCGTTTAGATCGTTGCGTATACTCATATATGCCTCCGACATCTCCAAAGTGTCCTTTTATTTTTTATGTAAAAAACGAATGTAACCAACTTATAGAAGGCTGCGGTCGTGCAGCGGTTCAGACGGACAATAGTACAGACCAACACTCAAGGCAATATTTAGTGCGAGTCGGCGAAGAGTTACGACGGCGATAACGTGAAGGAGCACACGTCGTAAATCGGCATCACCTTCGCAGTCATCGTAAATGTGAGCCAAGCTTTGACACGACGAAGCGGCATTCAGTATATCCGACCACCACTCCGCGTGCTCGCCCGTGCATGGTGCCGGTCCCGTGTGTGTGCAGCGCTCTCCCCTCAACACCCCCGTATGTATCCTGTCGGCCCCTGAGTGCACCAAGCTTTCGTACACAGACATGGAGCGTGGAGTCCCTTTATTAGATGTAACTATCGGAAGAAATTATACTTTTATACAAATCCTTTGTATCTATTTAAGAATAAAATCACAGTATTTTTGCGAGTATTTCTTATGATGTAACATGACATGAAGTTATATATTTATCAAGGTATATAGTTTTAATGCAGATATATGTATTATTCCATTGTGTATATACTTTGTTCATTAGAGATTCTAATTTTCTTTTTTGTGTCTTTATTTTTTTGTCCAGCCTTCTTTCCTTATATCGTCTAATGTATAGTGTAAGCTGTTCACTTTGTTAGTGTTAAACCAGGTACTGATTTCCATCTTTATTTGAGATTTAAAGTGCCTGAGATTTTTCCATATAACAATAAACGTCAATTAAATGCAATCCAATTGGTTTTTGTTTCCTTCATGGATATCACAAAAACTCTGTCCATTATATCGTCTAAATCTACTGGTAGACCAACCTTATCATAATTTCCCGATGATAAATTTGTGTAATTATTTTTATATGACTAAACGATCAACTCTTGTTGGGGTGTATCGTCGACTGTATTGAAACTGCATTTCTGACTGCGCAAGTCTTTTTAGTCAAGCGAAGACCTCACAAAACGATTTCACTTCAACTAGCGCCCTCTTCTGTTAAGAACTGATACTACAAAGAAAAAAGTGCGAATGGGTTCCAGATGCACAATGATAATGGAAGAGCTTATGTCCCTGAATTCATAAGCTTCCTTAATGTGTCAATAGGTCTTCAATCGTGGTAATATTACTAATGCATATTAAATATATTTGGTATGAAATATTGAATTAATCGCAGTATTCAATCAAATCTTAAATAAAACATGCAAATGCATGCTATTGCAAGGGAGGTTAGCCGTTTTATGGGGTTTCAGTGCTGTTAGTTAACAGGGGGACATTCGTGGCAGTTATTTGTCCCGGTTGGTTGATTTAGGGCCGAGTTTAAATTATAGCATTTTAATTGGTAACTTTTCATTACCCTCTTCATTGAAGTGTGCTTGTAAGGCCTTTAATGATGGTTGTTTTTAGTATGCCATGATAGTGGGTCACATTCATAGCCAGTTTGCAGTAGGTTATTGTGTGTGATTGTGTAACCGTGTCAGACTGATCAAATATGTCAGCCTGGGCATCGGCTTCTTGCACGTCTGCAGGCTGCTTGTATCGTTAAAAACCAGGGAAGCATAACGTTAATTAAGTGTTATATTTTAGCGTTTTAAGGACTAGTCATTGGTTTGTTTGTTGTTTCACCTTCCGTTGGATATTAATCACGTGGAATCATCAAATAGTATCTGAATACTGAGTTTCTTTTTATCAACTTCGTGTCAGAATGCGGGAATTTCATTCTCTTCGTCTGTAATCCTCCTCATCGTAGGGGATGTGCATGCATACTGTACACATCCCACTTAATATCACGACACCCACACAATGGGCCTCCCACGCGTCCAGTTTAGGCCCTCCCATGGAAATGGAATTAAGCCCCTGGGTTAACTCGCTACTAAAGAAGTGTTGCCCTCTTCCCCGTTAGGCATCACCCTGCATTAGTAAACCACCCTCAGTTAATATCACAACCCTGCACAGATCAACTCATACACAGTGAGGACCACTCTCCCTTTGTTCTTCTCTTGTTTTGGTTGATCAAGAAACCAAAGTTTCAAGAAAAGGATGAGCATTCAGGAGGACGTCAAGCAGCCGCACCTTGCCGGCCCGGGACCCATGTCCCAGCCGCGTCCAGTACCAAGAAAACCCCGAGGATTCCCAAGTGTTCCCGATGCAGGAACCAAGAACACATGTCTCCATTGAAGGGACATAAGCGTTTTTGCAACTGGAGAGATTGCCAATGTCCGAAGTGCGAACTTGGAGGCAGAGAGTAATGGCGGCTCAGGTAAAATGTATTTTTGAAATTAGCCTCCCTCCACCATTTAAACCCTTTTATTGAAACCAATGGCATATCCTGTATTAAATTGAAGTTATGTATGTATATTGGGGTTTTATATACTAGTAATAGGCCTGTACTAGATGCTTCTATGATTTGGCTGAAGTTGCACGTCTCAAAGTAAATCCAGAGAGGTCCTGCATTGCATCAGTCAATGCTAGCTTAATTAAAAACAAGGTCATGATGTTAATATTTAATTGTTTACTCATCAGATCAGTTACAGTTGTTTCAAGTCATGCCCGTGGTTTGTGAACATGTTAAAATCAGCTACAGGTGGTTGGGGCTAGCACCCGTTACAATGTCTTCATGCTTTACAATGAAGTAACACTAGATTATAATAAGAGTGGAAACTGGTATTGTCATCGATAAATCATGTATTTCATTAATACAATATGCATGTGCAGTTGAACATACTGCTGCATAGACAACATGGCCAGACTCGGACCGTGGCAGCATAGTCTAGACCTGGGGTTGGGCCTTTTTCCTCCACCGCCCGTGAAGATTTTTTTTTTTTTCCCCCGTGACGAGATTAAAATCGACACGTTAACTTTAAAGTCAACATGTCGACATTAAACTCGAAATGTCGAGAATAAAGTTGAAACATCACAATCTCGACGTGTCCATTTTCCGTTCCTCTGTCAGCACGCAGACGCTCCGGGCATCCTCCCAAGCGTGCAGTGGATGACACGAAGTAGTCGGCTCGGCAATAACCCTCGGGTCATTGTTTGTGGTGTAGGCCTCCATCCAAACAATATAGCGACTAAAACCTTCAATGCAACCACTGATTGCAATGCCGCTCCCATAACGCGCACTACGCGCTGCGCGTAGGGCCTCAAGTCCTGAGGGGGGCCCCAAAAAAATAAAAATAAATAGGCTGTCTCTGTTTACAAAGTAAAGTGTGTAAATATTTGTGTAAATTGTTTCTGCTTGTAAATCTTTGCTTCATAGAAGAATTGTTCTTACTTGTATACTTCTAGTTTTAAGTTTGTATTTATGGATAACTATTTAATTTAAAAGATTTTGGACATTCCAATACTTGTGTGTACTGTATGTATGTTTTGGCTGTTCTGTGAACTGTGTTTACAAAGTAGATTTAACTTTTGCGTTTTAATAAAATGTTAAACTGGCAGAAACCAATTCTTTTTTTCGGGGGGGGGGGGGGGGGGGGCCATAAAGGAGTTATGCTTAGGGCCCCAAAATAGCTAGCAGCGGCACTGCGTCTGGCTTTAGTTCATCGTACCCATCCATATGCCAGAGTGCATTCGGACCTTTGCTGTAATATTGCCTTCGCCTCAGATGCAGGGCATGCCTTTGCTCTACAGTTTTCTTCAGTTTTGTTTTCTTATACTGGCCCATGATAGGCCCCCCGATCGGCGAAGGCCCAAGACAATGTGATTTTTTGTTTGGGGCTTGACACCACAGCCACAGTCGTCTCACCCCCCCCGTCAGGATTTCTCGTCTAACAACACCCCCCCACCCCCACCATCGGAAAAAAAATTACGCATCTTCATCGTAAGATCCCCTCTCAGGGGGCCTACGAAACCTCCCAGCCCCAAGGCCCAATTGCAGGTTAAGGCAGGCCTGTTCATACCCTCAGGATCACGCAACTTGATCAATTGTCTTTCTGTGTTTTGCGACACAACATAACCTTTATGTATTTCACGGAGTCGCAACCATCTGTATCCTTGCATCTGCCCATTTCCAGCCAGTTCAGTTTGCTAGAACGGGGCCACTTCTTCCAGGTTTGTATCATTCCTCCTCCTGAACAGACGAAGTTTTCCGCACAACCTTCTCAGCGTCCTTACACTAATCACCACACTGTGGTTCGGCGCTAAAGCAGCGAGTATCTCTTTATTGTTAAACCCAATTCTGAAATACAATTTGACCAAATTATCTACACAAGCCATTGGATTCAGTGCAGGCCCGTGGAGCGGTTGCTATCTCTCCCAACTAATTTAAACTATTCTCGCCATTTCGAGTTTAATGTCGACTTTAAAGTCGACAAATCGAGATTAAAGTCAACATAATATTTCAACTTTATTCTCGACGTTTTGAGTTTTGTCTCGACACGTCGAGAATAAAGTCGACATGACATTTCAACTGTTTTCTCGACATTTCGAGTTTAATTTAGACATGTTGACTTTAAAGTCGACGTTTCGACTTTAATCTCGTCACGGCAAAAAAAAATATTTTCTTCATGTGTGGCCTTAATACTCCGTCGTACCCAGCCCTTCCAGACTCGTGTTTCATTTCATTTGCACAGAGAGTCTGGACCCACTCAATTGACTAACGTCAACTCACTTGAAGGCGGGTGTCGGTTGAAGTTTAAAACTATTGGATCTGCCCAGTGCCACTCTGGATCTGCCATAACCAATCGCTAATGTTTGACTTTCATTTACCATTGATGTGTGATGCTATCTTGATGCTGTCTCCTCTGTGGCAGGTGGCCATACGTCGTCAGCAGGCCCAGGAAGAGGAGCTTGGGATATGTAGTCCCATAACGCTGTCCAGCTCAGACATGGTGGGGAAGAATGAAGCGGGTGGCAACTGCCTATATTCAGAGGAGGGCTGCTCCCCTACCACGTCCTCCAGCTTCTCTGCATCAACCCCCATCAAAGGTGAAGATGTCACCCTCTCTCAGCTCACGCCACCCTCAGCGACAGCGTAAGGCTACTGGGTGGAGGAGGAAAGGGGCTATTGACCTCATTCACACGACGGCCGTCTTGAGTTGTAAAGGACCTGGCTGTAGCACTTTTAAGGATTGTTGTGTTGACCGTACCGTAACGTCGCTATCGTGACTAGTTTCGGTCCCGAAAAATGACTTTAGTAGGAATACACATTTTCATAGTTTCTTGCCAATCCCTGAACTTCGCAGTGAGTGGCTTTGTAAAGCAAGTTTTACCTGCTGCTTAATGAAACAAACAATTTTCGATAAGAGAGACTGCTAGATGACCCCATAGTTCAAATACATTTGAACTATTGGTGTGAACAGGCCTACTGCTGTGCCGGGGGGGGGTTCTTCAAAACCAAAACATCTCCAAATGTCATACCATAAGCGCCGGACCTTCTGAAGTACTCAATTTAACCAACCCTGCTTTCTGTGGCTTCCTGTCCCTCCCCCTTTAGGACGAGAGTAACGCCCTCTCCATAGCGCTGGAGGCCGGACACAAGGACATCGCCGTGCTGCTGTATGCACACGTCAACTTCTCCAAAGCTCAGTCCCCGGTGGGTTCCCCAAACACGCTCTGATCCCATTAGTTCCTTTTCATTGTTATTTTAACTTTTGTTCACAGTGTTTTGTGTGCGTGTGTGTTTTAGGGTACGCCTCGCCTGGGCAGAAAGACGTCGCCCAGTCCCACGAGAAGAAGCATATTTGATTAGAGGTCCCGCCTCTTCCAAGCTTTTGTCTTTTATTTACTCTAAATCGTTTAGATCGTTGCGTATACTCATATATGCCTCCGACATCTCCAAAGTGTCCTTTATTTTTTATGTAAAAAACGAATGTAACAAACTTATTAGACAGACAATAGTACAGACCAACACTCAAGACAATATTTAGTGCGAGACGGCGATAACGTGAAGGAGCGCACGTCGTAAATCGGCATCACCTTCGAAGTCATCGTAAATGTGAGCCAAGCTTTGACACGACGAAGCGGCATTCAGTATATCCGACCACCGCTCCGCGTGCTCGCCCGTGTATGGTGCCGGTCCCGTGTGTGTGCAGCGCTCTCCCCTCAACACCCCGTATGTATCCTAGGGCCCCCAGTCGGCCCCTGAGTTCACCAAGCTTTCCTACACAGACATGGAGCGCGGAGTCCCTTTATTAGATGTAACTATCGGAAGAAATTATACTTGTATACAAAATCCTTTGTATCTATTTAAAATAATATCACAGTATTTTTTATGATGTAACATGACATGAAGTTATATATTTATCAAGGTATATAGTTTTAATCCAGATATATGTATTATTCCATTGTGTATATACTTTGTTCATTAGAGATTCTAATTTTCTTTTTTGTGTCTTTATTTTTTTGTCCAGCCTTCTTTCCTTATATCGTCTAATGTATAGTGTAAGCTGTTCACTTTGTTAGTGTTAAATGACTGATTTCCATCTTCTGTTAAGAACTGATACTACAAAGCAAAAAGTGCGAAAGGATTCCAGATGCACAATGATAATGGAAGAGCTTATGTCCCTGAATTCATAAGCTTCCTTAAAGGGACACTGTGTAATATTTTAAGTCATTTATTACCTCAAATCAACGTATTCATTCATAAATAAGTCCTCATTGGTGTAAAATTATCTCTGCCAAAAATCTCACTTATCCTCCTGAGCAAAGAATAATTTATATGTAGTAACATAGGACGGGTAAGCTTCATGGAGGCTTCCATGTTCTTCCGGTCTATGAACTGCCGAGAGGGACAAAAAGCATTACGTGGTACAGGAAATGCAAATGCGTTTTCACTCCCAGCCAGCGTGAATGATGACTGAAATAATTAACTATCTTGCTCGAGGAATAATTACTCATACATCATTAGCTTACACTAATGATTCAATGCAGTTTGAAATAACGAACCTCATCATCACTCGAATGACTCGATGAGGTAGTATTGGATGTCATGACACAGCTTCTTGGCACATTAGTTTGAATGCAATATACAATTGTACCACTAGATGGGAGTATTTTTTACAAGTGTCCCTTTAATGTGTCAATAGTTCTTCAATCGTGGTAATATTACAAATGCATATTAAATATATTTGGTATGAAATATTGAATTAATTGCAGGATTCAATCAAATCTTAAATAAAACATGCAAATGCATGCTATTGCAAGGGAGGTTAGCCGTTTTATGGAGTTTCAGTGCTGTTAGTTAACAGGGGGTCATTTGTGGCAGTTATTTGTCCCGGGTGGTTGATTTAGGGCCGAGTTTAAATTATAGCATTTTAATTGGTAACTTTTCATTACCCTCGTCATTGAAGTGTGCTTGTAAGGCCTTTAATGATGGCTATTTTTAGTATGCCATGGTAGTGGGTCACATTCATAGCCAGTTTGCAGTAGGTTATTGTGTGTGTGATCGTGTAACCATGTCAGACTGATCAAATATATCAGCCTGGGCAGCTGCTTCTTGCACGTCTGCAGGCTGCTTATCGTTAAAAACCAGGGAAGCATAACGTTAATTTAGTGTTATATTTGAGCGTTTTAAGGAATAGTCATTGGTTTCTTTGTTTTTTCACCTTCCGTTGGATATTAATCGCCTGGATTCATCAAATAGTATCTGAATATAAAAGTTTTTTATCAACTTCGTGTCAAAATGAGTGAATTTCATTCTCTTCGTCTGTAATCCACCTCATCGTAGGGGATGTGCATGCATACTTTACACATCCCACTTAATATCACGACACCCACACAACGGGCCTCCCACGCGTCCAGTTTAGGCCCTCCCATGGAATTAAGCCCCTGTGTTAACTCGCTACTAAAGAAGCGTTGCCCTCTTCCCCGTTAGGCATCACCCTGCATTAGTAAACAACCCTCAGTTAATATCACAACCCTGCACAGATCAACTCATACACAGTGAGGACCACTCTCCGTTTTTGTGCTTCTCTTGTTTTGGTTTATCAAGAAACCAAAGTTTCAAGAAAAGGATGAGCATTCAGGAGGACGTCAAGCAGCAGCACCTGGCCGGCCCGGGACCCATGTCCCCAGCCCCATCCAGTACCAAGAAAACCCCGAGGATGCCCAAGTGTTCCCGATGCAGGAACCACGGATACATGTCTCCCCTGAAGGGACATAAGCGTTTTTGCAACTGGAGAGATTGCCAATGTCCGAAATGCAAACTTATTGCAGAGAGGCAGAGAGTAATGGCGGCTCAGGTAACATGTCTTTTTGAAATTAGCCTCCCTCCACCTTTTATTGAAACCAATGGTATATCCTGTATTAAATTGCAGTTATGTATTTTGCCAGATATGACCGTTTTCTAATATATTGGGGTTTTATACACTAGTAGTAATAGGCCTGTACTAGATGCTTCTATGATTTGGCTGAAGTTGCACGTGTCGAAGTAATTTCCAGAGACGTGCTGCATTGCATCAGTCAATGCTAGCTTGATTAAAAACAAGGTCATGTTGTTAATATTTAAATGTTTACTCATCAGATCATTGTTACAGTTGTTTGAAGCCATGTCCGCAGTTTGTAAACATGCTTTTAACAATAAAATAATCTACAGGTGGTTGGGGCTAGCACAATTACAATGTTACAATGTACAATTACATAGTTACAATGTATCTTCGTGCTTTATAATGAAGTAAAACTAGATTATAATAAAAGTGGAAACTGGTATTGTCATCGATACATCATATATTTCATATGAATGTGCAGTTGAACATACTGCTGCATAGACCACATGGCCAGACTGGACCGGGGCAGGATAGTCTAGACCTGGGGTTGGGCCTTTTTCCTCCAGCCGAAAGAATCTGAGATTATGTGAGTCCCATCTCTAGCAGGGTCCTTCCAGACTCTCGTGTGTTCCAGACTCTAGTGTTTCATTTCATTGGCACAGAGAGCCTGGACCCACTCAATTGACTAACGTCAACTCACTTGAAGGCGGGTGTCGGTTGAAGTTTAAAACTATTGGATCTGCCCAGTGCCACTCTGGATCTGCCATAAACAATCGCTAATCTTTGACTTTCATCTACCATGGATGTGTAAAAAAAGTACTACAACAGATGCTATCTCGACGCTGTCTCCCCTGTGGCAGGTGGCCCTACGTCGTCAGCAGGCCCAGGAAGAGGAGCTTGGGATATGTAGTCCCATAACGCTGTCCAGCTCTGACATGGTGGTGAAGAATGAAGCGGGTGGCAACTGCTTGTATTCAGTGGAGGGCTGCTCCCCTACCACGTCCTCCAGCTTCTCTGCATCAACCCCCATCAATGGTGAGGATGTCACCCTCTCTCAGCTCACGCCAATAATCCTATCAGCCTTTATTTGTTTCTTCATTAATTGATTTATTAAATTCATAGGATTTAGTACAGAGGGTAATTGTTCCAAATATGCACCACTCCTAGTGACATGATCACAAATTGCTGGATTAAATCATACATTTGGAATACATTAATAAATATTTAATTATTACATTATAAATATAATTGAAAGGATGTGTAAATACAGTTACAAGACTGGAGTTTGCCAGGCTTTTAGGCCCCGTTTACACGAGGACGCTTGCGGGTAAAAACGACCCAATATTTTATCGGAAGTGCCTTTAGTTTAGACGGTGACGGCGTTTTTGGGGCTTAAAAAGGCAAAAATCTGAAACCACCCTCCAGAGTGGAAAACTTGAATACGCTCCGCCGTAGTGTTTCCGTCTACACTGCCAAGACGCAAAACTCGGCTCACGTTGTGTACGCGTTTACGTCACATGCAGCGCCAGTACAGGGAAATAAACAAACATGTTGGATTATTTCCATGCGTCGGACCGTCAAGCTGCTCTGGCAGCTCTAATAAACTTACAGGAGTCTTTCCACGAAATGTAGAGAATATGTACAGATAGTATTACTGAACAGAGAAGGATCTGTAATTCTGTTTTGGTTTTCGCGCCACAGATTAGGGAAAACGGAAGATCCTACGCATGCGCTCAGACATGGCGGTGTTGTGTGATGGTGTATCACAGCACCACCTAGCCGCCTGACATGCATACCCAATCGAAATCCACACACTTTTGCGTCACCGTATGCACGCAGATTTCCTCCCGAAAATGCCGGAAAAGTGAAGACGCAAAGCCACTTTTGCGTCTTCTGTTCAGACCGTCATCGTGTAAACGTAGCCTTAGGTTATCTACCAACATTTTGGTTGGCCCAGATAGTTCAGGACTCGGTGTACTTTGCTGGTCTTTTAGAAAAAATGTAATGAGGAGAATACAAAACGATACAATACTCTATCAGTATTTTGTCTATATACTGTGTTTGCTGTGTAGACAACGAATACAGGAGAATGCTGTCTGGAGTGCGTTAGAGAGGGAACAGAACTGAGGGTCTGTCTACGCTGGCCTGTCCCAAGCTAGACACTTGAGTTTCAACCACTGTGTGGATCCATTGAGGGTGGGGGGGAGAGGAGAGAGAGAGAGAGAGAGACGGAGTGGGATGAAGAGTGAGATAAGCAGAAACTGAGAGAGTTTGAGATAGATAGAGAGGGAAAAGTATAGAGAATGATAGAGAGGGAGAGAGAGAGCGTTGTGGAGGTGAATAGAGGGAGGTAGACTAACCTCCCTCTATACTGTCTCCTGACACATAGACAGTCTGTTCCCTCCTGTTCTCATATCTACCTCATGAGCCAGAGACATCAAGGCTGACCACCGCTGAACCCAATTGGCCCCACTGCATGTCTGTGGTGCGTGGGCATTTCTGTGTGCATGTGTGATTGTGTGTGTGTGTGATTTTGTGTGCGTGCATGTGTATGTGTGAGTACGTTTCTGTACCCATTCCTGCATGAACTTGTGCGCAGTACCTGGATGGGTGACAGGATAGTGGGGGGAGAGCGAGAGAGAGGAGTCAAGCACACACTGCCTCCGTGATGATAGAGGCAGGGCATGGACCGGGGAGACTTCCTTATCACCGCCTTTTAATAACCGCTCTGTATCTCTGATGTGTGCGACAGAAAATTGAATGTGAGGAGAAATGTGTCCTTGTTGATAGGGAAAGAACCGCAAACGAAGCGATCGCTCAGTGTTTGTTCCGAGGGAGCTGACTGATGCGCTCTCAGGCCAGAAGGCCGTGTGTTGGTGGGTTACGACAGGGTACTGTGTCCTGGTACTTAACCAGTGTTCTGGTTGCCATCGCAAACATCACCTACAGATGGTGCTGTTGCTAATAAGATGCAGTTGTAAACAGATACCGTTATCCTTTATTTAGTTTTCAGTGAAGAAATATGAAACATATGGCGTGCATATTTTTTTTTTCTCATTCGAAATGTATTTCAGTTATAGATGAACAGATAAGTGTTAATTATTATAAATTATAGAAGTGACAGTGTGTGCATCAACCATTCATAAAACCAAAAAACATACCTCCAAACCGTACAGCAGACTGAAGCAGACAGCTGCTTTTACTTTGGTAATCAATGGTTCATCGTTTCCTGTTTCCTGTTTCCTGTGCAGGGGGCAGCCCTTCCTCATCCTCCAGCCCCCCCGTCAAGCCCCAGGCCGAAGGGACCTCTGACCTGACGGTGGACGCCTACTACAACTTCTACCAGCCCAGCCGCTACCCTGCCTACTACAACAACCTGTACAACTACCAGCAGTACCCGGTAACCGCGGCAACACACCGAACCCCTGCCTGGTTAAGCGTCATCGCAATGACACCCATCGTAGTGATTATAATCGTAAATAAGAATATTGATGTGATCCCTTGCGGCGGTTTATACACAAACACCAAATGATAGTTGACTTGAAGTGACTTGTCGGTTCATTTAGGTTGGATTTAAGTTCACTGTGTTCCACAATATAAGATTAGTGAGATGAGATGCTAGCGGTTAGCCGCGATGTTGAGCTTGTGTGGCCTCTGCCTGTGGAGGCGGGGCTTAAGGAGCTGTAAGTGTGATGCCTTTACCTTTTACCAAACTCATAAAACCGTTACTGTGACGCGTCCCCTTTAAACCTTTGGCCAAAGCTTCTGGTTTGTTACTCGGGTAGGACGTTTTTTCGTTTCTTTCTTTTTTTTTA
Source organism: Gadus chalcogrammus (assembly GCF_026213295.1). NCBI lineage: Eukaryota > Metazoa > Chordata > Actinopteri > Gadiformes > Gadidae > Gadus > Gadus chalcogrammus. The sequence goes on from NC_079417.1 coordinate 4,355,507, forward strand.
AACATTCACTTAAAGTTTTTTTGAAAAACATTTATTCCTGGATTATTGGGATGATTCAAGAAGAATCAGTGTTGATCTATTCGCCCAGCTGCTTAGGGTAGTTATCTCTCTTCTCTCCCGTTTCCACTGTTCTCTACCTGCAACAATTCAACTCCAGCGAGACTTCTCCTTGAACTAGACTAGTGAAAAGTTGAATTGCTCTGTAGGATCCTTTCAATAATTTTATAATGTAAACTGAGCATGTAAGCGCTCAGTCCTTTTAGTCCCTCTATTTCTGTAGGACATTTTAATTAGGTCCCAGGTGTATAATGTATTTTTTGGATCTAAATTCAAAATGTTGCCCCTTGTGGAATGGCTTTCATTCACTGTTCTATAAGAATGGAAGAATTGGTTACAAAATGGTTGTGAAAATGAAATGCAAAAGTCTGCCAACAACACAATATTCATCCAATCACAACAAACGAGAGAGAGAGAGAAAGTGTGTGTGTGTGTCTTAAGACACTTACACAGAAACACACACACACACACACACACACACACACACACACACACACACACACACACACACACACACACACACACACACACCCCTCACATCACCTTTTGATTTATCCCTAAATGTATCTCTGTTGTGTCGGATGAGACGAGCGGGTGCTGCGAGCAGATGAGATGCTATATTTCTCGCCGGTTAGCCCTGGTGATGGAGGAAGGTTAGCAGTAGCAGCCCAGCGCCACCTCTCTCCAGACGGAGCAGTGTGGTGCCGGGGTCACTGCCTCCGCGAACCCAGTCAGCGGCGAGCGCAGCCTAAATTGCAAAGGTTAATGGTATTGTCTGTCAGAGGGGAGAACAAAGCGCCGTGCCCTGCCGCTCAATGGAGAAGCCTGCGCGTTAATGCTAATCACTTAGCAATTTTTTTGCATAATTTAGCCATCGTCCCGGGTGAAATACGACCGCTGTGTCCCATCCCGGGTGAAGACGTCAGCAGGAGAAGGACAAACGCTACGGTTATTCAAATTGAGTTGCGCTTTCGTCGGGAACCAGTGTTGGCCATTTGCATGAGATGATTATTCACTGATAATGTTGCGGCCGCAAACGTTGGGTAAACCCCAGAAAAATCATGGGGAATGTTTTTCCTGGAATTATTTTTGTGTGGTGGGGTGGTTATATTTGCCGGCATGTGTCTCAGGTGTTGACGTTAAGACAATTCAAATGTTCAACAATATCTCATACCCATTTATACAACGAAATGGTGACAATTTAAATTGAATACATTTGATTTAATACATGGTTATTTGTGTTTCCAAAACAAACGACTACGTCACCTTGTTGATGAGGATGTTTTAACTCCTATTTAATAGATTAATTTAATGTTGTTTATGAAATGAGTGGGAGGTACCAGAGTTCCCCCACACTCTCAAAGGCAATGGTAGGCAGAACAATGTGCTACTTAAATTGTGGTTAAATACATGCTAAAATAAGACTACAATGTCTACAAATATTGTTTATATTACCTGTACTATTACCAGTCGTCGTTTCATGACTCATAGTCTATTTCTCTCTCACACAAACACACACACGCACACACAGACACACACAACCCCAACTGTTGTTGATTAATTGTGATCCTTATTTTCCGGTTAAGGATTAGTTGTCATGGTTACCGTCTATAAACTATTTCTCAGGTTTGATACTTGCTGAGGTGTGCTTAGTGTTTGTGTGTGAGTGTGCGCTGGTTCGCGCATATTTAAAGTCCTTACAGATTAACTTTGACATTTTACATTAACACAGCATTGGCCATGGCGTAAAACCCTTTGCTTTGTTGTTTTGAACCTTGTCAGGTCTGCCAAAATCACCTATTTTGTCAATCCTTCAGTTAAATGGATTAAAGAAACTGCATTCCGTTGTAGAGTGGTTTATATTTCCCCTCCTGCTTGTGTTTTACACTGCAAAACGAGTTTGGAGTAAAGTATCTCCTTGAGAGCATTGTGAATGGCTTTAGTCAGCGCGACCTACGTTGTGGGTGCTTGTGCACTTCACTGTTGCGGCAATGTGATGTACAAGTGATGTAACAATCTAACAATCTTCTGCAGGGAAATTGGCGGAACAGATTTTCCCGCATTTCTCCCAACCACATAATGGCCCCTGTAACGCCAAAGGCTGCATGTGTGTAGAGATAGAGAGACCTGGTTCAGGAGGTAGCGCTATCGGACGCAGTTGACAGGTGATTCGCTTTCACCGTTCTCGCCTTGTTTGAACATCTTTCTTGAAAGGCTGAATCCGGGTCGATTGGGTTATCATTAGCTGTAGCGTAATTAAAGCGACTTCTACAGTCCCATGCACATGACTAGGGATGGGGATCATTAATATTTATTGATATTGATACCATTTTCTATGCTCCTTAACGATCCGAGTCTTTATCGATACCACTATCGATACTTTTCTATTATTTGGTGGAAATACGAAGCATCTTTAGTGATGAGGAAAATATTTAGGAAATAAATAATTGCATTTTTAATTAAATATGTAATTCTTAATAAATATTGACATCAGTACTTTTAGTTAAATAAACTAAAATGATTAGAGCACTATACAACTGTATTAGTAGTAAAGAAACATGAGTAATACAGTATTACTCATGTTTCTCACGAAAAACTCAATTTACCGTTTCTTTATGTTACATTTGAACGTATCATGATAACATGTTACATTTGAACGCATCATTATAACCTGACAGTCGTTTTACTGAGCCAACCTCAACACATCATCATGCAGCACATCTGAAACTTTTATTTACTTTTTAAGATAACTAGCTTGTATGCTGCTGATTACAACACAGATTTCCCAATTGGATTACTATTTTTAACTGACGGGACTAGCGACAATGTCTGTGTGTGCGATTACCGCTCGTAGTTTGAGTGGATGATTAAGACGAGGCTTTTCAACTCGGAGACAGTCGAAGGTACTGCATTTGGCCTTTATTTGATACACAATGCTAATGTGCTTGGCCAATGGCCATTGAGGTTGTGTTCCCCCCCTTTACAATAAATGATTTTCGCCCTTTTCGCCCGTTCAGCCATCGTCGCGAGCAAAGTTAACAGCCAGACTTCACTTGTTTTACTTGTAAAGTTGTAATAACTGTTTGCTGACAATTTCGATTTGATTTAAATGCCGTGACGCGACTCGAGGGACACAACATTACGTTACAGGACCTACGGGACAAAAAAATAATAAAAGAACGACGGGACTCAATAGTCGTATCGATAAGCCCAAACTTTAATCATTTTCGGGTTTTGAAAAAAGTGGAACCGGGTCCTTGATAGAACCGTGTTTCGATCCCCATCCCTACACATGACAATACCCACCCTCCCACTCACCTAGAAGGAAACACTGGGTGTTGTATTTATCAGCGTGAGGCCATCTCTCCCCCATGGTCTCTCCCCCCTCCACTAGTGCCTCCAGGGCTGCCATGCAGGTGGGGAGTAATAACAATAATAATAATGATACCAGGGTGGCGCAGAGACCTGCCAGACGTCAGATGGTGCCAGATAAGACCACGTGTACCTTCTAGGGTGGTATGGCAAGCCCCCACTGCCCCTTCTCGAACCCCCCTCCCAGGATGCCAGCAGACTAGGTAAAACCAAACCCAATCCGTACCTAATTTCCAAATGCACCCAAACTAAACGGAGGCCGCCCTGTCTCACCACTAACAGCGGTGCAGCTCATAGGTCCCCATTTATTTGACCTCTGCCCAGATGAGAACTGAAATTTTCCTCAGAATGGGTGCCGAGGTTTGTGTAAACGATATCTTTATGCTGGCCTCTGGATATGTGTATTGCTACACTGGCCTGCCTAGCTCACACAGATCCCTATATCTCTTCCCCCCCCCCCCCCCCCCCCCCCCAAAGTAGTTCCGGTAGCTATCTATGCTTTTTATCAAAAAGCCAACCCTCATGTCAAACATTGGCTTGACATTGGTGGGTGGAAATACCTTTAGTCAGATATGCCATGTGCCCAGTTGTTTAGATGAGTCGTGCACGATAGAGATCTGGTTGGTTTAATGCTTGTGTTGAGTTTCACAAAGACTTAATGGTGAGTGTTTTGTATCAAGATTAAACCTCAGGGGGTGTTCCAAAGAATAAAAAAAATGTCATTAATATATTCTAATTATTATGATAATTATTAGCTATATGTGTAGTCTTAAAGTCCAGCAATTCTTGCCTCGGTTTTACATTCATATACACGTAGGGCAGAACTTGGCCTTTAAATTATCCCTGTTGAATACATGTGCAAAATGTGTTGTTAGGTATTTGGCATTTTGGCCTGCCAAGAGCGAGCCGGCTGCAATTTCAAAATCCCACTCTAATCTCTATTGTATTTGTCAAGGCCCAATGCAGGTGCTCAGTGTAGCTTAAATAACAGTTTATAAAGCTGCCGGCCGAGCGG
>NC_079417.1:4362450-4397450 GCF_026213295.1 Gadus chalcogrammus
GCTGTCGCCAGAACTATGAAAACCGACTTGCAAGCGGGTGGACGTGTGAATGACGTGCTGCACATTCCCTGGAGCCACATACTGCGTAGCGGGATGGCTGACTCCCAGCAAAGCACGACGGCTGATGTTGTCTCCTTGAGAATCGGATTCCTGCCGTTGCTCAAACAAAGTGAAGAAACTATTTGTGGAACTCTTCAAGTGTTCCCTCCAGCTCAAGGGGAGGCTTTTCAGCGTGTTTGATTGCCTAGAGACGATCGAAAAAAGGCAACAGGTACCAAACACGCATCCAGTGCAGAAAGAATAAACAGAAAATACATAGAGATAAATATAATATTAATATAATATCTATTAACATTAATAAACATGTTATTTCACTTATTTTGTTACTTTCTCACGCATGCATTTATGTTCGGGCCGGCGTCATTCTCTCTGAATTCATGAATTGATACATCTGTCATAATAGCGCATGCTTAAGGTACTGCTTGTTCTTTCAAGCTGTCACTTGTGTGTTAAGTGCCAGAAAAAGTAGCGCCACAGTGGGATAACACAATAGCCTTTTTGCAATCCCATTGTACCAGTACAGACGAAGTAGTGGGAGTGAATCAATCCCCCCAACCCCCCCCCCCCCACACACACGCAAACACACACACATGGACACACACACACACACACACAGACTTTTCACCCGCACCGTGCTGCCGGGGGGGGACCCAGTGCAGAATGGACACGCTACATTACAACAGCTAGCTCTCAGGGGGTGGTCCCGGATCTGGAGATACCTCCGTCTCCCACCCAGACACCGCTGCTCTGCGTTGCTCTGGTCCGGGCGCAGCTCTCTCCACTGATTCTAGTAACATACATTGAGAATGTCCCTCTGTAGAAAGCCTTTTCCTGGGTGTTAGACACGCCTTATGGTGGGACCTTTCAGGGCATAGGATGGTCGATTCCCCAGGATAGAGGGGAGAATGATTTTAATGGGGATTTCTTTGCATATACTCTCTCCCTCTCTTTGTGTGTGTGTGTGTGTGTGTGTGTGTGTGTGTGTGTGTGTGTGTGTGTGTGTGTGTGTGTGTGTGTGTGTGTGTGTGTGTGTGTGTGTGTGTGTGTGTGTGTGTGTGTGTGTGTGTGTCTGTTGGAAGCATAAGCATTTTATGTGAAAGAAAAAGCAATTGTCTTCGCCTTGTGCCCGTCTCACTATTTTTGTTCAACCAAATTTGTAATCACTACTGCCTCTCAATTTGACTTATTTCCACCAATGTAAAATATTAGAACTAATGCCCATTGCATTAGTTATATTATGTGTATATATATATATATATATATATATAGCACAATTATACACGTACACTGCATTTTAATAAATCATAGTTTTGCTGACACGACTGAGACATCAACAGTTCATGTATAGCTCCAACACACAGCTGCAGTTCCCGACCGGGCCACCGGGGGCTAAGACTCCGGCAGATCCCCTTGTCTCCCCGCCTTCCCATTCTAACCGGCTGCAAACCACAGCCCTGACAAATTTATCTCCTACCCGCGATAGGACTAATCAGTTGGCCAAATACAGCAATCCAAATAACCTTCAGAAGTGCCACGCTGTCCTTTCCCCCCATCACACACACACACACACACACACACACACACACACACACACACACACACAGACACACAGACACACATACGCACACACACACACAGACACACAGACACACACACACACACACACACACACACACACACAGACGCACACACACACACGCACACGCACACACGCACACACACTAGTACAGTATGCACACACACACACACACACACACACACACACACACACACACACACACACACACACACACACACACACACACACACACACACACACACACACACACACACACACACACAATAACCCACACACAATAACACACGCACACTCCCACCACAGGGCCCTCCGCTGTCTCCGCAAAATTGCCTTCTGGAGTTAGTGAGCGGGAACAGTTAAGATTTACAAACAATGATGAAGCTTGTCATGCGTCTTTCGCCATCCGTCACGGCCGGGGCGGGCGGGCGGGCGGGCGGCGCGGCGGGGAGAGGGAGCGTCGCAGTGTTTTTCATAAAAGCCAGCCCTCTGTGAAATACGCCCTCCTCCTCACCCTCCAGCCCCCCTACTGCCCCCCCCAACCCCCACACCCCCGCTGCGCCTCTTTACTGCCCCGCGCTCGTCAGCACCGCCGGCGCCGTAAATCCTCACGTGCAGGGAGGTGACACCCCAGTCTATCAAATAGCACCCCCCCCCTCACCGCCCACACACTACCCTTTCATTCTCCTAACATCACCTCCCCTCCTCACTGATCTTCAGCACCCTCCCTCCCTCCCCATCCCCCCCCCACCCCCCCCGCCCGCCTCACTTCCTGTCGGGGGGGGGGTGGGGAGTGGGGGGGGGTCCCGGCCGGGGCTCTGTGAGATGAGCTGCCCCGCGTGAGTTACGGCGCGCTGGGTCCTACAGCGGAGGACAGCTTATGGCAAAGTCTGTTGTTGTTGTTTATGTGTTTTCTTCCTGCGCCGCCTTATCCCTCTCCTCCCCCCCTCCCCCCCCCCCCCCCTTCCCCCCCTCCCCCCCCCCCCCCCCCCCCCCCCCCCCCCCCCACCCCCGTCACTGCCAAGGCTTTGTCAAATTTCGACATTGTTGTTGTTGTTGCTCAAACTTTTTTCGCGAGGACTACCAAAGTACGTTGAGCGAAACTTTTCCCTCGTTTTTCACTTTGGGCGGGGGGTAGGCGGTGAGGTGTAGGGGTTAGGGGCTGGGGGTGGGGGGGGGATACCCATGCGATATGCTATGCGATACCTCGGTCCGTTTTGTTATATTGGTGTCAGCACACACAGTGGGTACAGTAATTTAAATGCAAATCAGTGTGTTGAGGTATGGCTCATGTTAATCCCGGGCCGATCGATGCACCCCTGTGTGAGCCCATTAAGTTAGAAATCCATTACTATCTTTGCGGATGATATTCCATTGATTTCCCCCGCGTTCGATCTGTAGCGCGGTGGTGGGGGGGGGGGGGGGGGGGGGGGGCAACAAGTGAGTTACTGCGTATAAACTCTGTCAACGCCGCCGCCCCGCACGCTGAAAAACGAAAGAGAGATGGACATCGATAAGTTTCTTTGTTTCCCATGTAAAATGGGCCTCACCTACTTTCAGATCAAATTACTCAAAGCCTGAACTTGTCAACCTCCTCCCCCCTTCCCCCCCCCCCCCTTCCCCAGCAAGCAGCCACACACTCTCACTTAAACACACACACATACACTCTTGCAGGGTTGAGTAAGTCGGGTAGCACGTCGGTGCACAGTATATACAGCTGCAGGGGCCCGTGACTGGGGTAATGTGGAGTTGCCATAGGGACCCCTCGCTTTATTACTTTTATCGCCCCTGAAGCGATGTGTCGTCCGTCCCCGCGCCATACGTCAGGCCGGCGTGCGTGGAGAGGCACGTCTCGGGGTCGGCCGTCCGCCGCTCTGAGCTGGGCGGTTCCCCTGGGTTGTTTTGCAGTGAGAACTGTCGGGTTGCTGCTCCGTTACAGAGCCGCTCTGCGCTACAAGGCTCCAGGGAACGCCTCGAGCCGTCTGAACCAGACCTCTGACGTCTCTGGAGGGAGGGCGGGGAAGGAAGATTTTAGCTAAATGGGAAAGAAATTCATATTATTATTATTATTATTATATGAAAATGCAATGGTGCCTCTAACCAACCTAACCAACCAATAGTTGGTTAGCTATAGGCAGAGTTTCTATACTTTTCTGTTTTTCTGAATCAGCATCGGTAATCGACTTTGTAAAGTACCTTGATCTGGAAGATGAACATTGTCTTTTCATTTATATTTGCAATCCCATCATTTGATCCAAATCTACCATCTCCAAAAAAGATAATGTTAGCTTTGGCATTTTGGATTTGGTTATTTAATGATATTAATAAGAATTTGTGTTTTTTCCGCAAATTCTTCTAGCAAAAGTCCTTTCTTTGTCCCGCCCATTATTCCCTTTGAAACCAAAATAATGACCTGGCTGTAAGAGTCAGGCTGGAGAGAAAGTGGTCCCACTGGGGCCCCCAGCAGGGCTTATGTTCAGCCTGACGTTTATTCAATTCCTCCCCGGGGTTCCTCCGCACACACACACACACACACACACACACACACACACACACACACACACACACACACACACACACACACACACACACACACACACACACACACACACACACACACACACAGACACACACACACACACACACACACACACACACGGGGGGGGGGGGGGCGGCCTCTGCTCGGACGCCTGTCATGCGGTCTTGCTAACTCTCCTGTTGAGCTAAAGAACCGCCTAGCCTGCGGCGCTACGACGGGACTAAATACCAGCGGTAATTGCTAGGGATACAAGCGTGCTGGTAATGTGTTGTACAACACCACCATTAACACTGGCCCCGGGCAGTGGGGACATTAAACAGCTTCGGCTTTGTAGTTTATGTCCTGCTATACCCTCTCTTACACTCTCTCTCTCTCTGGCCCTCACTGTCTCAAACACACACACACACACACACACACACACACACACACACACACACACACACACACACACACACACACACACACACACACACACACACACACACACACACACACACACCACACTAGTACACTCATTCATTCCCTCACTCATGCCATCACACACTCCCAGAGGCTCAGCCATAAGGTGTGAAGTGTTGGAACACACCTATTTCGGTTTATGGTACTTGGGGGTTTAAAGTCATCAAAGAATGATGTAGAAATATTTTTACTTTGGCAAGTCCTCTTTTGTTGTTTGTCTTTATTAAATCGTTATTGAGAGTATGACATTTATTTGATCTTCATTTGTTGCTACCCTGTGGGGCATGACGCCAGTAAATGAAAGCATTCGGAATATATTAAGATAGCTGTATAAAGTGGAAGGCTATTACTGGACTTTCATTCCATGTCGCAGATGTGTCCATTTGAGTGGGTAATAGAAACCAGATCAACTCAGTCGTATTACATTGACCATCACAACACAGCTATACTGTGCGGGACATTGACTACTACTCAAACAGCCCCATTTTGATTCTTTGTGCTGTGCGGTCGGATTGCCATTTCGAGTACCTTCGTGCGTGATTGATACGTGATTGCGGTTTCTGCCCAGAAGTGCTATGCATGCACAGCAGGGGTGTGTTTGACAAACTGCGCCGAGGCAGTGCTCTGAAACACCCCAGTAACCCGGACACACACAGTTGGCGTTTTAAGGGCCCGTGCAAAAGAAGCGCCCTCCTTCGTGGGACGTATTACTCATCGCCGTGTCCCGTAACTCCACCCTCGGTGCCTCCCACGATGAATGTCTCCTGGCTTCGCGGAGCTATAATGATAAACAAAAAGAGGCCAAAAAATAATACATATTGATCCAGCGCCCTGACTCATTATTGTTTATCCATAACTTTTGGAGGGAGTGTGTCAAGAGGCCAAACAGATAGACTGACGGGCCATCTTGTGAGTTGATGGGGCACACAGTGTGCGCAGGGGGTTTGGGGGGGGGGGGGGGGGGGGGTAAGCATAGGGACCAGAGGCCGCGTCACGCCTCTTCTCTGCCGTCCCTTCCACTGGGGACAGATTGGTTAACAATACAGGAGCAGAGGTTCCTCTCTGCTCAATTACCCTTTGACCCCCAGAGCTGATACCCCCCCCACCCCCTCCTGCCTTCTGTCAGACAATGATGCCCCCCCCCCCCCACCACCCATAGACGCTAGCTTCCTACCTTATGCGAATGAGGGGTTTAAGTGTTGAACCCACATAAAGGGATCACCTTGTTGTTGTTTAACCTCAACCTTCCTCAAGAAAGTTTGTGGGGGGAATTATTGGGGGGGGGGTGTTAGAGTTTACAGAACTCTACAGAATCATTTTTTTTTATACTTACAGTGCCAGTCTTGAAGATTTTCATTTTGTTCTCTATGGAGGCAGGCGGTCGTTTTCCCCAGCGCCACAAACGGTGTCCCCTCTGCACCCTGTTCGGAAACATTCTTTATACTGCGAGTGCAAGGGGTTCCTTCCATCACATCGGTGGGACGTAGCCTTATTCAGGCTCAATATATGTACTTATTTTATCAATCACACACACACACACGTACACACAGCCTTTGCCTTGTTTCTGTATTTATCTCCTCTCCCCTGCGGTAAGTAAAGTGCAGCTCAATTGTAAACACCGGTCAGAAAATCAGCAGATAAATGACATAGGGCCGCGGGCCCCGCGTTGAGTGCCGGGACGGGCCCCGAGGCGTGACCTGTTTAAAGGCTGCCTGTCTGTGCGCTCTTTGACTGAGTTTTCTGGGCCATTAAGTCTTACCGCCGTTCCTAATGATGAGCCAGACGCCCATGTCATCCCCGGTAAGGGGAACGTCCATCTTCCAGAGGGTCAACCCGAGTCAAGCTCCCGCTCCCGTCCCAGGCTACCCGGGAGGCTGCTACCCCCTCGACACCCGGCGGATCAGGGTCTTTTCCCTGCGCACGCTTTGACACCCCGTGTCATTTTAATGTCGTTGCACGAAAACAGCCCTCACTGGGGGCAGCAGACATTATGCTCTTAGAAATGAATTTCAGTGCTTCTAATAAAAAAAAAGGGAAAAAAATTGAATGGACATTGAGATAACATTCACAGTTTATTTATTTGCATATTTTTATTAAATGTGTTTTCGAACTGTGGGATCATTCATTATTTTTTTGGAGTAACAATAGGTGTGTGTGTGTGTGTGTGTGTGTGTGTGTGTGTGTGTGTGTGTGTGTGTGTGTGTGTGTGTGTGTGTGTGTGTGTGTGTGTGTGTGTGTGTGTGTGTGTGTGTGTGCAAAAGTCAAGATAATTATCCACAAGCTTCCACAATCCATCCAGCCACAATTCACCAGCCTGCACGACTCATGATGGTGTAGCGATGCCAGTGTCGGCATGTTATGCGTGCGCGTGCATGCATGCTGGTGTGCGTGTGTGTTTATTAAAGTGCCTTATCTGCCCTCATGGCCCTGCTGGTGTGCACGGTGGATGAGTAGAGAGAGAGAGAGCACGAAGCCAACAGAAGGGAATGAAGCCTAGAGAGAGAGATGGAGAGAGAATGAAGCCTGCAGAGAGAGAGAGAGAGAGGGAGAGAGACAGATACAGAGAGAGAGAGAGAGAGAGAGAGACAGATACAGAGAGAGAGAGAGAGAGAGAATGAACCTGCAGAGAGACCGATACAGAGTGAGGATACAGAGAGGGAGAGAGAGGGAGAAAGAGAGAGAGAGAGTGAGGGAGATAAAGAGAGAGAGAGAGCTTATCCATGGTGGATCACACCTAATCACCATCTTCTCACATCTGGTCCTTTGTTCCCCCTTTTGGCAGTTTCAGAAATGGTTGTGCCATCGTTGCCTCCCTGACCCTCCCTCCCTCCCTCCCTTCCTCCCCCACTCCGTCTCTCAAACAGGGACATGTTTGAAAAAAATTGCTTTCTTTTGTTATTTCACACAAAGACAGTTTAATAGTTTGGAAATCTTATATAGTGCGCTGAGTGACTAGAGAAAGGGCAAAAGTTCACTTGGGGAAGAAAGGTCCGCTTTGACATTCCCAGAACACGTAAAGCCTCTCTTGTTACATGATGTGTTTTCAACTTGAGTGGACACAACCAAGTTGTTGGCTTATATTCAAACGAAATACTTCCTTATTTGGTATACTTTGTCTGCAGAAAGGTGACGGTGGTGCTTTTGAAGGCCTGAGATAAACTGTGCATTGTTGAGGGTTAATCTAAAGCGGTGATATTCAGAAGAAAGCAGTGCATTGTGCTGGTAACTGTATGTCTTGTAAAGAACTCTTGATGTTTGCCTACGTTCATCACAACCTCTGTGAAGTGAGTCTTACATTGTTATGGGCTTTGATATATTTAGATGGTATGTCAAATTGTATTGATATTATTTCTCAGGACTTCCTAGCACCAAACGAATCTCTGACATTTGAAACAGGAAACACATTTTTTCGGCAAAATCGAAATTGATCACTGATCAAAATAAAAATGTTGTGTACTCATCAATGGAAATGACGGTTTTTAGATTGATTATTATAAATCTATTAACAATATATCAAAGCATGGAAATGTGCATTGATGTTGTAGGTGCGTCATGCGGTTATATATCTTGAAAAGACAAAATGTAATAGATAAAAGTAACATCTTGCATTCCAGATATGCAGCAAGAATGTTTTCTTATCTTTTTTTGCCAGTGTGCACAAAACACATTGAACAAAACGTTTGTTCTTCCATTTTTGCTAGTTTAGCTACCGCAGACATTTTTTCAGTTGCACCTCAAACATGACGTCATGTACGCCTGCACTATTTTCCCCTGCACGGCGTCGGGTGTCAGGAATTGGGGATGAGTAGACTTTTTTGTTTATGCAAACACTTTTTATCGAGAAGAAGGCTCCCGCTTGCTAAAATCTGCGCGCATATGCAGGTTCTTCTATCCGGGGAAAACCCTCTTAATATTGTTGATAGTCTCCATTCCCATTGCCACAAGTCATGTATTCATTTCTGTTTTCCAATTAAATAAATTTTGATACATGATGAAACACATATCGCTTATTGTACACATTCAAGTGAACACATTTTTTTAATTATAATGGCCTCTTATACCGCTGTTTGAATGCAAGCATCAGTTTTAAAAGATGCAGAGATGCATTGGCAACCTGGTTTTAAATGAATCCTAATCAGCACTTGCAGTACAGCGTGACAAATCGCTGAACAAACCCTCTGACTATAATTTACCCTCGGAGGAGCCTAATTGAGAACAAGGGAACAAGAGATTTCCACTCAACAACATTAATCTGCGTAAAGTAAAGAAAAAAAGAAAAAGCAACGACTCAAATGCAACTAAAGCCCGACCCAGAGCACGTGAGCAGCAGAAGCATCTTGTGTAATGATTAAACATATGATAGCCAGCCACCTTTAATTACACCATAGATTTCCAGCTGATGAACAGGCAGGGGGAATTAGCCGGGAATGGCCTAATTCACGACCACCCCCGCCCTAGTCCCTCCACCCTCTCTGCCCTTATAGCTGTACAAGAGGACCAACGGCGGCGGAGAGAAATGGCGGGGCACAGTAGTGCGAAGCTACACAAACATTAGTATTAACGATTCAGGGCCCCGCCAGTTTGGAGTGGGTGACAAACTGCAGACGGGCAGAAAGCAGAGTCTGGAACCAATCAGGAAGTTAATGAGGAGAAAAATTACTCTTTCTCTTCACTCCCTCCTTCGCTGCGGAAGAGGAGGGGCGAGAGAGAGAGAGAGAGAGAGAGAGAGAGAGAGAGAGAGAGAGAGAGAGAGAGAGAGAGAGAGAGAGAGAGAGAGAGAGAGAGAGAGAGAGAGAGAGAGAGAGAGAGAGAGAGAGAGAGAGAGAGAGAGAGAGAGAGAGAGAGAGAGAGAGAGAGAGAGAGAGAGAGAGAGAGAGAGAGAGAGAGAGAGAGAGAGAGAGAGAGAGAATGGCCGGTGTTTAAGAAAAGCTTAAATGAGCTTGAGGGGCGATAAAAGGCTCAGCCCAGTGTTATGACGTGTGCATGTCTCTTAATTGTGTTAGATGGCGCCTCGTTAAGGTTGTGTTCACAGGGAATTGTGCATTGATATGTGGGATTATTAAATTACTTATTTAATAGTCAAAAGAATGCGCTTGTAAGGGGAAAGTTATCTTTACCCATGCTATCAAATAAAATCCAACTTTCGTATAATGTATACAAAGTGCCTATCAAGGGAAACAACACAGACAAGAACAATAAAGGAAATGAGTTTAAGGTAACGATACACATCTGGATGCACAGATAGAAGGGGGAGATATGTGGAGGAATGCTTGGCTTGCTCCAACGTGGTGAAATGATCCTTGATGTTAGCCACATCTCTAGTATTATTACCAAGGACAAAACCTCTACGATCAGATTACGATCAGCCTTCATTTTGCCTTCCAGGTCCTGAATTTGTTTCTTCAGTTACTGTCTGTCGTCACAATTTGTTTTTCCCAGTGGTCAGCTTTCCTTTGGAACAGCAGTAGTGAAGCCAGGATTACACTGAGCTCTGTCTTTGTGTCAGGATCAATACTCTGGTGGGTGGGCTGTGGGGCCAAGAGAACTACGGTAGAGTCAGGCTTCCAAGTCTGTCTCCTGCTCCACCACAATGTTGTAATTGTTGTTGTTGGTGGTTATGTTTCATCTGACAGCTCTACCAGAAAACAAAATATTCTTTTCATTTTGCTGTTCATCGCCGCTGTGTTTGTCTGATGATATGAATGTCTTAGTAAGGAAACAGTATAATCATGAGTAAGGTTAGATGGCAGTTGATCTGACACTGACAGTTTCCATGGAAAACCGTTCCCAATTTGCTGTTGCCAGCCCTTCCGACAAAAGCAGACATTTAAATGTTATTGCCTTGCTTGACAGCAGCGCACTCAATTAACTAAATTCACTCCATTAACATGATTGCTACATTATCGTCTTTGATTCATACAAGGTAATTTAAAAACTGTAATACTGCAGTGTTTAATTTTTATAGTTTTTGAGTTTTTTAGTTTTCTTTTGGCAAAAAGTTCTGCTGCATACTGTTTAACGTTAAATAAAAAAAAAAAAGCATGTAGTTATTACAATTAAACTGATTCATTATTTAATTTTTTTATCAAAAAAACATTAACTGTAGACATAAGACCTGTTTCTACTATTCTAGAAACTAAGCTGTTTCCAATATTTTGCATAATATTTCTGCGATTCAGCAAGAGGATGATTCTTTTCACCACAGGTACATCTTTCGGAAAGGACGATAGAGACAGGAACAGTGTTTGAGTTTTACAAGGTTACAGTGCATTTAATACATTTGAGAGAGACACCATACTAGTACAACAAAACAATGAACCGTGGGTTGAACACAGTCAAAAATGGCTGAAGGATAAGGGTCCACTGAATGGTTAAAAAATAAACGAAAAAAATAAATAAAAGTCTTGTATAGAGTTTTTTATAATGATCTTATCCCAACATGGCTCCAGTATATCAGGGTTCTGTACGTGTGTCCAGCCTATTCTCCAGGTGCTGGCGGCGGCGGCGGCGGTCACGACTCCTCCATGGCCTGTCTCTCCATCAGCTCCCTGGGCTCCTCCGGGGGCAAGGGGGTTTGTGACGTCGCCGGTGGGTCGTCCAACTACTCCGTCGACTCCATCGCCCGGGATGGGGCCAAGTGAAGCCCCTTCTAGGGCTTTGTTTTTTCCGAGGGCGGTACTGTTGTGTTGTTAAAGGCCTTCATTGTGGTCCTTTCAAGGGTTTAGTTGTTGACCTCAATCAGTTTGTTTGTTTTGGTTGGGGGGGGGGGGGGGGGAACTTATTACATGATGAAATGTTATGTGTGTCACTGATTTTAAGCAAAGACTATAAGACATATTTTTGTCTTTAAGAAACTTATAGTAGTAATTGTAGCCCATTTGAAGTTCCCTCATTACACCCACTGATGAAATTAACGGCCTCTGATTGGCCAGATAAGAGATAGGCTTCACTCACAACCTGAATCCACAAAGATACCTTGAAAAGCCAACACGGAGGTTCTGGATCGATTCTATTCCTTAGGATTTGCATATGATGACGTCCGCACGTGCGCGTTATCATATGCAAATCCTAAGGAATAGAATGCACAGAAACCTGTGCACAATAGGTGCACAGATTTGGACATGTGGTAAGAATGTCAACACGCAAACATGCACACATATTTATTTGCGTGTGTCTTGTTGTGCATGCACAAATACATTTACCCCTACAGATCTGGAGCTGTAATCAACATGGGTGTGTGTGTGCGTGCGTGCGTGCGTGCGTGCGTGCGTGCGTGCGTGCGTGCGTATCTGCCCTTGGTGTGGGTTTGTTTATATTTATTTTACCCCTTGAAACACAACGTGCCCTTGAGGGAGGGTATAGGGCATAAACTACAACGATCTGAATTCATCAACACAACGCAGGGCACTCTCCAAATATATGTATAGAGTAAAGATAGGCGGTCCTTGCTGTTAGAGGATAAGCATAATCATATACATGTTACTGTGCTTGCCATGAAAATGAACAATTCCCTAAGGTTGACTTGAATGGACTTTTAAAATTGTTTATTGTTCGCATTGTTGATTTGTTTGGAATTAACATGCTCTGAAATGGTTTATTTGCATTTATGTTTTAATAAAACAGCAACAAATGTAATCTGGCTTCTCTGGTGTTTATGTCGCTACAAGGTTTATGGATATAAAAATTCAGTGTAAGTGTGATTGTGTTCTAGAACAACAACATTAAACAGAAAAAAAGAAAATTACTTTTCCAAAAACATTCATTGGAATCTGCCCCGTCTGTCGCAATCAATAATGCGACCATCTTTTTTTTATGAAACGCACTTACTCTTAATTTCATCCACCACTGGTTTTAGAGAGAAGAATGTCGAGTTACCTATAAGCCTTTGACATTATAAATCACTTCTTGAGACCGGATTGTACAGCAGTATCGATTGGTCCTGATATATCACAGAAATTTACTGTCACTTCTGTTTTCAATTAAAGATACAATCAGTCAGATAATGACTTAATTGGATTTTACGGATGATTGAGTTTTATTGCCCACTGCTTTACGAGTTTAGTTAAGGGAGGCCATTTTATCATCGTTGTCAGGGGCAACCGGCTGCCAACCCTAGCCATCCCGCTGTAGCAGCTACGACTACTGCTGGCCTGAGTGTGGGTACAGGCAGCGCAGGGGAGAAAGTGTCACGCGATTGGTTTTCCTTGAGCTGCCGTGGCCTGCAATGAATCAAGCCCCGCCCCCGCTGGAGGGGAGTCTGAGATCAGATTCACCGTCCTGACGCTAACAGCACTGCAGCGAAGGACATACATTAACGTGCAGTGCATGTGTACGTATACGTGTGTTTTTGCCCAACTTGTACCCTCATCAATGGCGTTGCATTCTGCATGTAAAGAAGTTCTTGAAGGTTTAAATAAATGGGATAAAGGAAAATTATGAGATAACTTACATTTTATTGTGATTCCGATTTTTTTTTTTTTAAAGTCAAGCAAAATGTAATGAAATGAATTTGCATCCACTGAAAGAGAGAAATAACGAAGAGGAGCAATGAGCAATGTAGGTCTACCATTGGAATGGGACAGTTTGTGAAAAAACAAAGATTAATATCTTCGCAGCGTGTCTTTAAACACAGGCATATGTGTTCACGGTGAACCAAGTGACTGTACAGTATAGACACTCGACCCCTGACTCTGAGTGATGGTTCCCTTCTCCATCCGGATTGATTCGGGGGGTGTCTCAATTGGTCGTTAGCGGGTCAACCAATAGGACGGGGGAGATCGGAGGCGGGCAGTTCTGATGTGTTCATCTGAAGGCAAGCCAGGTCCGGCCGTAAACGCCCATGCCATTAGTGCAAAGCACACATAAACAGGCCAATACGAGACAGGCCCAACCGTGTTACGAGGCCGTCGTTGACGTTGTGTGTCAGCGACCGTCGGTTTGTCTATCTGCGGTGTGGTTGTGTAGTTGTAGCCGGACGTTGAATACCACTTCACGCTTTCCCTTGTATACGATGGTTATTAATAAGTCTGGGTTTTCATTTTAAGATAAGCTATATATATTATGAGTGGTTCAGGTTGGTGGTGACCATCATGGCCTAACTGGGACCTTGTTCAAAGTATTGTTATTTAGTTTGTTCAAATGTATTGTTATTTCGTTTGTTTGGGGGGTATAGTGGTGTGCACCGCATGCAAAGTGTTTAATAAGCCTTTATATTCCCGCTGGAGGAGAATTATCGCTGACGAATCTTGAACTAAACGCAATTGACAGATTGACGGATGCTGCACGTGCTTGGTAAAGCCGTCTAGCTAATTCCGGTCACCATTAGCTCTGCCGGAAGCTCTGTGTGTCCCGCCTCCCCAGGGGCAGCTAAATCAGCGTGCCCATGACAGGCTTTCTGAGTGACAGCCACGCCCCCCAATCAGAGTTTTGTAATAACCCCATTCAGTGTAGGTCAACTCCTCCCATAGCTTGGAGTACATTAAAATGTCGCTATGAGTGAAAGGTTGAAGCCATGTTGAAGCAGAATGCTTCTTGTAACATCAACTCAGCCCTGTGAATATAATTCTATCCAACCAGGATGACTTCATCAGTCAAACTTTGCCACCAAATGTAGCATATATATTACTACGTATATAAAGTACTGTTTTGGGACAGGTGTAGGCCTACACAATTTGTAGGACACGCAAACCTTTTGAATTTTAACACAGTTAGACCTATTCATATTTGAGTGGAGACCTTCTTTTGATATAGATAATTATAATCATAATAATATAGACTAGGCCTAGGTGCTGATACTTGAACAAATTCATGCAAAATGGTCAATTGATGGGGATTGGTTCTGTATTTCTTACCTATAGTAAAGCATGACCATACAAAAAACATGGGCTTTTTATGTTAAGTAATTTCCTTGACCATCTGTATCAAAACAAAATAACAAAATATCACATTTTATATGCAATTGAAGGTTTATTTATAATATTTGTAATTTGTAATCTACTGGAATTATTATCCATCTAATGTAATTTAACGGGAGAGAAGTCCTCAGCAGTTGTCTCAGCACGGATACAAGGCTTTCTGAAAATAAATATAAACAAAGTGAGTGTTGAGTTCATTGCTTCGGTTAATTATGGTGAGCCTTTACAGTTTAAAACATGAGTTGGACTTCGGCGTTATCACATAAAGCCAGGCCTATAGCCTACGTGAAACAATTAAACATGCATTGTCACCATATCGTTGTCCCTAACCTGTAGAGTTTCATTCATAAAGGCCTCGGTTATTTAAATCTACATTTTCGTTAGAAGCGAAATTTCCTTATAAAATACTTCTGCTGCAAGATTATAGCCAACTAATTTTTGCAATTACACTTTAGTTTAGAAAAACATTACACTCAGTTTTATATTATTAATTCCGTTTCATTATTTAAACGCATCCAAACACTCCAGAAGAAGTAGGAGGACAGCCAATTAAATCCTGTTGGCAATATAACTTTTATTTTGCTTTCTGTTGTAGGCCTACTCTTACCACCGCACAACATAAATAAGTTGATCATGCATTGTCGTTCAACCACCTCCTCCCAACTCCCACAAATCTACTCGTCCGGCACAAACTGCGAAGGCATTCTAGTCACCTTGAAATTTCCTCTGCTATTTCCCAATTAAAAGCTTAATAGCCCCGGAGACGGACTTCATGTGGTGAAGTTTACCGGGCTTTTATTTTCTAAGCCGCACACCTCGGATCCCATTATTTGCTTGAATAAACCTTTTTACGGTTGGAAATAGGACTCGGGCCCGTCCGGTGTTATGTTTCAATGCCCTCTATTAGGAGAGGAGGGGAAGGGACATATCACCGTCCTAAACATTTGCACCTCGCTCCAAAGGAGGTTTTATAGTGCTCCACGTTTAAGCGGCCGTGTGTAGGTTTAACCATCTAAGCTATGCAAGGTTGTGCTGAGGTGAGAATGCAGATTCTATTGTAGAATGGTTGAATCCTTGAGGGCCATATGTGCCTGTAGTGAGGTGCATATGGGGGAAAACGTCCTTTGAAGATAAGCCCTCTATACGTAGACATTGATCACTGCATTTTAATTGAACGTGTTTGCTCAATTGATTAAAACGAACATACGTTTAAGTACGTTTATTAAGAGGCCTCGGCCCACAAAAAAATAGATAAGCTATAGACGGTACAACTTTTTTTAAGATACAATTCCCTTTGCAGTTTATTTTTAAAGCCTGTACATTGGTTGATAACGCTTTGACGCGTGTAGTAGTAGGACTATGTTCGAGGCATAATGATGCGTAAAGTCTGCAAGTGTCCAACCATGGCCTGACCCTTCTGCGCCGCTGCTGTTTACTTGCGAGCGAGTGACGTGTGGAGTGACGGGCCTTTGGTTACTCAGTTCCACAGCGCGTGTCAATGTGATGCATATCTCATCCCTCAGGCCGGTTAGAAAGGTGGATCCTCCTCTCCTCCTCCTCCAGGCCGACACCTCTTCTTATCATCATCATCCTCGCGCGTGTAACAGCAAGTAGTTACCAAGGGGCACTGCTTCTGCACTGTCACGCCTCCGTCCCGCGCACTTGTGCTCTGCAGAGCAGCTCAGCGTACGCTGCAAGCATCAGACTGACTGACTACTGGCTGCGTTTGATTGGGAAAAAATGAACGGCTACGGATCCCCCTACCTTTACATGGGGGCCCCCGTGTCGCAGCCGCGAGCGCCTCTGCAGCGGACCCCCAAGTGTGCGCGGTGCAGGAACCACGGGGTGCTGTCGTGGCTCAAGGGCCACAAGCGCTACTGCCGCTTCAAGGACTGCACCTGCGAGAAGTGCATCCTCATCATCGAGCGGCAGCGCGTCATGGCGGCGCAGGTGGCGCTCCGCCGGCAGCAGGCCAACGAGAGCCTGGAGAGCCTCATCCCCGAGTCACTGAGGACCCTGCCAGGCATGGCCCTACCCGGGGCGGCCGAGGGCGCCGGCAACAACAACAGCCCGGGAGTGAGGGGCGCTTCGGCAGAGCGGGACTTGGACCTGAGGTGGAGCGAGGCTGACCAGGCGAACCACGCACCACCGTGCACCATGGGTAAGAGCTTCTATCGAGTGAGGACTAGTACGGGGCATCTTCAAAGAGATATATATTTAGGTCGGTTAACATCTCCAAGAGCTATGCGTGAAAACAAATAGTAGCCTAAGAGAGAAAACGAGACTGCAGGCTTATCCATTGTTGTGTTTTTTTTTATTAATTTGTGCTTTGAAATAATTCATTGTCCAAATAAATAGATGGTGCAGAATTTAAACAATTAATTTACGTTTAATGCATTAAACGTAAATTAATGCTTGTGTATTGGCCTGCTTTTCTGACTAACGAAATATCTAAATACAATTCAATTAATTTAGGTATACCATTTTGGTTTGCAGCCTTTTCAAATATAACGTAACACCGATATACCGGATAACTTATTCTTAGTTTTATTTAGTTCTTTTAAAGCGTGATAAGGCCTAAAACCGAGTAGGACGAGGCAACTGAGCTTAGTATATAGTTTATTTTAATTTGTTAAGCTTTCCTTAAGCCTATCCCTGATTTAAAAAAAAAAATCTCCATTTACATAATCTATTATCCTTAAGTCCGATTTAATTGTAATGTATTTTAATATTTGAGTCTTAAAAAATACAAAGATAGCAATGGAAACATTGTGAGTCAAATTATAGGCACAATTTGTCTTATTCATGTAACTTTTTGTGGTAGTTGTTTGAGTAAGAGAAACATTTTAAAGGGTGATCAATCTAAATATCAAAATGTATTGGAATCATTATTTTATCCCTCACCTTTATATATGTAGAGATAGTTATGCAATGTAAATATACAATGAAACACAACTTCTGGTACATTCGATAATTCGGTTTCTCCCTGTTACAGTTTATATACGTGCGATCGGTTTGATATCGTGACAGAAAATAATTCCAAAAAACCTGAATATGCTTAATATTAAATAGTTGGTATTTGCAAATATTTTGTGTCTATATTTTAACCTAAACATACCCAACCTAACCTTACATAACGGGAATCCTTACCCTACCTTAAACTAACCCGTATTCTAGCAAACGATACCTGACATACCCACCTAACTTAGCCTGACCTAGCCCGGTTATTCTCTACATGCATGTGATCCCACAGCAGTTTGAGACTGAAGCTCAACACAAAACCATGAAGATCCTCATTGAATTCACATCAGCCCCATTCTATGTTTTGATGAATGGCGCGGGCGGTTTAAAAGATTACTGTAATCAATGGTGGACAGGGCAAATCGAATGTAATCGCCATCATTCAACCAGGAGGTCAACTTTGGATGAAATGTTACCAAGCAACAGGCAATCTGTTTACAAAGTGTGGTCAAAAGCCATCGATGGCGGATCGCTCAACGTCAGCCAGTCAGCACTTTGTGTGTTAACGTTTACGGAGAGAGGTGTGGATCGATGTGCTTGAGAGACAAGTCGACCAGCCATGTAACTTTCCTCTATATCAGAGTGCTGATAGACCCTATAGGATCAGAACACCAGGTGGACCAGCCATGTTACCTAACTCTGAATCAGAGTACTGATAGACCCTTTTGGATCAGAACACCAGGTGGACCAGCCATGTTACCTTGTATCAGAGTACTGATAGACCCTTGTGTGTGTGTGTGTGTGTGTGTGTGTGTGTGTGTGTGTGTGTGTGTGTGTGTGTGTGTGTGTGTGTGTGTGTGTGTGTGTGTGTGTGTGTGTGTGTGTGTGTGTGTCTACGTGCATGCATGCGTGTGTGTGTATCTGTGTGTGTGTGCTTCTGTGTCTCTGTGTGTAACACATGGTCAGTGTAGATGTTTAAATCTGTGTGTGTGTGTGTGTGTGTGTGTGTGTGTGTGTGTGTGTGTGTGTGTGTGTGTGTGTGTGTGTGTGTGTGTGTGTTTGTGTCTGTGCACACGTGCATCTTGCGTGTGCACGTGGGAACGTTGCGCGTGTATCCGTGTGCACGCGTGTGTGTGTGTTTGATCATGATCCGGTTCATTTTATCAGGAACGTTTTCTGATCGGATTGCATCGTTTGTGTGTTCTTTCTGTTCACACGGACGTGTTTTGCTCCGTTATCTCACTGGATTATATTCAACGTAACAACCTTTCCTCCTGTCCCCTTCCCTCCCCCCCCCCAGACCCAGAGGACGGTCCCGGGGAGGCATCAGGGGGGGACCACGGGGGCAGCACCGGCAGCGACAAGGAGCCCGACCCCGTCAGCTCCCCCGAGGCGTCCAAGCCCAGCTCCTGCTACACGCCGGAGCCCCCGGACCCCTCCTCCCACCCCGAGGCGGGCCGCTACGGGCGAGCGGCCAAGCCCCCCGCCCCGGAGCGCCACCCCAAGCCCCCCGAGAGCCCCCCCGCGCAGAAGTACCCCGGGGACCAGAGCGTGCTGATCGAGGGCCTGGCGGGCTCCGTCTCGCTGCCCCTGAACCTGCGCGCCAACCGGCCGCCCCTGGACGTCCTGAAGAAGATCTTCCCCGGCCACAAGCCCCCCGTGCTGGAGCTCATCCTGCGGGGCTGTGGCGGCGACCTGGTGGGGGCCATCGAGGTGCTGCTGTCCAGCCGCTCCGGCCCCGAGGCGGCCGGGGCCGGGGGCCAGCACCACCACGTGGACCGCGGGCCCCCCGAGCACGCGCTGGTGCTGCCCCCCGGCGGCCACGCGCTCTTCGAGCACGCGCTGGGCTCCTACCACCCGGTGTCGGCCTCGGCCAAGTGGTCGGTGGGCTCGGCCTTCCGGGTGCCCGAGTCGCTGCGGTTCCCCGTGGAGCCGCCCGCCCAGGGCCTGGCGTCGGCCGGGGGGACGGTGCTGGGCGTGCAGCACCCGTCCTTCCCGCAGCCCAGCCGCTACCCCCTCATGCTGCGCAACTCCCTGACGCGGGGCCCCGGCGGGCCCTTCATGCACAACGACGTCACCCTGTGGAACACCATGACCCTGCAGCAGCAGTACCAGCTGCGCTCGGCCGCGCAGTACGTGTCGCCCTTCGGGCCCGGGGCTCCGCCCACCCTCTCCTCGTCCTCGGCTGCGGCAGCTGCGGCGGCGGCGGCGGCGGCGGCGGCTATCAACACGGGGGGCCCCGTGTTCCGGGGCTCCCCCCTGCTCCTCCCCACCGCCAGGTTGTCGGGGGAGGAGGAGGGCGGGGGCTGCCCGCTAGGGGGCAAACCCGGGCTGTACTCTCCCGTCGACGAGGAGTACGACGAGAGGTCGGATTCGTCCGACTCGCGCGTTCTGAGCTCGTCCGCTTAGGGGCCCCGGAGAGCCACAGGAGGGCCCTTCTCTAGACGCAGAAGGCCTGAGGGCCCCTGAAGGCAACCCAGTGGAAAAACACGAGGGAGATCACCGTCAAAGACACAGAGAGAGATTCTTGTTTGAACTGAGGTGAATTCAAACCAAAATCCCCCCATGGGAGAAAAGACTATGACTAGACTATATTAGCTTCGGACATCAACATTATTTTGCTGTCTGAGTGTCTTTTGCCAGGAGGGATGTGACCAAAAAGTATCATGCATACCAGAATGTGATGATGATGAACCACGTTGTTTATAAGAATGAATACTTTATGTCCTGTAAGCATGTTAAGTGAGAAAATGTAAAAAAAAAATATCATTGCATGTCAGGATTAGTCATGCCTGAATAAATGTGGGGCAGAGCCCAGTGCGTCCCATGAATGTGACCATGGTGGCTCCTTCACTAAAACAATCATGTTGCATTGTAGACGGAGGGCCGATCCACGGGGAACATTATCCGAGCGAATCACAGCACTGCTAACGCAGTGCTGTGATTCGCCCGGATAACGTTCCCCGTGGATCGTGTGGGGACGAGGACTGAGATCCTGTAGACGGACTGCTGTAAAGGGATTTTTAATTTGTATTTAAAAAAGTATCTGTTTATTTAATAAAACAATACCCAAATGTACCCAAGTGACATGTGTGTGACTATTTATTTTTCAGAATGTATTTAAAAAGGGAAAAATGCACATTCATGGGCCTATAGGTGAATGTGCCAGATTAAGTTCATTTCCGTTTGTAGTCCTTTACCTTTATCCTATTAATCAATATTATTAAAGATGCTTAGACTTATGAATGTATCTGAAAATGCATACATATTTTACGATCTTGTGTGGGCTGCTATGAACTGCAGAAATATAGGCTGCATTTGTTAAAGACGAAAAGATTGGCATCTTTCATTGCTTATTTAAAATAAAGTATAAATCGATAAAATAAATAGTATGCCTATAAGTGTGTGTGTGTGTGTGTGTGTGTGTGTGTGTGTGTGTGTGTGTGTGTGTGTGTGTGTGTGTGTGTGTGTGTGTGTGTGTGTGTGTGTGTGTGTGTGTGTGCGCTTGTGTGTGTGTGTGTGTGTGTGTGTGTGTGTGTGTGTGTGTGTGTGTGTGTGTGTGTGTGTGTGTGTGTGTGTGTGTGTGTGTGTGTGTGTGCGTGCGCGTGCGAGAGGGAACGTGTGGGGGCGTATATAAAATAATTGATTGGCGCTTTCTGCGTTTTCTCCCTACTATGCCACACGGCACATCGGGTGCACAACAGCTCCTATGGCCATAGATTGAGAGCTTATGGTGATAATAATTAGTTTGGCCTGATACACATTTTATTGCAGTTACGTTCAGTTACTTGTTTATGCACTTCAAACGTTATTATATATTTTTTCGGCCGTTATTATTTTTCTTTAAGGGTCAGTGATTCTGGCCGAACTGAAGTCTACAATCCAATGGCGCCCCCTAATGGTGTTTTCTAGACATGTTTGATGAACTTGGGATAGATTTGAAAGTAGGTTAAAACGTACTATTTTGATCTTAAATATGATACATCCATCATATTTATTATCGTTATTAATTATCAAGCATATTATTTTTTGATTATTATAAGTAGTATTATTATTTGTAGCAGTTGTAGTATAAGTAGTAGTAGTGGTGGTGGTAGAAGTAGTAGTAGTCGTAAAACGAATTTACATCAAGATTTACATAAATTATTTACATATCTTTTGACAGGCACTGACCTTGAAAAAAAAGTATTTTCTTGGCCAGCCAGCGTGAAGTGTGAACACAACACCGACTCCCCCTTGTGGACAATAGAGGAACGTCTAGTGTTTCATGAGCAAGGTTAGGACGATAGCTTAAACTATAATACCAAATGAGAATTGTAGCCTAAATTAATTCGTTTGAACAATAGTCAAGGTAAGATTTGATAATATAAACAAAAAAATAAGTGATGAGTCATTGTGCCTTCCCTACTAATATTTACAAAACGAATTTATAATTTGAATAACTGCCCTTTGTTTTTATCAGGATTTATGCATGAATATATCTTGGCCTCTACTAATGTATTTTTTTTTTTATTATATATATATATATATATATATATATATATATATATATATATATATATATATACACATATATTTTAGGCCTATATATATATATATATATATATATATATATATATATACATATATTGTAGGCCTATATATATATATATATATATAATCATTTCCACCAGACGAACCTGATCCCGAAAGCGAATGAAGCGACGATTAGTCCGGGATCATAAACCTGCAGGCCGAGGATGCCTGATGTTGGATATTCGCCATTGAGGTCAACAAGGGTCCCACTTCCCATGCAACGGCAGCCATCAAATGGAGACAAATGACGGCTGGCATGTTTTTGGGTTATTTAGCCGGTCGCATGTGTTGTCAGTCCATCAGAGGCTAATTAACATAACAGGGCCGCGGTGATCCCACAGATCTCTTCTGTCTATACCCAGCTCGGGTTACTCTACAGCCCCCCAGTCCCATGCCCGGCTCCCGGGGAAACAGCGGGACACTTCCACGCTTGCTGTTGTTTCCATCATGACGATATATAGGCCTACGACAACAACAACATGTTGGAAAAGTGTCTCAAAATATGACCACATAAACATCCACTCACTTTTCTGAGGTTGTGTTTTATTTTTATTGTGATTTATTTGACCATAGCCGTATAGACCTAACGTTGTGGAATAACATAGACACATAATGAGCTTAAAATGTGGCCCTAATTGTTATATAATGACAGGACGATAAAATACCACAACGACCCTTCCTCAGAAAGTGTTTTTTCCCCCTCCCTCCTTGCATGGTCTAGATTTTGTTACGGGGACCCTAACCGTTTTAACATACACAATTGGGTTATATGGGTTCTAAAGGCCAAGGTCTATAAAGCCCCCCCCTCCAAATAGGTGGGTCAGAGGAGGGGCGGGGGGGCTGAACACAGACAACACATGTCACCTGGACATCTCATCCCCACAAACCTAGTGTGTTTTGAAGACCGAGAAACCCGTAGGAAGATCAAAGCATTCTTTATTTGGAAATTTGCACCATGGGAAGCTCTGGGGGTATGGACTCTCGTAAGCGCGGCAATAAATTAAAAAGAGACAAGCGAATGGCAGAGCTGCACCTGCACGCCTGACGTCTTCACCACGTGGGAGGGGGACCCCGCGAACGCTCGCACACTCAAGAGGGAGAAAATACCTCATGTAATAGGCCTGTACGACGCTGTAATTGTACATTATAAGCCGACAAGAGATGGACAATAACAGCCATTATAGGCGTTGCATTTGTTTGGGAAACTGAATCTCGTGTAGGCCTATTTTGTTTAAGACTTTGAAAGATGATGTTGAACAAACGAGGCATGTTTAGGCCATTATCGTTACAATTATTTGATAGGCCTACTATGCCTAATAAAAATAATAATATAAAACATGATAATAATAATAATAATGATAATAGTAATAATAACCATGATTAAAATAATATTAATCATAATAATAATACCATTTATAATACTACTAATAATAATCATAATATATCAAGTTTTACGTCCAACATATCCCTAGAAGCCTTCGCTAAGTAGGCCTTAGGTCAAGTCCCACATGTAATCCATTTTTAACTTTAACCTTGCTTTGTACAGAGTCATTGAACAAAAAGGCTTTGTCACATGTCACTTTTATAAATATACGTGTGACCCCAGTGTGTTTTCAGTGTCCAATTGACCAAAATACCCAAGATGTCAAGAGCTCTTTCACCAACAGGTTAATGCGCGTAATCTCGGGGAACGCGTTTGGAAGGAAAAAAGAACGTCCGCGCCCTCCCTTTGACTCCGGACAGTGAGTTATTAATCTTGTTTACTGTCCCGCATGCTGACATGCTGTTTTCACAGGCACACAGTTGTTGTGACAACATTGTAATCGTCTGCGAAATCTGCACTCGGTTACTTTTGTCGACTCCGTCACCTGAAGCTTGTATACACCTCCAGCTCCTTCAGGTGGAAATACCTGGAGGGGTTCTTCTGAGATCCGCATTGAAACATGGAAGTCAAGACAATAGCCGAAATAAGAGTCATCCATGATTTTAGATTGGCCTCATAAAAAATATGGTTTTCAACTGAGAGGGTTCCTGTGCTTACAAGAGTAAATGCTGTAAATGGGATTACAGAGAAAAACCTTCACTTTATCATGTATGATACATAGGCTAACTATAATAAAATAAATAACAGACCCAACCTATTAATAAATACAAAATCACGATTTTATATCAATCTAAATGTTTACATTGCATTAAACAATATGCATAGTGTCCGCTGAACAATGCTTGTACTATTAGCTCTTTGTGAAGGGTCCGGGTCGTTTTAACATTTGCTTTGTGGGCAACAATTCAGTCCGTTGTAGTGCGAAGTGCGCAAATAATTCCATTCCATTCTCCTGGACGACACTGGTCCCAGCCAATGAGACCTCTGCTTTAAAAATGGGGCCAATCACAAGGCCCACAGCGCTGTAGCCAAATTCTTCAAAGGGGTGGCGCTTTGTGTCGAGCCTTTGAGGAAAAACGTGTAACCTCAGCGGTGACACCACCAGTGCAAAGGTTCGTGCGTAAAGACGCGTGTATACCTGGAACCAGGATAACTGTCTCTCCTCCCATGAAGAACAAACCGCAAAACACTCTGGAGTTATTTCGTGATCCGCTAAAGTACAGACTCTGTGTCCGACGCCGGGCTGCCGTACAGCACCACACAAATAGCAGCGCGTCTTTTGGATCATCATTACGCGTAAGTTATTTTTTGTTTTATTGTCATTAACACCAATATGCTTAACATATCAGCAATCAACGGAGATTAAACATTATCACCACCTTCTTGTCAAACTACGGCCATCCAACATTTATATCTTTACAGATAATCTCGACGGGTTACTCGGAGGGTTTTTTTGGTTGAGCCAACATCATGACAGACAGCGCCGGTTGCGAGTTCGAGATCGACGTGGAAGGACTGGAGACGGAGAGCGACGACCAAGCCGAGTCCTCCGGCTCCACGGTGTCCGGTGCCGCGGAGGAAGACGATGAGGTCGGACGCATCGAGGACACCAGGGCCCCCAGCAACAGCAACAGCAGCAGCAGCAGCGTCCCTGGCCCAGGGGACCAAAGGAAACTAAGCCGGACGCCAAAATGCGCGCGGTGCAGAAACCACGGCGTGGTGTCTTGCCTGAAGGGCCACAAGCGCTTCTGTCGCTGGCGGGACTGCCAGTGTGCCAACTGCCTGTTGGTGGTGGAGAGACAGCGGGTCATGGCGGCACAAGTAGCACTCCGGAGACAGCAAGCCACGGAGGTGGGTTATTTGTGTGTCTGTGTTGTGTGTGTGTTGGGGGGTGTGTGTGTGTGTGTGTGTGTGTGTGTGTGTGTGTGTGTGTGTGTGTGTGTGTGTGTGTGTGTGTGTGTGTGTGTGTGTGTGTGTGTGTGTGTGTGTGTGTGTGTGTGTGTGTGTGTGAGAGAGAGGGAGTGTGTGTGAGAGAGGGAGTGTGTGTGAGAGAGAGTGGGTGTGGGTGCTGTTCACGGACGACAATAAACACTCCAGCACTGTCACGCATCAGCTAAATATATGTATGGCGTTTGACATATTTGGACAGATCAAACTCCTCAAGTGAAGAGTAAAGGTTACGGACATACAAAGAAGTTTAGTTTGGCTGAAGTGAAAACGATAATTGTTGTGTAATAAAATAGTGTAACAAAAATGGAATAGGCCTATGTTATTAGAAAGCAAAGCTCTCCGGAAAAAAAGTACACAAAAGTACACATTTTCAATTAAGTATCGAAGTATTCAAAATGCACGCAAAATATATGTAAATTGTTGTAAATATATGAGCAATGTCAAAATGTTTATCTTTGTTGTCATTTCAATTCAACAGGACAAAAAGGGGATTACTGGGAAGCATATGCCATCAGAAAGGAGGACGATATATCAAAGACAAATTCGACCATCAAGCATGCTCGCCAAAAGTATTCTTGAAGGTGAGCACAGAGCTTATTCATTAATTGTTGATTTTACTAATTAATCTGCACGATGCTGTCGTCGGTGGGAATGCATTTACGGAGTAGAACGGATAGCTTGACTTGTCACTTTAATGTTTTAATTGCAGCCATTATTAATTCAACATTATTTGTATATTATTAAGTCACATTTATAGAATTAGAAAATACTTATCATCTGTCATCATTTCTGAAATTGTATGAAGTGTATTATTTAGTAAGTATTCATTGTTTATTATATATGAAAATAAAATTGATAGGATAAATAAATGGTTTAACCACAATAGTAACGAGTTTAACTGTAAACAACATCCTCATAGTCCCTCGTATTAATTGATTGAACAAATTCATAACCATGTATAAAACAATCTCTAACCCTCATTTCATCATAAACAATACCCAATACACATGTTGCACATGTGGCACAATGAACTCAACGGTTGTGTGTTGCGCCGCTGCGCTGTGTGTGTGTGTGTGTGTGTGTGTGTGTGTGTGTGCAGGCTACCGCCCGGTCCAGTCCGACCCCTACCTGTCGGGCGGCTCTTCCTCCCTCCCGCCCCCGCTGAGCGACCGCATGCGGAAGAGGCGGGCCTTCGCCGACAAGGAGCTGGAGAGCATCATGCTGGAGCGAGAGTACAAGGAGCGGGACCTGATGGAGAACGGCCCGGCCTCCGCCTCCCTCCACTTCCCCGGGGGCATGGTGCACCACCGCCACCACCACCACCACCACCACGCCGCCGCCGCCGCCGCCGCCGCCGCCGCCGCCGCCGCCGAGTACAACTCCTACAAGACGGCCTACTCGTCGGGCCCCACCATGGAGCCCCAGCTGCCGTCCCACAAGGAGCTCTGGGGGGTGCTGAGCCCCGGCTGCCTGGATGTGTCCATGCAGTACGCCGCCGCCGCCGCCGCCGCGGGCGCCGCTAACCTGGAGCTCATCTCCTCCAACGTGAGCGTGGCCACCACCTACCGCCACTACCCCCTGGGGCACGGGCCCCGCGGGGGGCCTCTGGTGCCGGGGTCCAGAGGAGGAGGAGTAGGAGCAGGAGGTGGTGGTGGTGGTGGAGGAGGAGGCGGGGGGCTGGTGATGTGGCCCCGCGGAGCCGTGCCCCCCGCCGCCAGCCTGGGCGACGCGCTGGTGTACCAGCAGTGCCTGCTCAACGCCAGCGCGCTGCAGAACATGAAGCCCGGCGCGGCCTGGGAGCCCCGGGGCCGGCCCGCCGCCGGGGGCCCGCCCTCGCCAAAGCAGGACGTCGGCGGCGTCGCTAAGCTAGAGGCGCCGCCGCCGCCGCTTCGGGCGGCAGCGCCGCAGCACTCCCCCGCGGGCCCCGCCCCGTCGCAGGGGGATGCCCCCCACCAGGGATCGAACCAGGGCCCGAGGAGAGAGTGCTCGGCCTTCTCGCCCCCCAAGCGGGCCCCCTTCGAGCAGACGTTCCCCGAGCGCCCGGGCGGCGGCGGTTCCCCGAGCGCGAGCCCCGGACGCGGCCTCAGCCCGGGGCACGTCCTCAGCAAGCTGAGCAAGGACAGCGCCCAGATCACGCTCTCCATGAAGAGGAACTCCTTCCACTCCCTGATCCAGCACACCCTCAGCGAGAAGGTCTCGCCGGGGCCCGGGCCCGGGGGCCTGGAGCTCAGGGGCCCCTACTGCAAAGAGCTGCTGGAGGAGGCGGCGCGCAAGTACAGAGAGGGGCTCTCCGCTCGGGACATTCAGGCCGTCAAGGGCTCGGACGGGTACCCCAAAGACTCGCTGTCTAAGCCGCTAGGGACCAAGCTGGGCTCCGGAGACTCCCTGTCGTTCTCGGTGGAGGCCATTCTGAAACGGGCCCCGCCCCCCGTGAACCGAGCCTTCCATTAGAACCCCCCCCCCCCCCGCCCCGCCCCCGCCCCGCCCCTCATCGAGCGCCACACTTTGCACTATACGTGGCAGTTGTTGATTTTGTTGTTTTTTTATTTTCATAGATAAAGGTTAAAGGTCATGGCGATCAGGGGTCACAGGATAAGACAAAGACACTGCATTTCTAAATGTTTCAGCGTAAATAGAAAAATATGTTTTTTTTATTGGAAAGGGGGTGCTATATATATATATATATATATATATATATATATATATATATATATATATATATATATATATATATATATATATATATATATATATATATATATGTATGTATATATATGAATAATGTATGTTTTGTTTTATGTGTGCATGTGTTTCATAACTTTATAATGTAGAGTATTTAAACATCCAAATGTCGCTTTTTTTAATCGTGTCAATAAACTATATAACACTTAATTCTTCAACACGTTTCATGTTTCAACAAAATGCCATAGCTTAGCAAGTCCGTACTCGTACTTTGGTTCTCTATGTTTCTCAAAGCATTGCCAAGCTTAGCAGAATCATAAAATGCTGAAAGGGAGAACAACGGAAGCACACATGTCATGCACTTACACGTTCCAAACATCAAACACAACCACGCACTTTTAGAAAAATACTTCTATGGTCTTTTCTTTGCAAGACATTCTTATTTATTTTTTTTGTGGCTCAACATTTGCGTTTGAGATTAATCGGTGGTAGCCTATGTTACAAATGAAGTAAATATAGCCACGTTTATTTTTTAACACGCTTCAAGTCATGCAAATTAATAAATGGTATATTTTTTATTCATGTTTAAGTCAAATATTTTTGTTATTAATGTTATCGTTATTATTATTATTATTATGAATTATATATAATATATATAATTATTATATTTTTCTAATCTTTATAATAATCATGACAAGGATTTTAATGATCTTTTGTATTAATTGTGCTATTCTAAAATGCCTCTATATGTTTTATAAGGTGTGTCATCTTAAAGAGGCTACACTCTAAAGGGCCCAGAATGATCAGACACCTGTTCCTCACTGAGCATATTGCTTAAGATATCATTTTAAGGGAATATTTCATGACAAATATTTTAAGCCCCCGCTTCGCTTGACTATTACTTTCAAAAAGATTGGATCATAAGAATAGAACACAGCGATCCGTGCGATCAGGAACAAAGCAGCGAAGAGGTGGCAGAGGAGGACAGGGTAAATCCCCTCCCGCCCAGCGGTAATCTACTGTTTCTGGCACGAGTCTTCACATTTCATCGGCATGAATCTGCACCCCTTCGGGCCAAGCTGTTTTCCTTTCACGTACACTGGCACCGTTTCATAATCCTTTGTTCCCACGAGGACGGGCATCGGGTAGATGTTGCTACTGTGGTAAATAGAATTAGGAAATCTGCCTGTGGCAGAATGCGTTACAAGATCAAGATCATGTCCCTTGATGAAATATGTCATTACATTTACATTTGATTTGAGACACCCCTCCAACCAACCCACACACACGCGCGCGCATAATCACACGCACACACACACACACACACACACACACACACACACACACACACACACACACACACACACACACACACACACACACACACACACACACACACACACACACACACATACACACACACACACACACAGGCAGATACACGCGCACAAGACGCGCGGGTCGCCAAATTGTCACTTCAAGAAGAATTACGCACACATTGTGCCAAAAAACATGTAGACTTAAAACTTGATGAGTCGGGCGTACAGCATATGTTTGCTACCAACTTTCTTTTAAGTCTTATGCAAATACGATTTGCAACTGTGACCTTTCATTGATGTAGGCCTATCACAAATGCCAAGAAGAGCAAACACAACAGTTCGCTACTGTGTGTGTGTGTGTGTGTGTGTGTGTGTGTGTGTGTGTGTGTGTGTGTGTGTGTGTGTGTGTGTGTGTGTGTGTGTGTGTGTGTGTGTGTGTGTGTGTGTGTGTGTGTGTGTGTGTGTGTGTGTGTGTGAGAGAGTGTGTGTGAGCTGAGCTCCACCCTTGTTTACCAGCGTCCAGTACACGGCTGAGCTGCGCACAGCAGCACCTCAGTCTGCTGCTGCTGAGCTAAGACTTCCAGTGTTTGTCCAGAGCAACCGCCACTGATAAGTATCTGCTGATCTCCCTTCACAACAACCCCGTTCCCTTCCCACTGGCATTTTTTCTTTTTTTACCGCGTTGGCAAATGGAGATGATTTGCGTCATTGTGTTAAAACGCTGTAAACGTTGAGATCTCCGCGAACGGTCAACACAAGAGCACCTCTGCGGCAGGGTTTGGTTTGGCTGCAGGTGTCTGGTGCGTCTGATGGCGTCTCGTTCGTGTAATGGGACGAGGCCTGAATGTCTGGGAAATTGTGGGTACATTTATTATCGGCATATTTTGCAATGCCAATACGTTATAATAGTGTAATACAATTAATGAAATAGTGTTTGAACCTCAGGAGTAAACAATAGGAATTTGGAAAACATAGGAAACTCTCATTGGGTATTAGTAGCCCAAAATAGGCCATAGCAGCCTACGTTGCCAAATTAAATAAGTAATGTAGAATCGTTTAAATAAACGAAAGCAAAATAAAAAAAATGCTAAAGTTTCTGATTGAACGACTATATCCATGGGGTTTACAAATTCTAATAACTGTAACTTTCTAATAACAATTGACGCATGTCACAGGCCTACTGGGCAATAACGACAGGCCAATTTTGAGAAGTAAATAGCCAAGGCTAAATACATCAAATTAAAAAACGATTGCAATAGAAACAGAAACATTGATTGCGATAGTGAACGTAGGCCTACAACATTCGGCCGCACTTTCCGCAATTTGCGGTATTAGTTTATTGCCCTTTCGGTCTGTCCGTAACTCAATACCTCAAAATGCACGCTCTTCTTCTGCTGTCCCATGCCAGGTGTTTAAGCAACATATCCCACTAGAGCTTCCGTCACGCCTCCGCCCCCCCCCCCGCCCCCCCCCCCCCCATGCAACAATACTTTCCACATTAGACCATCTATTAGATCAAATCTAAGCAGCACGGCAGATACAATCGCGCAAACTGTTTATTGCACGGTGGATTATTTTGACCGTGGGAATAAATGGCACATGTTATATTTTACATTCGCGATCAGAGAGCGTGAAGGAAGGAAGGGGAGGTCCGGCTTCTTCTTCACCGTGTTTCGCTCGGTCTCCACCGGCAGCCTAGCGGTTGGTTTCTCAGACAACCTGTAATCCAATAAGAGATGTGTAGCCCCACAGCTCCTGACAAGTAGCGGCACTTAATTACCCTGTGGGCGGGAGGCTGATAGGGGCCCGCAGGCTGGCATGGCTGGAGGGCCTGGGAACATCGGGACACACAGAGAGCTAGACATATACCACACACACACACACACACACACACACACACACACACACACACACACACACACACACACACACACACACACACACACACACACACACACACACACACACACACACACACACACACTCACAGAATCACAGGTGCATACACACACACAAAGACACACTAACACACGCCATGTACACTGGTCACATCAGTCTCTCTCTCTCTCTCTCTCTCTCTCTCTCTCTCTCTCTCTCTCTCTCTCTCTCTCTCTCTCTCTCTCTCTCTCTCTCTCTCTCTCTCTCTCTCTCTCTCTCTCTCTCTCTGCAGTATGGGCGAGCCCCAGTGATTGGTGAGGCCTTGTGGGTTTCCACCAGGAGCACCTGGCCAGGGCCACTGTTGTTTTTGTTGTTCCACCCGCGGCCCGCGGCAGCATCCCTGTCACTTTCTGCCAGCATGGGGTAGAGACGTGTCACTGTTACAACAAACTGGACATTTGCAACACTGATCAAGACAACAACAGCTGACCTGTCAAAGTCCACACACACACACACACACACACACACACACACACACACACACACACACACACACACACACACACACACACACACACACACACACGCACACACACACACACACACACACACGCACACACACACACACACCCAAAACTCGCCACACACCCACACACACACGCACACACAGAAAAACATACACACACACACACACACACACACACACACACACACAAACTCATTCACACACAGGGACGCAGGCACACACAAACAAGTGCGCACGCACATTTTAACACACACACACACACCCGAACACAGGTGGACCGGCTTGCTACACAATGGAAACAAGTAAGCTTCTCATTTGTTTACATGTTGAGGTGTTTTAGTGAAAAGAACTGGATTTTCTTGGTTTACGGATAACATATGTATTTTTTATTTTATTCAATATTGACAGGTTTGCAAATTCTTTCAAGGAAATGTTTCAGGCAGAACAATGTGCTGCTTTACTGTTTGAAGATGAAAGTGTTTAGCTCTCTTTAAGACACACATGTAGCCAGGTCTCTTTGAGAGTACGAACATTCACCCAAGGAGCAAGCAGACATGCAAAACTCAGCTTCTCCAATCTAAGTAATAGTCACATATGCAAGTGGATGCAAATGGTTGTCTATCTTGAAGCCAATGCTTTGAAAATTGGACACTGCAAACAAAACCAGGATTTAACTACTTCTTCCCTTTCTCTCTGTCTTTCTCAGTATCTCTATCTGTCCATTTTTCTGCCTGTCTCTCTCTATCCGTCATTTTATCTGTCTCTTTCTCTATGGCTATATTTCAGTCTCTCTCTATATATATACTGTATATACTGTATATATTTCTGTTTCTCTTTGTCTATATGTCTCTCTCTATCAGTTGATCTTTCTCAGTCACTCTATCGCTCTTTCTATTTCCCTCAGTCCCTCTCCTTATGTGTGTGTTTTTGTGTGTGTGTGTGTGTGTGTGTGTGTGTGTGTGTGTGTGTGTGTGTGTGTGTGTGTGTGTGTGTGTGTGTGTGTGTGTGTGTGTGTGTGTGTGTGTGTGTGTGTGTGTGTGTGTGCGAGAGTTGATAGAAAGACAGACAGACAGACAGACAGACAGACAGACAGACAGACAGACAGACAGACAGACAGACAGACAGACAGAGAGAGAGAGAGAGAGAGAGAGAGAGAGAGAGAGAGAGAGAGAGAGAGAGAGAGAGAGAGAGAGAGAGAGAGAGAGATACAGAGATAGATAGATAGATAGATAGATAGATAGATAGATAGATAGATAGATAGATAGATAGATAGATAGATAGATAGATAGATAGATAGATAGATAGATAGATAGATAGATAGATAGATCGATAGATCGATAGATAGAGAGATGATATTGACAGATACGTATAGATGTTTACGTTATGATAATATCTACATTTTCTGACCAAGACACCATAGTATCTTCTTGACCTACTCAGCCATTGCAGAAAATTTGCCAGTCTAAGCACTCATGTAAATCATATGTAAAAGTGCTTTGTATTGCATTTTCGGCTAAAGAAATGTAATCGTCCACTTCAATGCACAGTATGGCCAGACCGCAGCCATTCCTAAATGTTTGGTTGATCGGTTCATTTGTCTAATACAACATTGTATATCTGCATTTCTCTTTACCTTCATAATTCAAGCATCCTGAGTGCTTGTATTTTGTTGTAACATGACTGATTGAGCAAGAGCAACGTTGCACGTAGAGATGATTGGAGAGGCGACAGCTGAAATGGTGAGACTACAATGCTAAATGAGTATTGCACCTGGCATACACTAACCTAAGTAAACACTGCGTTAACCAAGGTTAACACTTAGAAGCTCTGATTTGAATAGCTCTGTAAATGTGTATTCAAATGCAGCCTTATACAAATAGAAAGGGTTTCAAATTATAAATGTAGTTGTTGTCTTTTGGTCACTTGGAAGACAAAGTAGTTCTGACGCAAAGCCTTGTGTGTAGACTGAATGTTTAAAACAATGTTCGTTATATACATATAGCCTATATATATAGCGAAACATAGCCTAGCCTACATATTGTCCAAAAATATTCAGATATCATATGATAAAAGTATATGTTCCATATATGAAAAAGCCTAGTATATAATCAGTATTATTTTCTCAGGGTCTGTTCAAGCCCGTCTATTTGTGTTGCGTGTTTTACAGTCGGCCGACACCACCACAGCTTTGAGCCATCCCTAGACCTAAACAAATAGACACAGCGTCGCCCAAGCAAACAGCCCACGTTACCCGATTATCACCATGGTCCTCTGTACACACAAATTAACTGATTACTCATTGGTCATGCATCGGGGATGAAAAACAACAAAACAAACACCGCCGCTGTACACACAACACAGAGTTGGAAACGCGCACGGGGAAAAGCCACAGTGAAGTGGACGAGACGTTGTTTGCACGCCTGCGCCGAGGTGTATAAACACGCGACATGACGGATCTATCTCTCTGGGACAGGAGTTGAGCAGGGCTCAGCAACGATCATCCGTTGACCTGCTCCTCGTTTCCTATGCAAACCAAACGTTTCCAAGGTCATTGAAGGTAAAACGACCAAAAAAATTCACCTTTTCTTTTTTTGCAACGATTGCAAGGTGGTTATGGCACAGTGATTTTTGTGTCTCGTCATCAATCAGCCAAAAATGTTCATTTGAGATGGTCCCACATTGGACGCTTGCCTCCATGTCTGTCAAGGTTATCTGAGATAAAGCAACAACAAGGCTAATGCATTGGCCAGTGGGATTTGTAAAACTTATTCACAACTACTTTATTTGCTCAGATAGTCCAAAAACAACCTGTAGGGTTGGTAAACCCTGGTTAATGGTAAAATGGTATCAATGTAGTCAAGGCCTTTATTAGAAGACTGCTAATATTAAAGATGGCACGTCAGTGAGTGCCAATAGCCAATGTCTTGCCGTCGCTAGGCAGTGTATTGTTTTTACACGCATTCATCCATTTCGAAAATGTTTTTTTGTTTTAATAACCAAAGTTTACTCTTTGCAATATTACAAGTAGCTATTGCTCTTTTTTGGACTCAACAAGCTAATCCCTTTATTACATTATTGTCTCAATATTTCGTTATTTGGATTTGGATTGCCTGCTTACCTGGACACTCCTTCACAGCTCACCTGTTGGTGTGTGTGTGTGTGTGTGTGTGTGTGTGT
>NC_079417.1:4402450-4417450 GCF_026213295.1 Gadus chalcogrammus
AAATTCAAACAACACTAACACTAACTATTTTTGGATATGATTTGACATTTTTCTAATTTGACAAAAAATCTTCCTGCCGCTCTCTCCTTCATTTGTGCCCGGGCCCCCCGGGGAGCTGAGCACCCCACCCCCCCCGACCTCTGGTACGTCACCGTTCCCCGCCAGGAAGTAACGACTAAATAAGGGTGAGCTGTGAGAGATATTGATAGAGTTGTGGCAGGGTGGTCTTTCCCCTTTGCTTTTACTTTTTTTAAACTGGCTTCTTGTAAAGAGATGGACCTCCCCGTCTGTAGCTGCCCGTTTGGAGGGCCCTCAAGAGGCCCCCAGGCTCCCCACCTAGCTTGATCCCGCCCAGGTCAAGCACTAAGCTAATTGCAGCCTGGCCAAGTGAAACCTGGGTCTTAAAACAGAAAAAGGGCATTTGACTGATGGCTACCATAGATCAATCTGAAGTACGGTGTCATAGCCGTAGGGATATCACAGGTTTGCACACTAACCCGTAGAAAAACGGACACATACGCTCCCGTGTGTGTGTGTGTGTGTGTGTGTGTGTGTGTGTGTGAGCATTGGAGGGGTAATGGTTGAGTGTGGGACTCCTCCCTTCCCTCTGTAACACATACTTTCCTAGAGGGACTCCCCGGTGTGCCCAGCAGGGGAGCCAACAGTCAAATGATCTGTTAACGCCAAACCACTCACAACCTGGGCCAGAAGAGATGGCCTGATCAATACCAGACCCTCAGACTCTCTCTCTTTCTTCCTCTCTCTCTCTCTCTCTCTCTCTCTCTCTCTCTCTCTCTCTCTCTCTCTCTCTCTCTCTCTCTCTCTCTCTCTCTCTTTCTCCCTCTCTCTCTCTTCTCTCTCTCTCTCTCTCTCTCTCTCTCTCTGTCTCTCGCGCTCTCTCCCTCTCCCTCTCGCTCTCTGTCTCTTTCTCTCGCTTGCACACATGCACATGGGTGACACACACACACACACACACACACACACACACACACACACACACACACACACACACACACACACACACACACACACACACACACACTGAGACACACCCTGACACATGCATTCCAAAGCATGTATTTCCCGCCCTCTTTTTTCACTCCTCTTCCTTCTTGCAAACATTCTCTCTCCTTTTTCTTTATTTTCTGTATTCCGTCTTTTACTTCTGTCTTAAAGTCTGTTGTTCTGCCTAGAGTCTAGCATATCCCCAGCACTGAATTGAATGAGTCCCCTGCATAGTGTGACACAGCTGTCACTTATGCCGCTTTTCCACTGCATGGTACCAGCTCGACACGACTCGACTCGACTCGACTCAGCTCGCCTTTTTTGCGTTTCCACCGCGATCTAGTACCTCAAGTGGCTGCTTTTTCTAGTACCGCTTCGCTCTAGGTTCCAAGCGGCTGAGCCGATGCTAAAAGGTGACGTCGGCAGACGGCCGGCCACTGATTGGCCAGAGAGTGTGACGAAGTCACGAGAGCGACATGGCAACCATGCTGGTAACGATAGAACAGCCATAGTAGCGCCGCAGCCAACATATAACACTTCTTCAACATGCCAGCTAATAATACGAACACGAATACCATCGCATCGATGTTCTCCATTGTTGTTATGTGGGTTCTGTCCATGTGTGGGTTACGTAGGTGTTGTTTGCGTCGCGTACAAAAATACGTCACGGCCCTTTCGCGCAGACGACCCCGCCCACGTCCCGGAGGTACTATTTGCGGTGGAAAAGCACCCGCGCTGCTACCGTGTCGAGTCGTGTCGAGTC
Source organism: Gadus chalcogrammus (assembly GCF_026213295.1). Lineage (NCBI taxonomy): Eukaryota > Metazoa > Chordata > Actinopteri > Gadiformes > Gadidae > Gadus > Gadus chalcogrammus. The sequence continues at coordinate 4,404,219 of NC_079417.1, forward strand.
GAGTCGAGCTACATGTGCGGTGGAAAAGCGGCATTATTGTCTTTCTCTGTGTTCACTAAACTTTCACCCCTTTTATCAGGAAACCTATAATGGACAGACAATATAGATTTCCCTTTCTCATTTTCTCTTCAAACCATTCTTCTTCTAAAATAATTGTTTCACTTGTTAAACTCTTTTCATTCATTGGTACCACGTTAAAATAGTGAAGAATAATGAAGCATGAATTAATATTTGTTAAAGCAGTAATAAGCGTTCACCTACAACTAACGAACAGTTAATTAACAGTAACGAAAAGTGTAGAAATCAGGTTTTGATGTTAAATGAAGGTATTCATTTATACATTGTATAATATGGTCAGGGTTAACCATACACACACAGGGTTGATTAACTGTTTGATTATTAATGGATAATTATCTTAGCCTTATTGTAAAGTATTTGATTTCCTTTGAATTCTTTTGGTGTAAATAAGCTACATATCAACAACAACCTCAAACTCTTTTGATGTTATGGACAAAAAACATTCAGTGCAAATTGAATGAATTTTCTAAAAGCTGTCGAAATACAAAGCTAGTTCAACAAGAAGGGGAAATAACGAGGTCCTCGTCCCACGGGATATCTTTCACTGTCTTAAGGCCCACGTCTCCACGAGCTGGCCTACGTCCTGAAATCCCCTCAAACTCTTTGCCGTCTAGCTTTACCTCTCCGTAAGGACTTTAAGTCCACCCAGGCCCCTGGGAGCTAATCCGGCGGGAGACTGATGTTTGAGCGCTTGAAAATTGATTAGTCTCATACTGGCTGGGCAGTTTCTGTGCACACGCACACGCACACGCACGCACACGCACACGAACACGCACGCACGCACGCACCCAGACGCACACAGACGCGCACGCATGCACGCACGCACGCACGCATACACACACACACACACACACACACACACACACGCACGCACGCACGCACGCACACACGCACACACACACACACACACACGCACACACACACGCACACACACCCATGTTGATTACAGCTCCAGATCTGTGGGGGTAAATGTATTTGTGCATGCACAACACGACACACGCAAATAAATATGTGTGCATGTTTGCGTGTTGACATTCTTACCACGTGTCCACATCTGTGCACCTGAGTGGCACTTCATTCCAGGCGTGGTAGTTACACCTACCAGGCCTCCGACAAACCGCTTTGTATCACATGTGGAGTTTACCCTCCCTGGCCGTCATCCACTTGAGTGGTGCTGAGTGAGTGAGTGTGTTTGTATGCATGGCTGATGTTGTGTGTGTGTGTTTTGTGTTTTCGCCCCCCCCCCCCTGTTGATCGTTGGAGTATGTGTAACATCCCAGCTCCGGCGTCCAGCCCTCTTTCCCCCCCAGACTGCAGCGGGTTCAGGGTCCGGCCCGCCCCGGGCGTGGGTCAACTGTGGCCACAGGTCAAGCTGTGGCCAGCGGCTGCTGTGCGAACAACAGGGAACCCTGGCTGTAGCAGTAGCCTCTAGCTAGCGGAGCGCGCAGTGGAAACGGGTCGCAAATCACGGCCCTTTGGCGCGGTTCCTTTTGTGTGGGGTTAAGTGGGGTCAAAAAAATGATTAGTTAGTGCAGTTTTCTTTTTTTTTGCAACATATGATTTTAAGTATCGACACCTGCGGCCGCTTGAAATGTAATGGGGTGGAAATGGCGTGTGAGTTCATGCGTTGAACTTAATGAATGCATTCAGCATACGGCATACATGCAAATTCAATTGAATTCATGTGGGCACAATGCTTTATTACAGTGAGTATGAGATACTTTTCTGTCCAAAAAACTAAGCATAGCAGAGCCTGTTCTGTCAAACATAAACTGCCGTGATCAAATCGCAGTTCATCTATAATTCATGAGCAGCACAAGCCTTAACATTTTCAAACAAGAACATTCTATAGAAAACGGCAAGGAGGATTGAATATTGATACATTTACCCCCAGAATAGCCTACTTTTAACTGGCCACATATTGAACTTCATCAAACCAAATAGTCTTGAATTAGTCCAAATTTTAGTTTCTAAATCCAGCTTCACACTTATCCCTCGGAGCTGGAGCAACAGGCTGTTACGTCCGTCTGGAATCAGACCAGACCAGAAGGTGCTTCCTTATGTGGACACATGTGTCCCTTCGGCCATACATGAAGAGAAAGGTGTGAGTTAATGTGGATGACCTTGCATAAACACTTGCCATAAAAGTGAACCCAGAGGACTGGGGAGGTTTTTCAACTCCCTCCCTGTGGGGGGGGCTGGGCTGATGATGACCTACCCAGACCCCTCACCCCTTCTCCTCCTTCTTTTTTTCCTGTTTCGATGAGTTGATGAGGGGTGACGACTTCGGAGTCGTCAGAAGCCCCGTGCAGGGGCCGGTACAACGCAGACATTTGCGTGCAAGCTGGGTTTATAATAGCTCACAGAGCCATTAAAGGAGAGAAAAGAAGAAAAAAAGAAAGCACAAGCCTGGGGTTCTGGTATCTCCATCGCGACCGATATACGGTATTTAAGTGTATAAACCTGTGCTGCTCAAGGCTGCCAGTCCCGTTTCCGCAAGGGTTTGGCCAGCGCTGACCCCAGGCCGTCTGTCCGACGGAGGGTTTAACAAGGCTGCCTCTCATCTCAACCCCCCTCCCCCTCGATCGGAGCATCATCGGTCCGCTCTTTTGATAACCACAGGGGGGGGTCAGCCTCTTACGGCAGGACAGGGTCTGGGACCGGGGCGGGGAGGGGGTGAGGGGGGGGGAGGGAGTTGAAGCCAGGCAGGGGGGATAAGCAAAAGAACCATAAAGGATGTAGGGTGAAGTGATCTACTGAACTAATCTTGTTCACGGATACACAAGCACTGAGGCTTTGAATAAATCAGAGGAGGGACTCTTCCCCCGTTCCCCTCCTCCCCTGTCCATTACAGCTTCTTTTTATACTCTGCTTTAAGAGAGAGAAAGAGAGAGAAAAAGAGAGAGAGAGAGAGAGAGAGAGAGCACATGTGCTCGATATATCACATGGAACTGCATCACCTCCTCCCTTTGTTTATCATCTGCTGGGGATGACCACATGGATTCCTCATCTCCTCTCTTCCCCACTGCAGGATTTCCAATGTATTTTTTTACAAGGGGACAAGGTACTGCGCCTAATGGTTTGCAGCAGGGGACCTGGTGGTGCACATGATATCTCGAATGTAACAATCAAAGAGGCATGCAAGATTTCGGTATTTCCGTTGGCTTATACGCATGTGCCTCCGACGCCACGTTCACGGAGCCCCTGATCTCCCGACCGCCTGTTGCCTTACCCCGGCATACCGCTCCATCACAGACACTCAGACACAGCGGACACGAGGGTGACCGCCGCGAGGTTCGCATCGAAAACACCAAACACAGGCTTAAGCCGATACGGCTGATGCAATATGCTGTGTTTATGATCCCCGTATGACAAAGTTGTTGTTGGGTGTCAACTACAGAAGTCTCAACCTGTTAATAATTTCCCTTTTATTATAATTATAATAATATTCTTTATGATTATTTATATTATTATGTATGCAGGATAATTACATATGGATTTTTCCAGAATAGTATGATGCAGGTGCTGGTGGCTGAGGAAGGGTCGGGCCAAGAGATCAAAGAGGGGCAACACAAATTTAAAGAAATTGGATCACATCCCACGAGTGAATGTAAGCTGACGATTCAAACACATTCTCCCCAACGCAGATCTCAGGAGCCAGCCCACCTCTAAGGCTGCTCATTAAAGGTAGACATTATCCTGCCTTTATATTTTGTGGACGTTAGGTTACCGACCTGATCACGTCACCACTGATTAAACCAACTAGGAGGAAGCCAGGAACGGTTTAAGTCGTCCATATATTATTTCATGTATCACGGCTTGCATGCTGCAGACGTCTTGCAAAACCTTAAGTAATCTGACAGGCATAAATGGCTTCCAAAAAGGGTTCCTTTGAGGGGAACTTGAGGTGTGGTTGACAATTTAGCATTTTCAAAGACTACACGATTAGAAAAGTCACTCAGATACTGACGGATCCCTTTAAAAAAACAACATGGTATGAAAGCCCTGTCACAGAAGATGGATTGAGTAACCGTCTAATGAAACAGTGGGCCCCCTCTGGGATCAGTTTGTGCTAATCACTCTCAGTCGCTTTCCATCCTTGGGGAGGGTTGAGTGGGCCTGTTGTGACATCACTAAATAGACATTTTCCAATGTCATAAATCTTTCTTGGCCTCATCGTCTTCTAGTTAATAAAAAGATTAAATGTTTTGACCCTGATATTAATCCAAGTTAGTGCGGTGTTCTATTCACTTTGGATGCTCTTAATTAAATTGTACAAAGTAAAAAAAAAAAAGGCTGATTCCTACAATTGGTCATGTTGTTACCAAAACAAGTAAATGGAACCGAACAGTGGGTGTTGTCATGCTTGTACTTTGAACTGGTTTGAAGAAGGCCCATTTGCAGGTAGTTAATCAACCTTCATGAAGAAAAGTAGTTCAGCTATACATGTGTGGAGGCGAAATACAGGACGCTAATGGAAGCGTGGAAACACATATGAATTTCAATGCTTCACATGCAACTGCTCTCTCCCACAGTCTTGTGTTACCCAACTCTCAAATGACAAAAGCCAAACGCTTCTCGTATTTCTGACCCCAGCAAGCCCTCTCTTGTGCACGTCCAGCTTCTCTTCTGGTTCAATGGGAGTGTTTGGCTGCAGTGAAGTCTCCCTGTCATTGGCTAATGCTATGGCAAATTGTTCCCCAGGGAGAAAGAGTTTAGCTTTGACTTTATTGAGATAAAGAGAGCTATCTGAAACTCTGTCTCTCGCGACAACTGTGGCAATGGCTTGGCTTTTTCTTTTGGGCGGGGGGCGAGGGCACCTACAGGTTGTGTTTTTGCAGCAATACACCCGCATATTGTGGGCAAAACATTCTGTGATGATGTGTACCATTTCACAGCCCATTTGAGGAGTGGTGGCAAGAGGGAACATTCGCTGAATTTGGCTACTTTACGCATTGTTTCCAGAAGACACACCATTCATGTTACAACTAAAAAGAAGACAAGCTTTGTTGTTATAGCAAACAGTATGTGTCATTTGGATGAGGCCACTAGGGTAGCTGCTAGTCCAAGACTAGGCCACTTGTTCTTCTTGACTACACAGTCTTTCTTAACTCTCCTTTATTCTCTTTAACGATTTAACAGTTTCATTACATTTTCAATCTTCTTATTATTTTTTGCTTTTTGCTTTAGCCATTAATGTATTTATTGCATCTCACACATCAGTTATCAACCCACAACATAAAAAAGGAATGATATTATCAGTAATTTGAGAATGGACGACTAAACATAAAACTGGCTTTGGTGTTTGATCTACCTACTTGTTTCCTAGACCCTGTTTACCATTCGGCTCTCAGTGTGCTCACACATGCTTGTGTAAAGCAATGTCTTTGAAATAGCAAAGAGGGCCTCTCAAACAAAAGGTGGAGAAGAACAGGAGATGTATACAAGATAAAGAAGAACACAATACACCTGACGAGAGAGTAACAGAGTGAGTGTTGAAAGATGAGAAAAAGGAAAGTACAGAGGAGAGCCCGTAGCTGTGGGGACACGGGAGAATTTAGTGTCCTGTTCTCGTGGTGTACACTCCATAAGTAGACAACACATAAAATGACATTTCAAAGAGCACATTTCAGCAAAGCTGATCCATGACACTACAAAGTGGTTTGCTAGCGCACTTCCAGTGGTTCAATTCATTGTACACATGTTGAAAACGTTCTCGATGACTACAATACGTTTCAAGGTTTTTGTATCGCAGAGACGCTGACAGCGCTCTAATAACTCCATCCTTTGCCGAAGGAAATAAAGTAACCTGTGGTTTGACGGCATGCGTTGGGAGGGGGTTAACCTGGTCATGTGTAACTGAGACATCCATGTCCAGGTGCCCCCCCACCCCCCAAAACCCACCGCCCCCAGATGCCTGAGAGGTGTTAAATGATGTGAGGAAATAAGCACTAAAACATGAATGAGCAAATGTATACATTGCAGGGCTAGACTGCCGTCAGGGACTTTGTGGAGCTGCTAGTGGTGGTGGTGATGGTGGGGGTAGGGGTGGTGGTGGTGGGGGTTGGCGGTGGTGGGGGTAGTGGTGGTGGGGGTGGGGTTTGGGGTGGGGGGGTTGCTTCCGCTATAGAGACCTATGCCTTCTGTTTAAGCTAACACATGAAGCATTCAACATCACATCCAATTCTAGATTTTAAATAAAGCAAATATGTTATTCTGAATCCACGTGAACAACAAATGATATTCTCAGTCGGTCGGAAAGGAGTGAGTAGAAACACATTGTGTTCATTGGTGTATCCCAGTTGAGTATTGGTTTCATGAATAATCTGTGCACACATCTCCTGTCACATGATGACCGGTAGGCCTACTACCTACCATGCCACCTTGTGCACGCACCACAGACAGAAGAGGCTATTGTTAGGTATTGAATCTTCACTTTGAAAAGGGCACCCATTGCCTTTTCAATTAAAATAATCGAAACAGAAACATGACAAATTCCACGTTACAGCTTCATGACTGACTGGTCAGCTCAGGTTATTTTTCCTAGTAGCTCAAAAGTCAACAATGAGCACGTCTCCCTGAGTGTTGTGGTCCATTTGTCCTCAAACGTTCGACATGAACCGTGACAAATCCGCCTCGACTGGACGTGTTTCTCCTAATTCAGTCGCCTTCCTGCGAGCTCCAGACAATTATTAAACTCAACTTCCTGGGTCCACTTTAATGAGAACAGCAAATCAATAACGCATCCATCTCTTTCTCTTCAAATGACCTAACACCAAAGAAATACTGACTCTGAGTGATTTAAGCAAGGTGTGACCATAGTAGATCAAGATTTGCAACGTTTAATCCCCCTGAATCAACTATTGTTTGAAAAGCCATTTGATCGTAATGACTTCCTGGTGTAACAGCTGATCCCATTTGCCACAGAACAAATACATTTAAACACTCCCTGCGCTGCATGATGTGATGTCAGTGTTAGGGGGAATGGCAGCATTTCAAAACGTTTTTCAACGCAATATAAAGTTGCAATACGAGTTTAGCACAGATGAGTATTGCAAAGTCGAAAACACGTGTCGAAAAACTGAAGCGGTTCCAATCAGGTTTATAAGGAGAGGTGGTTATTCATGCGTTACCCCTCCAGATGTGGAGTGAAACCACAGGTTGCGGTCTGCTTTATCAGAGTCTTCTCTGTGTGCCTGGGTTGCAGGAAACCCTTTTTCACTGGCCACTAGGGGCACCCTGCAAGACAGGACAGGGTATATGTTATGTATATAAAACACTGAAACAGTAAAAGCCTCACATTTGATACACAGGCTCACGAGTGGTATATCAAATGTACAGTCACTATGGGCTGAACATGTGGTCGGAAGCAATTAAAGGCGGAAGGAAAGTCAATAAATAGTATCCTGGCGGGAGACTCGCCTCTCTCTAAGAACCAGGTTGGGGAGGTGGTTGTAACATCATCCATCGCTTGGGCAGAAATATTATATTTTTTAAACTCATTAGGGGTGCCAATAGAATATCTGAAAATCTGTTACAGTTTAGTTTGGCTCAATAATTATTTATTTTTATTTATCAAAAAAGTGTTGATATTTACCATAAAACATTTTAGTTTTATTTACCATAAAACAGCGGATGATAGATCCACCCAGTAGGTCTACATTAAACCTGGACAGACTTGGGTATGTTTTGAAAGATAGAGTTAATGTGAAGGACAACATGATCTAAAAACAAAACCACCATAAAGAGGGATGTACACTACAAACAAATTATTTATCAAGAAAATGTCAAAAAGTAAGTTTATGTATCTCAAAGTCAGCTCATAAACTTATTTGAGAAACTGACTCCGACAGAAACAAAATTCTTTATTCAGAGAGTACTCTCATGCATAAAACACACACACTTCTCATGCATAAAACACACAAACAATCTGATGACACAACAAGTAACGAAAATAACCAAAAATAATTGAAAATATGAATCCAACCCCGCATTTCTTCAGCAGGATGTGCAGCAGACCAACTTACCAGATGGCCCTGCGGTGAGGAGAGGTGTGTTTGGATGACCCTGAAGCCGGTAAACCGACTGATATCAGAGATGAGGTGTGTCCAGGAGAGAGCCCAGAAGAGAGGATCACAGGAGCAACACTTCTGGAAATGTACACATTGTTTCACTCGTTATTTGTGCCCTGAGACGTTGAAAATATAAGTTTCAGTTGTTGCTGATCTGTTTTAATCCCAGTGGGCCTAATAAATGGGGCCTTATGAATGAGCAATACTAATAATATAATATATATTATTATATATATTATTTTTACTTAAATCAAACAATGGGACAAGAAAGGAAATGTGTACAATCTCAAACAATGATAGATAAAGGGTGAGGTTCAGAGCAGATTCACTTTGGGAGCTATGGCTTCTTTCAGGATCTTTTTCTTTTGATAGCTTAATAACGCGGAGCCAAGAGGCAAAATTAGATAGTCAAATTTGGTTTTAATTATATTACACAGAACAGAAATTATATATATATTATATTTTTACTCATATTTATACATAAGTAATAATAAAAGTTATATTTTTTTAACACCTTTCATACAAAGAAATGCAGCTCAAAGTACTTTGCAGTGCAAAAAGTGCACAGCGTGCTTCACATAAGAAAATGGACATGAAATGAACAATAAACCTGATAATAAAAGTCAGATAAAGAAAGGTATGCTATAAAATGTATTGATTTAGGGCACACATGTCTTAAATATGGTTGTGTTTATTTAATCTTGTCATTTTTGCGCCCCCTATGGGCCATTCTGGACAAACATTGAACTGGTCTTGACCCATGTGCCTTTCTGTAAACTAAATTTAATGATGATTAGCCCAAGGTAGGGACCTTGCCCTTTGGCTCCTTAAAGCTGATTTAGGCAATGTTGCTAAATTAACTTAATCTTGCCTGACAAATTTAACCTCCAACTGAACATTTCCTAAATTGGGAGCCATTTTTGTCATTTTTTTGTATTATAGCACCTCAAAGAAGCCAATGTGATCCATTTCCTGGCAATCACTGATTGGTTGGGTTTTGGACGTGGGATGCCAATTTGGTGAGAATTTAATCTACTATTTAAAGTACTCTTGCAACTGTATAACATTTACTATTAGGGAGATTGGGAATCAATCAAAGTGACTTTGATTGGAACCAGAGTATTGGCCTTAGGGAAGAGAATGCACTATTGTGGACAATAGGATCAAGGTGGGTAGAACGGCGAAGCTCGCTAACGTAGACAAGGAGGCACCCACATTGACCAAGACCTTGCATGATTGGTCCAAAGGTGGATGTTTGGCACCGTTATTTCCGCAAATTTTTACAAAGTGAACCAGGGGAACATGCAAACCAGAAGTTAAACGCAGCAATAACAATAGGTGTGAGTTGAGAGGGTCAGCAAGTGATCTGCAAAAGTGATGCAGGAAGCAGTGAAATAACCACAGGGCAATGATGCTAGCAGAGGGGGGGGTTCCCGCTACTGATGAGGCCTGACACGTCTGGGAAGCCACAGGGGTCTATGAGAGCCTGCTAAAGAGATAAAGCTACTCCTTCTGCACAGCTTCTGTTACAGACCCCCCCCACGGCCCGACCCCTAACTTTAATGGATGGCTATTTATTTGTTTACACAGCTTTACAATACCCTGTGCAGTCGCGGAGGTTAAACCCATAGAACACCTGTGTTGGTGGACACTAATTAGAAGCAAGTCTGCTTCTTTACTTGGTTGTTTTGGGGGGCAACGAGGCAACAGATTTTCTACATCCTCTCCACTGAGATGACATACTTTTAACATACGCTCTTCCCACACGCACACACACACATGCACTTTCACAGCCTGTCTGCTTTCGCGCACTATTTATGTGCAGAGTTAAGCCGGGTAGACACAAGGGAACCCGACCCCATATTTACTGGCGATTGCAGTGGAATGATGAAATGAGCCATTTGTTTGAAACGCAATGTTTGTCCAAGGCAAGCTTTGTTCTCCAGCCGTCAAGATCCATCAAGTACAGCGTGGCTTCCAGTCCCAAGTCAGAGCAAGGCACATGAGGATAAATGGGGTTCAATTCTAATGCAGCTCGGGGTATGCTTAAGGTCCGCAAGTATGTTATAGCATATTAAACGATGTGTTGACAGATTGAAGACTGTTGGGATACATGATAAAAAATATAATTTTTAAGCAATTTTTTAATTCATTTGTTCGATTTTAGCATGTAAATGCTGGAGCAAACATAAACTAAATACAAACAAACAGAGGGACAAACTCACATAAATACCAAAATAATATATACAATATATAGTAAGATTACACCATTTGATATACAGTAGCTGTTTTACAGGGTAAAAGATTAATTGACAAGCTACCTGCAATTTTTTTAAATCCTCAGAAAACACGAACACGACTTTCTGTTTTTGAAGAAAATCTTACCTTCAGCATTCAACCATAAATACTTCTCATCAAAGTCAAACAACCAAAGTCAAACACTCGCATTGCAAACAAACTGCTCATTTTGTGCGCACCCAATAGGGCTGAACCCTCCCATGAAGCAAGAGGTATAATGACATCTAAATCAAAAAGATTCACTGGCTGCTGTTGTTTTAACTTTCGCCTGCTTCTGGTTTTTACTGCCAGGCAGATCCTGGCTCAGCTCCTTCTCTGAGGTCTACAATCTGCACCGAATGTTTCACATTACCCAGTGTGAAAACGCTCCCATTCTGGAGCTTTTCTTTTACAAGTGCACACATCCGTGGAAACTTGATATTTCATATTTCATTCTGGTTTGTGGATGTCACTGCATGTGCACGCCGGTTCACATGCAACCGCCTGGCGGCTCTCTTTGATCAGTGTGACCACGACTAATTTTAGATGGAGAACAAATGAATAAAATATCGACAGATTTCATGGGAATTGCCACCATTAAGCCCTGGCATCTGAGAATTTGCTATTAGCATAAAAACTGTGAATGACCACTTGGCACAATAACCCTGTTTCCTCCTCAAGCTTCAAAAACATAATGCAAATGGTATTTTCCATGGGGAGTGTAATTGTCTGTGGTTAAAGGGTAAAAGAATTACAGAACAGTTCATATCCTGACACACAGGCCGCGACTTCCCCCTAATGTCATAACATGGCACATAGAAACCAAACCTTCATGTCATAACATGGCACATAGAAATCACCTACACCATAACCCTCTTACTAGAATGTTTTACAGAGTCGACCTGGAAAAATAAGTCCCAACAACTTAAACAGCCTGTTCCATCGCATCTTCTTTGAGTCTAATAAATTTAATCCAGAAAACCGATACTGCAACCATGAAAATCCCTAATGTTCATAAAAAAAGCTATTCACAATAGAGAGTAGAATGGTTCTGGCAAACTAAAGTCATTCCACGGACCGAATATCAAGGGAGGGATGTAAAAGGAAATTTAAAGCAGCATTAATGTTCTGAGTGTTTAAGAGTGGCCAGGCAACCCCACCGGGACCTATGAGCGGAGGCCTTTGTTCCTTGTACAGGATGTAACCCTGCAAGATGGTTTCATTCAGCTCTATGAGTTCTAAAATGCAGAGGCAGTCGATAACTTTATCCCTCCGCCGTCCACGGGGCCCGGGGATCTGCACAAAAAGCAGATGCACTTTGTATGACGCTGAGAAAAAAGCCATTTCCGCCCGCTGTTTTGGTGCACAAACATGTCAAGAAGGAGAGGTATGTATCCATCCGAGTAGCGTGTTGACCTGTGCAGCTTCGGGAGCATTTGTAGAAAGGCGGCCGATTTTCCGGTTTGGAAGGCAGGTTAGCCACGGTGCCAACAGCAGGTGACTCGGGTGAGGTCATTACGTGGTCATAAGAGGGGGGTGGGGGTTATGTGTGTGTGTGTGTGTGTGTGTGTGTGTGTGTGTGTGTGTGTGTGTGTGTGTGTGTGTGTGTGTGTGTGTGTGTGTGTGTGTGTGTGTGTGTGTGTGTGTGTGTGTGTGTGTGTTGAGACCTGGGAGCAGCTGCTGCTGTGAGGGAAGTGATAGACCTCAGACCTTCCTTTAGTGTTTTTCCTCTTTTCCTCTCACTTCAAGGTGTCGGTTTTACGCCACTAAACCCTGAGCGGCTTCCCGTGGAATCCTAAAAATGACAGCAGTGGATTGATTTGCCCATCCATGCCAAAGGCAGACCTCCATTTGATGTTGCAGGAGAACACTGGCTAAGGCGGTCAGGGTGTAGTCCGTGGGACCGTAGCATGGAAAACCCTCTTTTAGTACAATGATAAACTATAACGGAAACATGTTGGAGCTAATTACAATAACAAAATAAAATAAATTGTTCAAGATAGAAACCTTTTTTTTTTCTACAAACATCGCTTTGGGTATAAAAGCTGTCAAGCGATTAAAATATTTAACCGTGATTAATCGCATTAATGTCATAGTTAACTCACGATTAATCGCAAATTATTTTTCTATGCTAAATATCCCTTGATTTTTTTGTCACATAATTCTTCTCATTTTAATTCTCTTATCAACATGGTGAATTGCATCGGCTTGCCTTGTGCAAATGATTTTTTATTGATAACAACATTGGCATATACTGATCAAAAGAGGACGATACAAAAAAAGAGCCTATAGTGCAATTAAACGACTGCTTTGAACAAATGTCATTTGAACATAGCAGTCAGGCTACTGCTTCTTTGTTTTGAGCCAAAGAAAAAAAATAAAATAATAATGTTTTATTTTATTTTTTTCTAAAATAATTACGTTAATCGCGCACTAATTTTTTTAACGCCGTTAAATTTGGTTTGCGTTAACGCCGTTAATAACGCGTTTAACAAAATGAAAAATAATTACATTATAATTACGGACACAAGTAGGTTTTTTGAATGCTGTATTTTATAAAGATGCAGAGGTTCGATTCTTTTTCTTTTTCTATTTCCTCTACCCTTTACATTTAGTTAAATGCTTCATCTTGATGGTTCCCTCAAAATGTTGCAGAAAAGTCTGTTCTTAGTTGGATGGTGGCACCAGGACCCATTTTCTCTGACCCTGCTTTAATGGCTTATGATTCCTTCTGGTCTTTTAAATATCTTTACCGACCCTGATTTCCTGCATGATATAATTATACGTTTTCCAGCAGAGTTCCTC
>NC_079417.1:4422450-4554950 GCF_026213295.1 Gadus chalcogrammus
CTGTTTCTCTCTCCCTCTCCCTCTCTCCCTCTCTCCACGTCTGTCTGTCTGTCTGTCTCTCTGTCTGTCTCTCTCTCTCTCTATGTCTGTCTCTCTCTCTTGTCTCTCTCTCTCTCCCGCTCTCTCTCTCTCTCTCTCTCTCTCTCTCTCTCTCTCTCTCTCTCTCTCTCTCTCTCTCTCTCTCTCTCTCTCTCTCTCTCTCTCTCTTCCCCATTCATACTCTCTCTCTCTCTGTCTCTCTCTCTCTCTCTCTGTCTCTCTGTATCTCTCTCTCTCTGTCTGTCTCTCTCTCTCTCTCTCTCTCTCTTCCCCATTCATACTCTCTCTGTCTCCCTCTGTCTCCCTCTCCCTCTCTCTCTCTCCCTCTCTCTCTCTCTCTCTCTCTCTCTCTCTCTCTCTCTCTCTCCCTCTCTCTCTCTCTCTCTCTCTCTCTCTCTCTCTCTCTCTCTCTCATATCACAGGGCTGTGTGTAACTTGATAACTCCATGTGTTACTGCTACACAGACACTTTCATGACCGTGGCTCCACAGGGTTCCTTTATTGTATTTTAATTAGATGAATGCGACCAAAAGAGAGCCGGAGAGGTCCTTTGACACTTTCGACTCACTACCAAACCGATAAAAATACTAGCAGCAGGAACCTCACGCTCGCTGGTGTTTTGGTTTGAAATGTTCACACCAAATAAAAGCAAACGACTCTCTGATTGATCCATTGGCGGGATGTGACGCAGCAACGCCTTGTTACTTTTAGTTTAGTAGTCGTATAGTTTTATTGTTTACTCTGTGGTAGCCGTGTTTTATTGTAGAATCTGACTACTTCGCCTCAGTATTAAGTGAAGCAACATGCTTTTTCTGGGTTGAATCGGTGCATACATATTTATGTCGATTCAAATGTGAATGAGGATTTTTTGTTTTCTTACACAACAAGTTATCAATGAACGCAATAAATGTAAAACCAAACATAGACCAAATAGTTTGATTGATTCTTTTGTTGTATTTTCCGCATTTTATCCGACATTACGATCGTAAACCAAGCTTGAGACACAAGTCAGGAATTAAGAGTCTTAGCGTTAGTGCTGGGATCCCTGGTTCTATGTATTTGGTGACTCAGTTAAGACTCAGTGTCATAGTGATTGTTAATCATTTGATATGGGTTAAAGTATTAAGTGATGTCTATGGGGACCTTTTGAGAAAGTAATTAATGATAGGTTAACCATTAGACATCCACAAACGAAAATGCTCAGCACATTATGACTTTCTGAGTATTGTCCCCCAACTTTATAAATAAATTATAAAGTAAAATATAGAAATAAAATAAATATGTCCTCCATTTGGGTGGCCATATGGCGTGAAAGCCACCTGTAAATGTGCACATGGCAGAACCAGATGGCAAAGGAGAGGGAAAAGGGCCAGCACATCAATAAAGTATACATCTTTCACGTTTAGAAATACCAAGCCGTCAGTCACACAGCAGGTAGTGTGGTCCGAGCGCATGAACTCTTCTAAACCTGATCTTACATTTGAACATGTGTTTTTCAAAATGCGCGCCACCTTTTTCTCATCAAAGTGAAACATGCTTTCCAATCGATCCTCAGAACAGCATACTCAGTGTCGATCTATTGGCTGAACGTCACTTGCTATCGGAAGCTTTATTCAAATGTATTTTCATTCCTAATCACCTCTGACCTTTATGACCAATTCAATATATTAATATACGTTAAACATAATATACACTTCTTTCTCTCGACATTGTTGCATGATAACATGTATATTTTGGCTTACATGCTGCAAATGTTGCATTCACATATTATCAGTCACCACTCATTTATGAACCCGATGAACTTCAGCAGCAGTCCCAACAGCATTCACTCTTGCGTGTACTCGGTATTAATCATATATGGGTATGCAGGTATTTTTGCTAACGTATGACAGAGGATGACTATAAACCACCCGATTTGATTGATTTGACAAGAAGAAAAGCCTTCTTTGACACCTACAGTAGACACCTGTTTGTGGTACAAACCCCTTTCTGATAGAGCGGCAGATAACAAAGCTAGCAGTTACATCTAAGAGCTAAAGTCCTTTACATGACATGGCGTACCAGATTATTATTGCTATTTACCATGTTGATGGACGCCGGTGATCTTGATCTGGTTTGCCAACTATCCGAATGCCATCATCCTATTAATTTCAGCGTGAACTGATAGAAGCGATTCCATCATTTCTATCGTTCAAACATGAAAACGAAGGACCCCCGTACAGGGACTTTATTTACATGGAAACGTCAACAAGTCCCCCCCCTCTGATCTAATCAGAGGTAGACCAACACCGAAAGCACCTGTGACCGTGTGTGTTGCCATGCTCCGGTGCAGAGTCGGAAAGACGTGGTGACAGACTGCAAGGGTCTGCTTTCAAAATAAAGGGCCCACAGACAGCAACATACGGGAGCCACAGTCTGGAGGACACTGCAGAAACACGTGTTCCACTTAAAGATACAATATGCGTACAAATAGCGTTTAAATGGAGAATGCAGTCCAAACACAACATATTGGAGAGAGTTGTTTCTACCCGCCCCCTCCTCCCCTGACTTGAAGCTCACACACGGGTTACCAGATTGAGGTCAATGAACGAACACATACACAAAAAGAGGCGATCACAATTATTCTATGCTCACAATGACAAGCCATTATTCGTCTGCTTGATCAGCTAATCCATCCATCTTGAAAACCTTCTGGGCTAAGCTGTCTCCATGTATTGTATGCAAATCCATGATTTACCCGTGTTTTCGCACAGCTCTGGGCGTTGTGCTTCTTTCGGAAGTGGACGAAGCTTTTTATTTCGGGTAGAATCGCATACAATTTCAGTTGATCCAAGGTTTGTTAATCTTAGATATGTTTGTTTGCTTCCATAGCTGCAGCAGGCTGTGTTTGTGTGTCGATTTGTTTATATCTGGCCAGCCGAGGTACTCTGAGAATGGTGACAGACCAAAACAAAAACAAACCTTCAAAAGCACTTTCAAAGGAGAGTATAATTTCATTGCCGCCGGGAGAGCCAGTATATTTCCCTGGCATCTTTCCTTAATCTCTGATGACACATCATGGTTATGATTATGATTTAGTAGGGCTACAGTGATGATTGAATGCAACAATTTGTAACACATAGCTCCTTTAATACTGGTGGAATTAAGAGCCATTAACTTCAAATGTGAGAATATCATACGAGATAAATCACCATGATTTAGCATGTCTGTAAAAATATATATATAAATGAACTGAGCTTTGTGAAACGCGGCACACAGGAGCGTCTCTATGCAGACCAGTGCAGCTGTCACATCAGTCTGCCTCTTAAGGACCAGAGTGCCATTTCACCAAAACTCTGCCTGTCCCTTAGGGCACTTTAAAAGCTCTTGACTTCAGATTGGTACTTAACAGCGCCAATAAAGAGGGATCTAATGCCATTATACAGTACCCCTGATTCTTAACTGTTGCTAATCATAGGAAGCTGGTGATGGATTTCAATAAGAAAAGGGCCCCCAGAAGGAGTAGCAGGCTTTCTGAGGAACCCGTCTGTTGTCAGTGCAATATCATATCCACAACTCAACTTCCACAGCTCGAAATACTCAAATATACATATTGACTAACATTCTGTGTATGATATGTGGCCGCGACATTGGACTATACTTTGTATTGATACAGCTACTTTAGACTTTGCGTTATCTTTTTTATATCTATTTATATATATTCACACTTTTCTCCTATATATACACACCATAATATTATAATCAGAATACATTAAAACATACTTTTACAAACATGAAGAGTGACTTCACGGCTGACTCCCAGCCAGACTTTTTTGCAATTTGTATATCTCAACCGATCTTTGACATTTCATCACTGCTACTAGGGTTTACTATTAAGATCACAGCTAAAGAAAACATTAGCCTACATTAAGTGTGACTAACCACAAATGTATCTAGAGATTTGTCTATATCATATGATGTCAGCAACTGTCAAAATATATTGTCCTATTTGTGCTGAAGCATTAAAGCAACATGTGATGTGGCTACACAACAGAAGTGACGGTTTGGTCAAGTGAGAACCTGACTGAACATATTTGACATAGTGTTTTTGAAAAAGTATTTTTTTTTTGTATTTTATTATTTTGATTGTTTCATATACATTGTGTGTGTCTGTGTGTGTGTGTGTGTGTGTGTGGTTTGCATGCATGTGTGTGAGTGTGAGTGCGTGTGCGTGTGTGTGTGTTAGGCTGCGCGTGTGTGTTGTGTGTATGCAAGCTTCTTGTAAGACTTTTGTTTAATAAACACACTATCCATATGGGCGGACGAAGCTCCACCATCATATAAGGTAATATTTGTGTGTCTGGACTTTGACAGGGAGTATTCCTGTTCTCGACTGTGATGCGCTGGCCTGGCGTCAGCGGTGTCTGTTTTGTGTTGACGGATTTAAAGCTGCAGCAATTTGCTTGAACAAACCAATCCCAGCTGTGTACCGCTGGAAAAAAAGTGACACATTTATTTATCTTTTGAAGTGGAGCCTTGGAGAGCTTTTCCTGCATCTGAGATGCAAGCTTTTGGGGGTAGGGGTTAGGCTGAGCCAGAACCCCTACCCCGACCCTTGAGCTGGCTGGGGAGGCCCACAACAGAGTCTTGGCTATCATAAACTGGACCAAACCATAAATCAAACAATTGATCTAACCCTTGCTAAACCCCCCCACCCCCCCCCAAAACATGAGTTTACACTGCATTTTATTCAGAGGTATTAGAAAATGTTGAAGAGGCCTGATGAATGAGATGGGAGCAAACCATCTGATGGCCTGACTGAACGGATCACACTTAATCAATTAGCTTAACATCCTTATACTTGGGATCTTTAAGCAAATGCATGAACATTGTTTCACTGGGTTGCATTGGTTTAACTAGTTGTATTATGGTACTATTGGATTTGATTATGATCAGAGATTTATTCATCAATGTTATTTGATAATTGTATCATCATTTTTATTCTACAATTTTATCAAATTTTACATTTAAGTATTATCTAAAGTAATATTTATTAATAAGATTATTGATTAATAACAAAAAAATTCTTAATATTTTTTTTAACTCTGGAGAAATTCAAGTTCATTTTGGCGACAATTTTTTTTAAGAATGACAACAGGTCTCCTTTGCTGTAGGAAAACTGTTGGACACTAAGCTTGTGTCTATTAGTAACAAAAGTCACACAGAGCAAAGCTCTCATTTATATTTATACAACAGATTTTCAAAAAGGCTACTGTTTTTTTTATCAGAAATCCATATTTAACAACAAACAATTTGTTCTGGTGCCTGTTGCACTGGTGACAGGTGCTTGTGTACATATACATATTCACTCAAACTTTTCAGGAGTAATAACGGGTAGGTAAACCCCCATTGTAGTAGGAGAACTTCCACCTTTTAACTTGCAGTTTAAAAAAATGAAATTCAAGCAGTCGTGACAGTCGTAAAGGTTTTAGAAAAAATGGACACATTGGGTTCCGTAGAAAAAAATGCGAGGGGCATTGTCAAAACGTTCTTAAAACCGGAGTCAACCCAACTCGCTATTTAAGTTCTCCATAACCTCACGCTTTAATAGATGTTACACACATAGGAGCCTACCACTATGTTTACTGTAGGAGCAATGATATTTTAAGAAGCAAAGGGCAAATTGTATTATGTATTATAAACACAGCATAATACATATAGTAGTATAAACTACAAAGGTATGGACGATTGGGTTAACTTTCAGTCGATGCAAATGCTGTGATCATAAAAGAAAAAACACTGTGCACATGTGAGCTGAAGAGTCCCGGCTAGCATGAAGGAATAGACACACTCCTAAGGTTTGACTTGATGTATTCAGAATCATATATCATTTTCCATCATCCACATTGGAAATATCTAAAGAGTACAAATTGTTTCCACCACTTAGCAAAGCAATCCGTACCAATGTCTGACGAGTTCATTCACACCAACTCAAAACACTGACATCCCAGCGATCCAGCAGAGTGCACAGAATATACGATTAACGTCTTGTTCGTACAGCGCTCCAGACGTCTGTGCCTTCATAATCGACCCCCCCTGGCAGTATAGCGCTCTACCATTTGCGCTAAAGATTACCAGTTAATTATGGAGATAAAAATACACCTCAAAGAATGTACCTCACCCCATAAAACAACAACCAGGCATAAAACAGCTTGTGTAAAAACCTTTCCATATCCTCGTTGGCTTGATGACTTACACTCTTGGCACGCGGGGTGAAAGGAGCCACTTACGTGCTTCTCTGACACTTTTCATTATCACCTGCACAAAAGCAAGGGTGAAAGACAAGGAGTGTATTTAGGTGCAGAGAGGGGTGGGCCGTCACTGTGTCCCCGTGCTCATTTATCACAGGCAAAGGTATCCACATCATGCCTTGAGAACCAATAAAGCTGGCTGAAACTGGAGCTGATTTCTTGCTAAATTCTGCTATTAGTCACAGGCCCATATTTCAGGATTAGCTAATCCTTAAAAAGGGAGTATATATTTTGCCGGGGGCCTGAGTTTGATCGTCAGTCGTAATGTCGACTTTGTTTAGACGTCATCTAGAGAGTCGTTCATGGGAACCCTCCTGCTCCCCGACCACACCCGGGCGCCCCCCCCCTCCTTGTAAAAGGCCAGGGTTTGTGGCCCTTTGAGGTTTCCATCGGGCAACTTGAATGATCTTGCCAGAGAGCGAGAGAGAGGGAGAGCGAGAGAGAGAGAGGGAGAGAGAGAGAGAGAGAGAGATAGAGCGAGGGCGAGAAAGAGAAAGAGAGCGAGAGAGAGAGCGAGAGAGAGAGAGAGAGAGAGAGAGAGAGAGTGAGAGAGAGAGAGAGAGGCGGAATTATTATTATTATTATTATCATATGTTTTAAAATGTCTAATGGTTACCTTGTGAGAGTATTTAATTGTCCCATATATGCCTGCATTTTTTTTGGTTCCCCAGCTGTGGTTTGTGGGACATTATCACATTTCTGCTCTTGAGGTGAGGCACTTAGAGGACAACATGACACCGTAGAGCCCTTCAGATCAAGAGCCTTATACCAGAGAACCCTTAATCGCTATTTTGGGGCAAGACGGACCAATGGCGCCTGTAAGAATATTCTTAGATGGAGTTCCGCTGTTTGGTCGGAGACTAAACTCACATGTATGTCATGCGTGTTAGATCACTTGCAATCCAGAAAAGTTTTCAGCGTTGAGCATTATCCCCCCCGAGATAGAAACCGCTGAAAAACGCGCCATAATTTGCAACTCTACACCTTTTGATTACTCTCCTCAGTGAAAGGACATAGTTCCCACTGAGTGCCGTGAAACAAGTAAACCATAACATTCAGTCTGTTTCTCCCGTGTGGTTTCAGGGAAAGCCAAAATATCCCATTGAGAACAGGCTCCCACAGGCTCCTTGGCCACAGTGAACTTGTGATGAACTGGTAGTTAATGATTATAACCATGATATATGCGGGCATATATTGTAAATGAGGGCACACTTAGAAAACCCCAGGGGCCTTGTTATGCTTTGGCTATTTTCTAAGAACTTAAAGAGGCCCACCTGTTCCCTGTTAACTCACTCAAAATGACTTTGGGCTTTAAATTATTAAAAAATAACTGCAAACAATTATAAAATCATCTTTGGTCTAACTTTGAAATCACCATCAAATCAAAATATTAACAATTCATATGCTATATGTTTTACTTCTGCCATTTGGCTCACAATCAAGCTTTGCACATTATCATCAAGTAACATCTGTTTCTTTATTTTGATGTTTGAAACATCTTTAAAGACAACTAACGGTTAATCTTATAATATAAAAGGAAGAAGGAAGAAAATATTTGAGCGTTTCTTGGAGAAAAGTGGAGAAAATGTTCCTACAGCCATTCAACAATCTTTCAACAGAGAGAAAATGTGAAACCTGAAAGCATTGAGTTGGGACCCAGTTTCATTCAGGCACCATAGCCTGTTATGAGCAATAACGATACCACTGCTGTCATGGTTTAGGAACCAAAAGATTAGCGGTATATGTGGTGTTGACATTGTACACAGTTGTCTACTTTCAGCACCAGTCACCCGCTTCCCAACTTGATTGTTTCTGTGAAAGCTCATTCGCAGAGTGGTGTATTTGGAATATGTTCAGTTCAGGGGAAGTTCCAGAGTTCGACAGTTTACAGTGACTGTTTTTATATTTAAGACGGCACTTGTAAGTGTATCAATTGAGTTTGCATTTTGTTCATGAAATAAAAAACAAATATTCTGTGGCTACATATATATTTTTAACCTGGCAATGACGGTCTGCCAATGTACTATATTCCTGATCTGATTTCAAGCAAGGAATTGTAGCTGGCAACATACTATGCAACACAGAAATAGCCCTGCCAATGCCCGTATTGTTTTACTTTTTTCCGTGTACAGCAGGGCTGCTAAACGTACAACCTTGTTTGATGAACACACATCCATTGTAGTGGACGGGTTCCGGCAGGTCATGGCAGTATTATTGTTATTGTAGGGCTTTGACTGAAAAACCAAATTCCTTTTTCTGGCAGCCATACACTGGATTTCTGACGGCCATACCCTGGCTTGTCGCCAGCACAGCGTCCTTTTTATTGATGGGTCTAAAGCTAAAGCAATTTGCCTGAGAAAACCAATCCCAGCTGTAAACCTCCGGAATGACAAATTCAGGCTTGTTTGGCTTTTGAAGTATAGCTTCTCAAAGATATTTTCCTGTCCCAGTAATGAGCTGTTTTAGGGTAAGCGGTTAAGTCAGAACCCTAACCATAGCCTCACACTGAACTTAGTCTCTACACACGGATGAGACATTATATGCATTCCATGTGGACAGCACAAATGTTGAGTGGTTACAAAAATATGTATTTAAAAGGAGAATGTGGAAACATTGCAATAGCTTTGATGACTTGCAGGGAAAAGCTGTCCTTAGATGGATAATGAGACCATAAACAAACAAGCACTTGATGGATGGGACAGCTTCACTTATTAGTGAATGACAACAAGTTATCACAGGACTCGAAGGCGGGGTGAAAAAGTTACAAACACATCTGCCAACTGAAAGGAAAATGTCATTTCAATGGCGCTGGGATCTCTGAATGCCGCCTGGAGAATGCCTAGGGATTTGTACTGAGAAAGCTCTCGTAGCAGAGAGGTTGGGCGCTTTGACATGTTCTTTGTGTACAGTGGAATCACATATTAATTGTAAAACGGGGTGGCTGACAATGCTGTCAATGGGCTTTCGTTTGTTATAGCGAGGTAAAATGCCATAGATCTCACACTCACAAACACTTAAGGCGTGTATTGTGCTAACTAAGTGCTGAGGTTCAAATCAAAAGATGGGTGGAACACTGTTGTTTTTTAAGGGGAAATGCCCCCTCCTGTTAAAAAAAACAAAAACACACATCTGTCATTACCCAAGTCAATGGGTAAGCCTTAAAAACCTGTCAAACGACACAGGGTTGACAGAACATTTGTCTTTAACCTCTTCAACAGTATTGACACTGATACGGCCAGTCGTAGCCAAGAGCGCATTTGCTGTTGCATTTGTCAAAGTGATGACAATATACTGTATGTATAACCTAAGACTTTTGAAGAGTGTTATAGTTACACATGGACTCACTTGTTACATGGAACTGAAATAACATGTCGGTGAATCAAGTACAATTTCAAGCAGGCAAAGTATAGTATGAATTACATCATTTTATTTGTGTGTCTATTCATACCCCTGGTACTTTAAGCGTTGGCCACACAGTTTGGCTAAACACACCATATTTTGGTTAATTGATAACTAACGCCATCCACTGAATCCCATTATTAGGTGAGTGCTGCTTGCAGCACTCAACTATTGTTCTTCATAAGTTTTATTCTTTCTTTCTTTCTTTCTTTCTTTCTTTCTTTCTTTCTTTCTTTCTTTCTTTCTTTCTTTCTTTCTTTCTTTCAATTTCAACCGTTCAAACCATTTAACAAATCTACACACTTGTATCAGAATTTCAATATAATTTCAACTTTATTCAGAATCACCGTTTTAGTTTCAAACCGGCTTCATTTTCAGTTGGTCTAATTGCTGGAGCGTGATGACGTCCAGCAGTGTTACAAGATTGGGCGGTTTTCCCGCCAGATTGGGCTACTTTTGGAGGACGTTCAGGCAGTGTTGCCAGATTGGGCGGTTTTACCACTCTATTGAGTTACTTTTAATAACGCACTTGCTCGGTATTCTCTTAAAGACGCACACACGCACACGCACACGCGCATACGCACGCACACACACACACACACACACACACACACACACACACACACACACACACACACACACACACACACACACACACACACACACACACACACACACACACACACACACACACACACACACACACACACATACAAACACACACAGTGCAGGGCAATACATTTGAAGTTTCAGATTCTTCAGTTCAATTCATTTTACATTTCTGCATTTTTAGAAATGCTTTGTGCTTTTCATTCAGCGGTAACTTTCTTTGTTTCCAACCAAGAACTTTTGTTCAAATCCCTTCACTTGATTTAAGCCATTTAACGTTTCTTTATGTTTTAATCTATGTGGCAATTGCATTAGTGTCTTATGTCACACTTTTGCTAATTTTCTCATAATTATATCTGACTACAATGTATTTTCCTTCTTTAAAGGAACACCAGCCGAGGAAAATATACTCAGGGCAGACCTTTGACAGTTATGCAGAGTTCCACAGTGTCCATTATGGAGTCAGGAGGATAAAAAAAAGTTTGTTATGTTTGATCCAATGCAATCAAATTATATTTGGAAAGAAAAATCATTTATGAACATGATTTATTGTTTAACTATGACTAAGAGACGTATCTTATTGTTTCATATTCATTCATCATCATTAATTGCACCAGGGTACAAATAGCATATACTGATAAATATTCCAGGGGTGCAAATAGCCCTTATTTTATTCTATAATATCTATTTTGCATTGTAATTTTACATTAGACTCGTACACTTTCGCAATGTCCTACTCTTTTGGTTAGGACCAATTCAGAAATGGAAATAATATCATATATATATATATAATACACACATATATACACAAACACAAACACTGAGCTCTCTGGCCCTGTAACGTACACACAGACACACACACGCACACGCACACACACAAACACACACATACACATAAACACGCCCAGCTCCTCCCTGCGTAGCCTGACCATGAGCATGTTATAGATGAGGTAAAGTGGTCTTAACAGCCTACATATGCTCCCCAGACTCACTCACCAAAGATGGGCAGGTAGTCAACGCTGACATAACTGCGCGGCCAGAGCTTCATCCATTCCCTGTCACAAGATCAACACACATGGACACCTTATCGAGTCCAGGCTTGACCTTTTAATACAAACTGAGAGAGATGAGAACACATCTAGGTGCGAGTGTGAGGAGCAAAACACCAGCTCTTCTATTTTTGTTTTAACCTTAGTCTTTCAAATCCATGGCGATGGGGCACGTTTCAATATCACCAGTTACTAACCGCTATGGGTTTGAGATCCTGCTTATAGCACTTCAATTCTGAATTCTTTAAATTGTGATTTACAAATGTGAAGAAAACACTATGAATATATGAGTGAGTGAGTGAGTGTTCTTGCATACTGTGCATGTCACTTTAAGCAAAACCATCACAAAACAATTTCTTCAGATCTCCACACACCTTCCCTAATTCCTCCTGTCTGCTTTGCTTTCGTCATACGGACTGAACCAAGACATGAGAGCAGGATTAGCTCTAATCACGGTTCTACTGCTTCATTCTCACTCAGGCCCCCAGAAGTCAGAGAGCTTGCAATATTAAACAGTGTTTCCTAACAATGAGTGACAGAACACCTGCAACAAAGGCAACTACAAAGACTTTACCTCTGACAGCGTTTCCTCTTCCTCTAGAGACTTCTAAATGACCCCCCCCAGCACCATCTTGGAAAAAGATTCCAGTGCCGATGCTGTCCACCAGACGCAGGTCCCTGGAGGGTACTTAAAGGGAACTCTTGCAAATTGACTACCAGCAGGCAGAATTGGAGGGTGGAGACGCAGAGGGCATTGTGCACCTGCCCGTAAATCTTCTTATTGGAGTTTTCGCTTTCAAAAGAAGCACTTGGAATGGGAAATATCAACAGTGGTCAGAGGGCCGGGGAGTTAAAGAGACGCAGCCAGATGAGTGGGCCGAAGGAGATCGGAGGTCCTGTGCTATGACGACACAAAATGGTCCAAAAATGGGACATAAGCGAGTAAAACAAAATACATGTTTTGTCTGCCTCTAACTGCTAAAATGACTTTCTATGCAGGTTGCATCGATGTGTTGACAAAGTGTTAGTGACCTTTAACACAATACTTTAATCACAAAGTGAATGTGATGCTCTTTTGTTTCTGTTTTGTCTTACGTTGCAAGGCATATTCTTCCTTCTGCAACCACAAACATTTAATTATCTCAAAAAAATATTTATTTATGTTATTTAGAAGAATCAATTGCTCATTTAAACGAGGGAAAAAATACTTAATTTTATATGGTTGAGTGTATCATTTATGGCTGCACAGCTGGGATATAGTTTATGTGTGTGTTTCTTGCAAGGAAAAACATACATTATTCATTTTTTAAAACAAGTTATTAATAACAACATTTTTATCAATCAGTTGATACATACTCACTTTGATGCTGTTTAAAACATATACCTTATTACACACAACAAACACTTTCAATAATTCATATCAAGTCTGACTCTTGGAAAAAGTCTAAAGCAAAAAGATTCTGATGACATTTAAGGATGTCTTCGCAAACACAGCTAGTGGGCTTTTGTAAAACCCATTCGTTTGAACTCTATGGACTTTGAATAATATGTCATGCCACTAATCGTTCCACTAAAGCACTTTGTGCCTGGTTTCAAGGTGAATGGAAGCAACAGCCACTCATCTTTTCACTGTCAAATGACTTGTGGCTTCGGTCTTTCCTGGCTGTGACCCTGAGGGGTAAGTGGCCTCAACCACGTAGTTAATTGGGTTTGTTAGTTTGCCTACATTTACATGTGTGGACCTCATGCACATCCTATTTCAGATATATAAGAATGGACATAATTGTTCAGGAGGGGAAGTTGAGATCAAAGTTGAAGCATGGGCTTTGTTTATTATCTGTGAGGTATTCAAATAGTGCTGGCCAATCCCGGTTTGGGTGGTTTCTCTATGCATGGATTTCATCAAAGAGTCATCGCTCATCTAACTTGCATCCGACAAAAAATATTATATTGTATAAAATTATAACATTAGAGGATGTGGAGCGAAAGGCAATATCAATGATGTCTAAATAATTTTTTTACACAAGCTCTGTGTGTTATTATGGATTGAATGACAGATAGAAGTAAAAGGTGAGGTTATTTGAAGAAATCCAAAGAACACAAATAACGACAATAATAATAATATGACTGCCATTATTGTAGTCATTATAATAATATAATAATTACAATATATCAATATATATATAAGAATATTATATAGTAGGCCTATATAACGTTATTATATTATAATAGTTATAAAATTAAGTATAAAAATGCAAAAAACAAGCTCTTTATCAAAACGTATCGACCTATCGAATAACTCAATAACAAAATTATTATCATTATCATTATAATAATGATAATAAGAATAATAATTACTATTATTATTATTATTATTATTATTATTATTAATAATAATAATATTATTACCACATTAGATGAACCGCAGTTTAGGCTGATGTGTAGAACAATCCATCCATCTGAACATAACTGACGTATGCCTATTTGTTTTGTAACGATCTCTCGGTGTCAAGGCAAGGGCGAAACTAGATAGACCAATACTGCCTCCGTGTGTTCATTGAGTTGGACACACACACTCTGCCTGTCTGGCTGTCTGTGTCTATGTGTCTGTCTGTTTGGGATAGATCACGCCCACACTGGAACTGGCTATGCACAAAAACATTTTTGGGGTTTTGTTTCGCATGAAGCTTCCGAACAGAGTAGGAAGCAAGCACGGATATCACGGCTATTCTGTCAACCAAAATAAAAAAGGGGGTTTAATAAACCCATACTTTATTATAACCATGCATGTACAACTTGTAAAGTTCAACATCAAGGCAATTGCAAGCCCCCCCCCCCCCAAAAAAGAAAAGCGAAATGATGGATGCGCCGTTCAGCCAATCGGTACACAGCAGGGAGGAATTTCCTGTACTATTGACAAATCAGTTATGCCCACAAAACATGACTTATTATGTGACAGCACAACATTGAGAGGGGAGGAAACTTGACACTGTAGTGTCACGTTGTGAAGACATATCCTGCTAACCCGTGCCGTTGTAGTTCTGGCCAAAGGTAATCGCGTCTACCGTCGTATTACGCAGCATGCTAAAGGCTGAACTCGATCTGCACTGTAAACTTCGGACGCACTTATGAGTACTGCTAACAATAGCGAGCAGCTAGCGGATATTAAGCTTAGTGAACACTAATCAACAAGGGGCCTGCGGTGTGTTCACGCATTATGTTGTAGTACATTTAGAGTTGCCGTATTGAGTGTTTAGGTCCACGCAGTTCCTTTTTGAATATCGACGCTGTCTGGTGGACCTTCCTCACCTTGGTGGTTGATTTGTAAATGGTGGCTTCCAGGTCTGGGAGACCGCGCTGAAATCCAAATATTGTTTCGCAAAAAACTGTACCCAGCTCACAACGTTACCTCCCATTCTCATGTCAACAAGGACTACGAGTTTATACATGTACAACGTGTGCCCTGGGTGCAACGTTAGTTACCAACTAGACATTAACTTGTTTTATATAACATTATAGGGTCGATTTGACTGCATGTTTCTTCTTCTCCTCCTATCCGCAATTGGTGTGTGTGTGCGCGCCTGCGCTATACATCTAAACAGACCGAAAGTAGCATCAGCTTCGTGTGTCTGTGTCTGTTATAACAAATGTATGCATGCATTCGAATACTGAAATCTTTTCAATACCTAATACATTGTCTTCCACAGGCCATACATGCCAAGAAGAGTCATCGTCAGTAAGGGAATAAGCCAAGGCATGAATATTTGAAGGTGCGCCTCCGTCACTTTCGGAACAATAAACTATAGTTCTAATGGAGGTCCAACCAGTGTTCCTTCCTCGCTTGCTTGTTTGTATGTATGGTGTATTTTGTAGAATCCTAATATAGGCAAGTCTGTTTCATTTGTATAGCCCATGATCACAGTAAACCCCTGAAAGGGCTACACCTTTTATAATTCCTCCCTTCTTAAAGCCCTCTAAGGGCCAAGGAATATCTCCCCTTTAGAGAATGTTAAATATTGATGGAAATCTGTGATGACTAATCTATTCAGTGATCCATTATCCCTTCCAATATTCCAGCAGATGTCAAACCCTGGAGACCAATCAAGTAGCATGTCTCGTTCCGGCCCGTCCCCAGCGGCAGGCTTATCTCCGGGCCCCAACCTAGGAGGACCCAGCCCGGGCTCAGACCCCTCACCAGGCTCTGTCCACAGTATGATGGGTCCTAGCTCTGGGCCAGGCACCCCCAGTGCACCTCACGGCCTGCAGGGCCAGGGGGAGTACTCCCAGGATGGCATGCATCCTATGCACAAGGTAATGGCAACAACATCTCCTTGGCAATGTGTTGATCCTACTAACCTTGGTGTTGTCAACATATCGGGACAGTAGCTGAAAGCAGTTTGGCTGTCATGCATCACACACACATACATTTTATTATTTAGTTATTTATCACTCATGATTCAAAATTTGAACTGGATGTATTCATTGTAAAATAGTTTTGTCAAAGACATTATTAAGCTATGAACTTTTATGTAACTGCCATATCCTGTTCTTGGATGTAGCCGTAGTTCCTGTTAAAACTTTGTGTTGCCCTCAATTTCATTTCCTGTTCCACTGGATTGCCAAATTTCAAGATGTGCCTATGGACATTGGCTTAAAAGAGCTATTTGTAACAGAAGAACCAATTCATGTCCCTAGGTGTCTATAAGAGGGGATTGCATATTATGTTGAGGAAAAAGGCCTTTGCCAGTCAACCTGGTCTGTCAGAGGTTCAAGAAAGTGGTATTTAACTCAATATCACATCAGACTTCTAAACACTTATAGGTCGTGTGCGTGTGTGCGTCTTACTAGTAGCCAATTAAGGGAATGGATGATTAATACATACAGAGGTTGGCACTAAACGCTCTTTTTGCCGCTGCTTGCTTTGCTATGCCCTTCTCGTTCTATAGGTCTTGATTTCCTATGTCTGTCTATATTTATATTTGTTTGCAATGTTCTATATGTATATTTTTCGTTACTGCTTTTACTGTCATTAAAAACTGTGGGACCTTTTCCCATCTTTAAACCGCATGTCCTGTTCTGCATTTGCTTTGATGTGTTTTGGGGAGTCTTTGTTACATCTTTGCCTGGGACTAATGATAAAAAATCTTTTGGCTAATTCGTACATTTTTATACCATGTGTTTTTGTTCTTTTTTGCGAAGTCCCTTCTCTCAAAGATACCAAACAAAATAAACAAATATGTAACAAATGTACTATTCTAAATCATAACATTTCCAAGATATCATCATTATGGATTGATATCCATAAATATATAAGTAAATGGCAGGACCCTCCAATTCCATACCAGGTCCTCCACACTCCTTGACACTTATGCCAGTAAATGCATTATTTTAACACTGTGTTTGCTGACGACTTGTTTCAACATTTTCAAAATGTTCCCATCTTGTCCTTCAGTTTGTAGACTCAAAAAGTTAAGATCTTTAAAAGTTTGGATGTGTGTGTGAAGTGTGTGGGATCCTTTTCTCCTCTTGGTTGCAATATCTAAAATAGATTCAAGACTGCTCAGTATTTCAACATTACAAGCAACCCTGTGGAGACCCCTGCAATCTTTCAGTCTCTGTGAACCTGGGATTCTGGTCATGGGCATTCAGTGCCTCCGGGTGTCATCGCAATGTCATAAACCGAACTAAAAATATTTGATGTTCTTCCTTCTTTCAGTCCATGGAGGGGATGCACGAAAAGGCCATGGCTGACGCAATGCACTTCGGCCACATGAAAGGGGTTAGCATGAGGTCTCTCCACAGTGGCATGGGGCCTTCCCAGAGTCCCATGGACCCGCAAAGCCAAGGTCATTATGAGAGCACCGTACACAACATCAATGGTCCTTGGCCTGGGGCAACTGTAATTCGTGTAAAACTTGCAAGACTATGAAAAAAATGAGGATTGGGATTATTATTTTTAGAAATTATTCATTGCGGTTTAACCCATTATCGATTAAATTAATATCTTGGCGCATATAATATATATATATATATATATATATATATATATATATATATATATATATAAAAAAAAATCATAAAATAATTTCTTAGCTGTAACTATTTTAAATTTAATTTCAGGCTAACGGTTGTAAATATTAAAATTCCTCTCTTTTTTTTCTTGTAAATCAAGTACAACCTTTCATGATTGGCTAATTACAGTGTCAAAGGTCGCGATGTCGACTTCTATTCATGTATTTATGTGTCCCTAAATCCGTGCCATGAACGATGAATGTGTTGAACGTGACGGGTCGATCTGTAGTGACGCCTTCCTGTTCACTGTAGGATACATGTCGCCCCACCCATCACCCATCGGGGTCCACGACCACGCCTCCAGCCCCATGTCTGGGGGTGGGGGAGGAGGAGGAGGAGGCAGTGGCGGCAGCAGCGGGGGTCCTACACCCCCCCAGATGCCTCCGACCCAGTCCAGCCCCATGATTCCCGGGGATCCACAAGGAGGCGCGGCGGCCGGGACCCAGCAGAGTCGGGGGCCCTCCACCTTCAGCCCGGTGCAGCTGCAGCAGCTCAGAGCCCAGATCTTGGCCTATAAGATCCTGGGCCGCGGCCAACCTCTCCCTGAGAACCTCCAGTTGGCTGTTCAGGGGAAGAGGAGCCTACCCACAATGCAGCAGCAGCAGCAACAGCACCACCAACAACAACAGCAGCAGCAACAACAACAGCAGCAACAACAACAGCAGCAGCCGCAGCATGTGACGACTGCTAACCCTTACAACAGGTCTCCAGGTAACAACACTCTCAACGTGCTTCTTATCGAGTTAAGAGTGTTAGTGAACCCAGAATACTTAATTATACAATAAAATGCAATATAATAACCTTTATTTTCATTCGAGAGACACTGGTCTCCCTCATTCACAGTGGCGACTATATGAAGGTCTTAGTGTGCGGATGCGAGCTAAACAGGTTTTTTTTATCGTACCTGTCTGAGTGAGTATAAGCAATTATAACGAGCGATTTTATACATGAAACGCGTCACGAACCTAAGGGTTGTGCACAAGTGTCCGAGAAGCTTAACCCTCTCTATGATGTCAAGATGTATCGCTTTCTAAACCGAGCTCCACACATCCACAGCATGATTCAAACAGCGTGGAGGGATCATAGTCCATCCTTCTCCGCGTGTCGGCCTCTCTTGAGCATGACTTCAAAGTGCCATCACGTAGTTACTTTCGGAGTACTGAGCTCAGTAAATTGAAGACCGGCAAAAACCTCGGAATTCACACTATTCGTTTCTGAATTACACTATCTGTGATAGCATAGCTTACTGTGTTGAATAGAAATACTAAGATAAACAGACATGTTGTGTGCACTGTTAACTGGCACACAAAAGGTTTGACTCTAGCATGCATGCCGTTTTACACCCAAGAGTAACAGACAGGCAGATGCAGTATATTCACGTTACATCGGATTGTTCTTAATTCTTACAATCTGGCATATAAATGTTTCCAAAGGCATGCCACTGGTTCCAATAAGCGGTTCACAGTCAAGCCCCTGCCCCACTCCAGTCATGCAGGCTCATAGTCAGAGCTCTGGACCCAAGTCTTGGTGTGAAGGTCAGTATGTGGTAATTTTCCTTTTCACTATACACTAAAACCGCGATATACTTTGGATCGACATACCGTGAATTCGGATATAATGCGACATGTCTTTGGGCCTCAATTAGCGTGGTGATTGCCTTTTAAGACGCGCAAGTGAAACGTCCGTGTCTTCATTGATCTGTAGATCTGCGGTGCCCTTTGTAAGAAGTAGTTTGCAAGAAGATTTATCAATGCAATTAGCCAACTACCGATTTTACCACGACTAAAAGCCCTTTGTTGTTTGGTATTAATCACAGGTTTTCGGCAAAGTAATATCCGAATTGTTCTACTGAGCTTGTTAATGGGTGTGTTGTCGAATACTATTAATTAATTACAGAGCTCTTTTGGCTGCCTCTGTCGCCCCATGCGGCAAGTGGTTCATGACTATTTAAAGGACTCCTCAGTTGCTCATTCCAGACAACATGAGCGAATACGGATAGTCGTTTTGTGGGCCCGCGTTATGCCGCGGTTTACCTGTACGTTTTAGATTAGTTATTTTACAATTATACTGTGTATATTTGTATAATATATACAGTTAATATTTTTTTCATATATATACTTTGCATTTCATCACAGCTTTCTTGTTTGCGGAAAAACTTACTTGGGTTTAAAGTATTTCTGCTTCAAAAGACTACATTATAGTGCCGTGGTCAATCAACCTCTTTTATCAAAGTTAAGGGTTCAAATAAAGTTTCAACTTATTTTCCGAGTTATGTATTGGATATTTAAGTTCTTAAGGAGTTGCCGTGAAACCTGACCTGCATATATTTAACTGAAGTCCTTTCAAGGCATCTAACACTATGCTAGATGAATGTGAAAACGCTATTCTCATGTCGAAACGTTCCTATCCATATTAGCATATTTACCAACTTTAGCATTTTCTCTCATTTTTTCGAACTGAATGAAGCCGTTTAGCAGAACCCTTTTATTCAAAGCAACCTTTAGTTACTTGATATACATGGTCACGGCCTCACACAAATGCTGCGTTTTCAGACTTATCCACTGACGCACTAACACAGCCTCAACGGATTTCCGTGCTTTGAAAACGATGGCCCAGCGGGATCGCAAGGTCAAAACGCATTTAGCACATTAATCCCACCACAGTGTGAACATGGCCTGACACTAATGGCCCACAAACCCACACCAGACGGGCTATATTGCACGCAGGTCCATCCCTTGTCCTCATGGCTCCTTTAACCCATTGCCTCACCTCGGGGCCATGTGGGAGTTACCGGCCCAAATGGGAAACTGCTGTGAAAGGCCGATCCATTTTCCTCTCTTCTTGCCCAGCGACAAAATCCTTTAATACAAGGTCGGGCCCGGCAAGGGTGGGTGGATGGACCCCTTTAAAGGCCTCCACAGCAATATCAGGGGGACTCTGGACAAATCTAATAATAATTGTTTGTCACTTTTTTTGTTGTCACGCATTTGTTACTACTAATAGATTTTTAAAGGCTTACCATGTCCAGAAGTCATTAATAAAATTGCATTTATTTATAAAATGTATATGAGAAAAAAAATCGGATTAAAATTTGATCAGCCTCTCTTTAGTAGCCTTTAGGGGCAACTCACACTAGGCCCGCGGCCTCGTGCCCGAGCTCATTTGCATACTAAAGTCTAGAGCGTTTGGCTAGTGTGACCACGCCATCCGTATTCCAGCACGGAACAGCCCCTTGGCCACAGCACACTTGGGAGAGGTGTGCCGTGACCAAAGTACAGATGCTAATGAGATGACACGTGCACACGCGCGGATACGCAACGTGAGCTGGATGACGTAGTCCTTGCGCGACCCTTCTTTCTTTATAGGTCCATGCCCTTCTTCCCCACAACAATCATTTTAAACAATGGCGGCAAGCGGTTCACGAGTGGGTTTACGTTGGTGCGATAGTGAAGTCGAGTGTTTACTTGAAATTTGGGCCGACGACAGCATTCACGTTGTTGTTCTCCATTGTTGTTATGGCGGCGAGGACGCTTGGTGATGACGTATTTATCGTATAACGACGTGATGACGTATGTATGAAGGAGCAATCGTGCCCATGCCACGGCCTTTGGGAGCAGTATGACTGTGAGGGGGGGAGTCGTGCTGAATCTTCCTGCAGCAAGGAACAGGCAAACGGCCCTAGTGTGAGTGGCCCCTTAGTAGCCTACAGGCACACTCACACTAGGCCGTCTGTACCATGCCCAAGTCCGTTTCACACCTGTAGCGTGCTCAAGTACTATTGCCCCCCCCCCCTGCTGTGCGCCGGCCTGTGCTCACACTAGGCAATCTCAACTGGGCCTGAGTACGGTTGCCTCTTGTATATACGTCATCTGACTTTAGTATGCAAATGAGCTCGGGCACGGACCGCGGCCCTAGTGTGAGTGGCCCCTAAAGGCTACTAAAGAGAGGCTGATCAAATTTTATTCCGATTTTTTTTCTCATATACATTCTATAAATAAATGCAATTTTCTTAATGACTTCTGGACATGGTAAGCCTTTAAAAATCTATTAGTAGTAACAATTGCGTGACAACAAAAAAAGTGACAAACAATTATTATTAGTTACGTAATACGTCACCACCAAGTGTCAGCTGCTTAGTAGAACAACACAGAGAACACAGTTGACCCTTCACTGACTTTTTTGCTTATTTGGAGCCGTTCTACTCAGATACAGCCCTCTCTCACTGAGCGTTTTTACACAGCCAAATAGGCCGTTTTATGCACGCCTTTTTTGCGGCATGTTCCGCGCGTTTACACTCCCCGAGGTAAAATGCCTGCTTGAGCTAGAACCCCGATTTAACCTCCCGGACCCTGCACACATTGGTGGTTTATTGGGTTTCATTCTGTTGTAAATGCAACGGCTCTTTTGTCAGGATAAAAAAAACAAGTGGTCAGCAAAATAAAGAATATGTCGGCGCTTCTGCACTTGTAAATAGTTAGTCGCGTTTGTAGCCTACACTCAGACGTGTGTCTTCATTCTTAACAAAATAAAAACCTCTCTGAAGTGTGCTAAGGCCACGGAATTGAAGTGGACTTGAGTACGGTCGGCGCGCTCACACTAGTCAAACGATCTAGCCTTGAGCACGGTACGGGTGTGAAACGGACTTGGGCACGGTACCGATGGCCGAGTGTGAGTGCCTCACAGACTCCACTGGCCCCCGGGGGGGCTATCTACTGAACATTTACCACGCCCTATCTTTTTGGTTTTCCAGGGCAGAGTGGGGACAACCCAAACAGCCCACAGAAACACCTCCCCTCGGCCACTGGGAGGGGGCTCCCTGTGCAGGGCCAGCCCGCGTCGCTCCCCCAGGGGCCCTTGCCCGGGGGCATGGCGGGCCCCCAAGGGCCCGGGCAGCAAGGGTTTCCCATGATCCAGCTGCAGCAGAAGCAGAACCGCGTCACGCCGGTGCAGAAACCCCAGGGCCTGGACCCGGTGGGGATCCTTCAGGAGAGAGAGTTCAGGTAAGGAACCTTCCTTTCGCTTGGCTTGGCAATATTCATTGAACATGCGTCATAGGTGGCTCAGCCACCTACGACTGGCCCCTCAATGGGAAATACAAACCAGCGGGCCAGCCACGGTGGCTGGCCCGCTGGTTTGTATTTCCCATTGAGGGGCCAGTCATTCTCACAGCAGATTTCGCTCACTGATGGCTGATGGACGGCCTGACCATTTTGAACAAAGGACACTCAAATTCCTTCAATCTTATCAACGGCCCCTTGTTAAAGTTCAAATATTTAGTAAGGTTCACATATTCATCAAATTTTCCAGGTTGGTTTTTAACTTGTTTTCTAGCACCTCTATCATCCACAATACATTCAGTACATAAAGGCAGATTTGCGAGGGTTTCAGTTCGCAATAATATATACAACCACCTGATGCCGACTTTTCAATTCCATTCAAAAAGCTTTATGGCACGACTATTGTTTGAATAGCATTAGTGATGCATTATTTATCTTTATTTTTTGTACTTGATGAAAGTATGTTTTCTTTCCCTATGAGAGTTTTGCACTTTGTTATTGCATAATAAATAAAAGATAATTATAAAAAAAACTTCTTTTTTAATATATATATTTTTTATACATTGGTAGTCAAGGCGGGGCCCTACTGTTGTTAAGGCGGCGCCTTAACCATACAGTGCTGGGGGAAACACTGCACTCATACAC
This sequence comes from Gadus chalcogrammus, assembly GCF_026213295.1. Lineage (NCBI taxonomy): Eukaryota > Metazoa > Chordata > Actinopteri > Gadiformes > Gadidae > Gadus > Gadus chalcogrammus. The sequence continues at coordinate 4,445,611 of NC_079417.1, forward strand.
AACGATGGTGCTAAGAAAGTATCATGTAGTAGCCGTGGATCGTAACACGCACCCCTACTTCCTAGTGTACAAATTCCAGCTGCAACAGCAGGTTCACTGGCTCTTTAACGGTTATCAATATTCTAGAATAGTTCTGCCTACTAAATTAAAATACATATTCCAAAATGCTTATTTAGTTTTTTCGGGCCACAAAATGTCGATACGGGTTTAATGAAGGCCATGTAACCTTGATAGCCATCGACATCCTTTGACCCCCTATTTTGATGGTGTCTCTGAATAAGATAGTCCTTTATTAATCCCCCTGGGGAGGAATTCACAGGTGACCAGCAGTACAGTGGGAAAAGAAAGTGCGAAAACAGTATATAAATGTAACTGTCCATTTGTAGGTGACCTGTGTCACCTACATCAAATTTTCCAGGTCCGTTTTTAACTTGTTTTCTAGCACCACTATCATCTAGAATACATTCAGTACATAAAGGCAGATTTCACTAAACTCTGGATAATAAATGTACTAATTTAAATAAAATTATAGTACAAAACCATTTGAATAAGATAAAATAAACACTATATACATGTAACTGTCCGTTTGTAGGTGACCTGTGTCACCTACATCAAATTTTCCAGGTTAGTTTTTACCTTGTTTTCTAGCATCACTATTCTAGCACCACTAATTTTCCAGGTTAGTTTGTAGGTGACCTGTGTGTTAATTAAATAAATAAATAAATAAATAAGTATGATGTATAATATAAATATAAGTATAAATATAAATGTGCAAAATGTGCAGGGTTCCTGAGGTAAAGGATTTTCTTCTTTTTAAATAAATACCAAATAACCAGGTTAACAACAGTCAGTCCTGAGGTGTGGGGTTTAGTCCGTAATCAGGTCGGGGAAAAAAGGAGCTGTTGGGGCTTTGGAGACGGTGGGAGCGGGCGGTTCATGTTCTCTGTGTTCTGGGACCTGTAAAAGTCGGCCACCTCCCTTAACCTTGCATACCCAATCGATCCCTCTATTCACGCCTCTGACAGACCATCGAGCGTGAAAGTTGAGGCACTTCATCTCTCTTAGAAATTGAAGGCCATCTGAGGAACCTTGGGTGTCCAGGTTGTGATTAGAATTGATTATATCAATAGAAACAGCCATGCATGTAGGCCTATTGAAATGGTTTCCCATTCCATCTGTTCACATTTGTTTCAGGCCCCAACTAATTGTTTGTGAAGCTCCACATTTATCCTGGCCTCTGGTGCCATGCTAACATTTGGAATAAGTTGTATAAGTGTAGTTTAGTAATTGTGCAACACTGTAGATTAATTCAGCATAATGGCCTTGTTCAGACGCAGAATTGCTAATCTAAAATGCCAAACGTTAAAATGTTAATCTAATCATTTGCCAGAGGCATAATTATTCATCAGTTTAAAACTATTTAGAAGTAATAAATGGGTTATTTTTCAGTGGTTACTACTTAATGGCAGACTTCGCACCGAATTGTATATTGATGAATGAGGCAGTGGACCAGCAAACGAAATCTTCCGTCAAACACATAGACCTTTTCAAAGCTACACACACACACACACACACACACACACACACACACACACACACACACACACACACACACACACACACACACACACACACACACACACACACACACACACACACACACACACACACACACACACACACACACACTGGGTCTTGTGCCTTGCCACGGTCAGCATTGTTGCATAATGGGCTTTTCCTTTGTCGTATTCTGTGCAGGCTCCAGGCGCGGATCGCCCACCGCATCCAGGAGCTGGAGAGTCTTCCAGGGTCCCTGCCCCCTGACCTCCGCACCAAGGCCACCGTGGAGCTCAAGGCTCTCCGCCTCCTCAACTTCCAGCGGCAGGTACTCAACCAGTGCTTCGCGTTACCCGGACTCACCCCTCCGGAAGAAGGCGTGCCTGTACACTTTAGGGCCTCGGCAGTGGCAAACATGTTCATAATGTATATCTGGATTTTATCATGAAATTCATCAGCCAGTAAAATAATATAAAAGATATACGGTATGTGTTTTTGTCCAGTTAAATGTGGTCAATTGTTGTTACCACGCTGTGTGTTGAAGGCCGGATTATCTAATATTTGTCTATATATGTCTTCCTCCGCTTTTCTCTGCCACACAAATCCACAACAACATAAAATGTGGGTCTGAAACAAAGAAACGTGGCATTTTTCTTCCTTGTTTCTATGGGGTTTTCTCAGGGTTCTCTAAGGTTTTTAGTCAATCACAAACATTTATCAAAGCTTATTCATAGGCAGCAAATGGCCAAAAAACTATGAAAAACAATAAAATGTCATATCTAACCTGCGGGGGTAGAGAGAAATGTATCAAAAAAGTATTTTTCCTCAAACTAGCTGATAATTGGCTTTGCACATCGCAAACGATCCTATTTTTTTCCCAGTGCATTGCTTGAATTGCTTGTTCATTTATTGACAGCAATTTCATTCACTTTGTGTTATTTATACAGTGGAAATGAAAATGACTTCTTTCCTTTGGGATGTTAACCTCATTACAACCACACACCTGATTCAATTTCCTCATCTATTTGTTCAATCTATGAATGCTTTGGGGAGGTCTACCCGTCAATTTCCTTGCTAAAGTCAGGGTTTAAATCGGTTTGATGCACTTGGTAACTCGTATGATAAATTGTATTTGCTATGGGCTTAATGTTTTAATAATTGTCGGGATAAAGAGAAAAAGCCCTGTTTAATAACTAACGTAAAAATCGTGGATCTGCAAATTTAATATTTAATCGCATTGCTGTTTGTCTTAAAATATTTTCAATCTTAACCCAGGGAAAATATGAAATAAGTTCTATGCTTTATGAACTGTCAAGAGCCAATGCGTAACATAGTCACTTCCTCTTATTGAATGAGAACGCTGTTTGGTATGCGGCTGTCGGGATGAGATGGTGATGCCTCAAAGCCTTTCGATCCCTCGGCCCCTGAGCAGAGACGTGTCTTTTCATTCCCCCAGAAGGGAATTATTGGGATACATTAATGTAACGGGGCATTTTGGTTTAATTCCCTGAGATGGGCACGGCTGTTGCCCTCTGGTCAAACTGTTGCCGTGCTCCAACACTGATGTTAGGGTTGGGTGCCTGTTACTCTGATATCAAAGACACTGGGGACTGAGCCCCGCGGCTAGGCTTGAGGACAAGAGATGCACAACGACTGAACCATGATTCCAACGCCCACTTAGTTCACCTTGAATGACTGAAGCTATTAATATTAATAACGCTTTGTGTAAATATATACATTCAAATTCTGTGTTTGGATTTCGACTACCCATAAAAATCATTCAAAAAGTAAACTTCCATCCCTGGAGTCCTGGCGCCCATGCGCTAAATGATCTCTCTGTCGTCGTCCCCCCCCCAGCTGAGACAGGAGGTGGTGAGCAGCGTGCGCCGGGACACCACGCTGGAGACGGCGCTCAACTCCAAGGCGTACAAGCGCAGCAAGCGGCAGACGCTGAGGGAGGCGCGCATGACGGAGAAGCTGGAGAAGCAGCAGAAGATCGAGCAGGAGAGGAAGCGCCGGCAGAAGCACCAGGTGACGCGGGCCCGCTCCGACAGGGCGTGGCACCACTGTCATGGCCACCGTCGTTTACAACCTTCTTCGTTTCGGCATTTGCTCATTTCAGATATTTAACCTTCAACTGGTGTATTTCTGTGTTTTTTTTGTTTGAAAAACAAACAGAAAAGAGTGCAGAGTTGTTAGAGTAGCAAGCACATGCATAAGTAAGGCAGATAATCCTGAGTTTTTTTTAGTTATCAGGCCACAATGGGGGATAATCCGTTGTCTAGTGGTCCTTATTGTCGTTACTGATATACCGGATTTAAACCAAACAATTACCGTGTGGAAAACAGGGGGGTGGGTGAAGGGCTATTAAAGTTGTCAAAGCTTAGAGCCTCTTCAAACAAAAGTACATACAACTTTTAGCATAAAACCATTCTCTGTTTTCTCTGAAAGAGACACGCTGCTAAATAATGGATGTTCTCCAGTCCGAGTCAGAATAGATTAACATAGTATGTCATTCAAGGGAATTTGGTAAAAAGAGAAGAGGGGGAAGAGAAGGGAGTGAAGGTTTGGAGTTGAAATAACAAGACAAAGCTTCTGTGAACATTCAACGGTGCCTGGGGAGTAATTGGCGAACATGAGCGAGAATTTTCTTCCAATTACCTTTTAGTTTCATAAACGTATTGAAAGCATCTGCCGCCTTTTCTCAAAAATACGTATTTTTTCTTACCTAATAGAATGCATTTCAAATGCATTCAAAACAACTTCCAATTACCCGTCTCTGTCAGAGAGGGTGTTGTTTCGAGGTTGTTTTTGTTGTTTGCACCGTTATCATCCATTTCTTCGTAGTGTTGTTTGCAGAAGACTCATTACTTTAGATTTAGTCTTCGGTGAAAAATAATCGGTTGGTCTTGCGTCACCGCGTCTTTGACAGGAACTAACAGTTTTAGCTGTTAGCATCTATCCTTCCGACCACATGCGGTGCGTGTGAATTTGCAGCTTGTAAACACCTATTTGTGAAATCACTCGAATGCTAATAATAACCTAAACAAATATCCATTAAAATTAAAATCTGTTATATTTGAAAGGTTCGTCACTGGGGAAAATTGGCTGTAGTTTGAATGATAATAAATAATTTCCCACAAACTTAATCATTCAATCATCAGAAAAGTGGAAGTCGTTCCTACTGTAAAAAGCCTTTTTTTCTTTCTCATAAAAGCTGTTTGTTTTGATTTTGAAAATGGAACAATGACGATTTTCTTTCGTCTCTCCAGGAGTACTTGAACAGCATCCTGCAGCATGCTAAGGACTTCAAGGAGTTCCACCGCTCTGTCTCAGGCAAGGTCCTGAAGCTGACCAAAGCCATCGCCACCTGGCACACGAACACAGAGCGGGAGCAGAATAAGGAGAAGGAGCGGATTGAGAAGGAGAGAATGAGGAGACTCATGGTACGACCCGTTTGTGTTGTGTTGAATGTTTGCTCTTCAGCGTGTGAGGAATCAGCACCAACAATATATGTTGATTGTTGATCTATTGATTTCAGTTACCATAATAGTGAAGAGTGATTTTGAATAAGTAATAAATAAGTATGAATACGTATACTAAAATACATAAAATCCAGTAATCAGAAAAAAAAAATATATATGCTGATGCATTTGGAAAGTGGCACCGACTGAAAAAGAAAAATTACATTTAACATAAACTTTTTCAGAGACTGAAAAAAAGGTTTTTTTCAGAGGCAATATCGATTTCATTTTGGACGAATATGCGACCAAATCTTTAAAAAGTATTCACCCTGTTTGATAGAATTTTATGTGGACTTTTACTCTGTTAAATTTATCGATGTTCTTTGCTCCCTGTGAAAGCATTGATCTGAAGGCGCTGATTCTGAAAGATCAACTAGGCTCCCCTCGACGCAGTGTGTGCATGTGTGTGTCTGATCCTTTTCAACACCAGAGCCTGCCTACTAACTCTGCGTAGACAGCTGTGCGTATAACATCAGGAAAAATTCATCTGAAGTCCCAATTTCATGACAACAGGGGGGGAAAAAACATCACAAAAGTTCACAAGCTTCAACTTTTCTAAGCATTAAGCATATCCACACCAGGCACGGAGAGGGTTGTGAATTTATGCTTTATCACGGTTCTCTTACTGCGAATGAGCTGTCTCAATTCCGCGAGTCCCTGGAGCAAGAATAATATGAATATGACAAAAACAACAACAAAGAAAATGAGAATAAATCTGATAGTAATTTTGACCAAGCAGTAGCCAAAGCAAGCGACAGACTTCCCAAATACTTTATCAGAAAAGTGTCGTTGTTTTTTGTTGTTTTTCTTGTCAAATTGTTATTCTTCATCAACCACCAAACCCATATAACTGAAATGGATAATGCACACCATGTGCATTATCTCCCCTTATTGTGCCATAAGCTGCTACACTCTCTTCTGCGATAGGGTGGAAGCATTCATCTGGACATCAATTTTTATTCGTTCTCGTTTCATGCCTAAATAATATGACAAATCCATTATAAGTCTAATAGGCATGTTTGAGGAATGGAAGATTTAAAGTCAAGAAATAAAATGTTCCATGTATGCTAAATCTTACCTTTATCCGACACACCGAACTTAAGTATTCCGACATTAATCCTGTGCCAATTCGTGGTGCTAGCACCAGCAGCCATTTGAGCGCCTTCCCTATAACAGGCCTCGTGCCTTGTACTCGAGCACTCTCCCTGATTGGCTGAGGTTAGATCAAATTCCGTATGCTCAAGTGTCCGCAGCAGGGGGTAAGCCAGACTCGAGATCAGTTTCCAAATGTGTCACAAGCGCTTATAACTCGATAACCATTTCTTGACTCTATTGATCTGCACGCCGACATCACATTATCGAACCACGATACACCCTTCGTTCGTAAAATCGCCCCCACCTTAGGATTGACCCTCTCCAGCATTGGCAATTCCCCCATTAACCCTTGTTGACTCTCCTCCGGCTTGCTCCCTCATGGCCCTGTTGTTTTGTAAAGCTATTATCTCTCAATAACCCCCATCCATCCATCCATCCATCCATCCATCCATCCATCCATCCATCCATCCATCCATCCATCCATCCATCCATCCATCCATCCATCCATCCATCCATCCATCCATCCATCCATCCATCCATCCATCCATCCATCCATCCATCCATCCATCCCCTCCCATTGTCCCTTCACCACCACAGGCTGAGGATGAGGAGGGCTACAGGAAGCTCATCGACCAGAAGAAGGACAAGAGGCTGGCCTACCTGCTGCAGCAGACGGACGAGTACGTGGCCAACCTCACCAACCTGGTGTACGAACACAAGGCCGCGCAGGCTGCAAAGGGCAAGAAGAAGAAGAAGAAGAAGAAGAGGAGGAAGGTCAGCAGGGCGCCACCTGGTGGCGATATAATGATGGGACGTGTTGGTGTGTGTGTGTGATAGAGTGGGTGTGTGTGTATGTGTGTGGGCGGGTTTATGTGTGTGTGTGTGATTGGGTGGGCTGGTGGGCGGGTTTTTGTGTGCGTGTGTGTGTGTGTGTGTTTTTCTATTATATTATTGCTGTGCTTTCCCTTATATTTTGTTATCTGCCAAAGGCCAGGGTGCTTCATGTTGGAGGGTGATGCCACCAAGATGTACACAGCAGGTGGTGGAACAAGGCGATGTATTAACTCAGCTGGCTGACATTCTTTATTTTCACCAAGTCAGCAATAAAATAGGGAACAGCAGAGCAAAGAAGACGCAGCTGGTTAAAGTCACTTTCAAATAGCTCCACCAACTTCTGTTTCTCTTGATCGTCATCTATTTTAGAGGTGTCCTCATCTACAATCCCCCTGTTAATCAGGACTTGGGCCAATGCTCTTAGTTGTGGATAATTGCACTGTTTGTTTATGTTACGCCCCAGTGGGGTGTACGACGAACCTCGCTGAACATACCCAGGCTTTCTTGGGAAAGCCTGGCTCGACAGAGGCGCAACTCGCAATCAGAGTTAAATGGTACCACGACGCTCACTTTAGATTAAATTAGTCGAGCCAGGTTTTCCGCTTTAGGTTCCGCTTTTTTTTTTTTTTTTAAATGCGCATTCACATAAAAGGGGCGGTTATCACTTCATTTGACTCACCCTTATGCACAATGGATAGAGCTAGAGCAGTATTTCACCCAGGATGAGCTCGGCTAAACGACAGAATACAAAAGTAGTAGTCCGATTCCTGGAAGAATAAAATAAAGTAACACAACCCACCAGTTGAAGTGGCCTAGCGATTGGTATTTGCTCTGCCGTATTATGCAGGTAAAACAACCATTTTAAAACATATGGTCTGGGGACAGTCTGGGACGCAGTCTGCTGATAGAGGTCCCGTCGTGGAGATTTAGGCTTATTTTGCTTATTTACGTAAGACCTACGTTGAATAAATTGAGTCGTTGTGACATGCAAAGCCTTTGTGAAGAAAAAAAGAAAGATCGAGGGACAAAAAGACGGTGGATGCACGTCACCGACGGCTGATCGATGACTCACACCATCCCTATTCTTAACCTTTGAGGAATGCACCACAGAAAAATGTCTTCAGGGGGCTCTGCGTGCCATCGGGGAAACACAAGATTGAAGATTCAAAAGAATATAGTAAAGTGAAAAAGTGACGGTGCCGTAGAAGAAGTGCAATGTAAGATAAAAAGATAAAAGATGCAATGTGATTCAAATAAATGGCAAAGGATTAATAAATATATAGCAATGGTATTTTATTGCAGAATATAAACAGTGAAATCAACGAAGAGGTGACTGTTGCCAGAACGTAGGCAGAACAGAAGAGTGAGACTGAGATTTTCAGTGTCAGAGATGTGTGTGAGTGTCGCAAAGGGGACACTGCTCGGGTTGGCATTGATGTTCCTGAAACTTGGGGGAAGAATCTCAGTCTCAGCCGGTTCGGTTCCGTGTTGCGTGGCAGTGAAGGCGTTTGCATGACCGTAGCAGCTTCAACAGGCCATCTTAAGGGTGATGGGGATCCCTCGTGATCCTGCAGGCTCTGGCCCTACACACCCCCAGTATATGGAGAGTGGGTTGGAGCAAGCCGTGCAGAGCTTGCCTGCACTGGGCACAACACGAAGTCTGGGTTTGCCACGGTTTTGCCTTAGCCCTACGTTTTCCTGCGTTACCCTGCGTTACCCTTGACAAGTAATGTGTGTGCTGTATTGTTCATGTTGTCTCTTACGTGTTCTCTGATTGGTTGCACTGCACCCAGAAGCCCGACGGAGGTGGTGAAGGCACCAGCGCCATAGGCCCCGACGGAGAGGTGAGCAAAGCTTTGAACAAAGTGGTCATGAAAACACACACACACATACACACACACACACACACACACACACACACACACACACACACACACACACACACACACACACACACACACACACACACACACACACACACACACACACACACACACACACACACACGTATTGCTTTTTTTTGTGTAAAGTTGCAGCAGTTTTGTCTGTCTATTTGTCTTTTCTCTATGCATGTGACGTCTAGATGATGTGTCAGAAATGTGTCAACCAGTTATCAGATGAAATCATCCAACATTCACATGAGTTTGGGGATCTGCATCAAAGGTTTGGCAAATGTCTCTGTTCTTTTCTGTGTGTCTCTCGCAGCCCATGGACGATAGCAGCCAAATGAGCGAGCTACCTGTCAAAGTAATTCAAACAGAGACCGGCAAAGTTTTGCAGGGAACAGAAGCTCCGAAATCCAGCCAGCTGGAAGCCTGGCTAGAGATGAACCCTGGGTAATTTTCCAGCCGCTAGACACTAAACATGTGCTTTATTGTGGCCTTCATCACTGAAGGTTGTTTAGCTTTTTAAATACAGAAGTGAGTTACTTCCATCACTGTGACATGTGTGTGAAGCACTGTAGATGACCATGGTACTCTTTTTTCACGATAGCCTGTAAAGAAAAGATGGACGTAGCGTCTTTGACGTCACCCATCGGTATTTACGTTGTCTGAGATCTTTTTAACCAGCTGCAGGAACAATCAATATCTGGCTCATTGCGGGCGGGAATTGAATAGCTGCCTCTCGTAATAAGTCTATGGCCATAACATTTTTATGAAATATAACTGTCAAACGGGACCTCACAAAATACATCCTATGGAGACAGAGTAATGGTGCGTTCGAGTATTCTCTGCGAACCGACTCGGATCTCGGATCTGACGCCACGCCCACACTTCAAGCGTTTTATTATTTCGCTCGGTCGTTGGAGGAAAACATGGACGCCACCCGGAAAGCTGTTGTCGCGGTAGCATTGGCAGAGGACCAGGCGATCCAATATAAGTAGGCTATAGGCCATAGTCAAGTCAAGTCAAGTTTATTTATATAGCACATTTAAAACAACAGTAGTTGACCGAAGTGCTGTACACAAATACAATATATTTGTGTACATAGGCAGAGATACGGACGCAGTAAGGTATTGCAGTAATACTAGTGATTGAAATTACAATTTAAGCCACCAAAGTGGTCCAAGCACAATGAAAACAGTTCATACTTCAAGTCACAATGGGCGCAGCCATCTTGAATTCTGTCTCGGAATTTCGCTCGGTCACCACTGAGTTCAACCGAGATGGCGAGATCGCCGTCCGAGGAAAAGGGGCGTGTTTGTGCTTGTCGCTAGGCAACGTCCTCGGACCTCCGAGACGGATGGATATTAAAACGCACCATAAGCACAGAACAGAGGAAACATGTATTGGTTTTGTATGACAAGATTAAATCAAAAATGTTCCTGCTGACTTAAAAAATGTAGATGGGTCTATCTGCATCTATCTGCATGCTTGGTTCTAACATAGTTGTAGGCTGGCTTTACCAATGTGAAACTTTAACCGAACTTTAGTTTGTTGAAACTTAGATGAAATGAATCGAGTTAGGTGATTCTGCCATGAGCGTTGTTGAGCCCTCAATCGCAATGCACTTGAAATTTTGAAACAATCGGCCGCGGCACTTGCAAAACTCTCAACTTTCTGAAACTAGCCAACCTGATCGGCCCATGGGAATTGATAGATACGGAGGCAGTGCCGACACCTTTGTGGGCATTTCACCTCACGTCCTTTTTTTTATCTCTCGCGGACGGATGCTTGCGTCTTTCTATCTACCCTTTTTCCTGCACGTCGTTTATGGCTGGCCTGGGCTGTATCCATCAATAAGCATTGATGCACACTGATGGCTCGCTCCCTATTCTCGGGGACAGCCATTATAAAGGGGAAGATGCCAGCCAGTGCCAGAAGAAAAAGCAATAAAAAAACAAACAATAAATTGAGAACCTTCTTAAAAAATATTTGCTTGGTATTATCAAGCGAGTAACTGATTGAAAATGATCAATCTAGCCAGCTAGATTTATTTAATACATGTTGCATGAGACTGATTCTTTTTTGATAGATGTATACTATGTAACTGTCAAGGGTCATGGGTCATGGAAATGATGTTCTATGCAAACTGCAAATAGTTTGGTGTTGGTTTTACCATGTGTACGGCAGCGTTTTTTGGGCATGGAGGTTTGCTTGTTGAAATCCTTTTTTGTGACCCTATCTTTCTTCCTTCCGGCAGATACGAAGTTGCACCTCGCTCAGACAGCGAGGACAGTGGCTCGGAGTTCGAGGAAGAGGTCTGTAACCTTCTCATTAAGGAACACCTACTCCTGAAAGAATGGAAATGTCAAACCCTTGGTCACTCTCGGCGCAGTCTGGAGAGAGAGAGAGAGGGAGGGGGAGAGGGAGGGGGAGAGAGAGAGAGGGAGAGGGAGAGGGAGAGGGAGAGGGAGGGGGAGAGATGGGGGAGGGAGAGAGGGGGGGAGAGATGGGGGAGAGAGAGAGGGGGGGAGGGAGGGGGAGGGGGGAGAGATGGGGGAGGGAGGGGGGAGAGAGAGAGGGGGGGAGAGAGAGAGATGGGGGAGAGAGGGAGGGGGAAGAGAGAGAGAGAGAGGGAGGGAGAGAGAGATGGGGGAGAGAGAGAGAGAGAGGGAGAGAGAGTCCTAAAATCAAACGGCCTCCACCAGGGGGCGGTAGCTGCACATGCACTCCTTGGGGGGGCTTCCCCTCTATCTGTCTGTTTGTATCTGTCTGTTTGTTGCCTGCGTCCCAACCAGCTGTGGCACTCAGGACCCATTGTTATTTTGCCTGCGTTCTCCACCCTGTTTTTGAAGGAGGAAGAGGAAGGGGCCCCCAGGGGAGACGGTGGCGAGGAGAGGAGCCTAATGGATCCCCCCAGAGAGGAAGCTCCCGTGCCGGCAGCCATGGACATCATCGAGTGCGTGCCCGTCCATATTTTCTCTTCCTCTCCTTTGTTTTCCATGACTAAATCTCTAGAACCACCGCAGGGCTTTCGGTGGCTTATCAAGCTGCCGCAATATCCAAGGGAACGTGAAAGAAATCATCAAGGCAAAGGCTGAGTTTTCACTTTCCGCACTTGAGTTCCACTTCCCTGTTTAAACACAAACTTTGCCAGAGATTATGAATAGTTTGAAGTTTATCTTGATGGGCTGGATATATATACGATGAGGAAGAGTAAAGGAAGGGTCTGCTGATTACACTCCATATTACCAACCCTGATTGAGGATACAGGATGAGCACAGAGGCTGAATCAGCAGAAGGTGCATCACAGTCACTCTGTGTTATCTACAGGGAATAGGATATTCACTGTATGCTGATTCCTGAACACAACATTGCAAATATAAAGAAAGGTTATCTGCAACCTCTTGTTAAGGAATACAATTAATTAGTAAAGTACAACAGAAGACACATTTCTTATAATTAATGTAGTCGAGAATTCTCCGGTTTAGCCGGATCCGAGTTCTATTCTTTGGGAGCCCGGGGCCACAGCATTAGTCTAATCCTGAACCTTGATAAAACTCAACCATATGGTTCATTCAAGTGTCGAGTAAAGGATCTTAAAGCATCAAATAAAATATGTGTGAGTGGCCTGGCTTGGCCACATGAGTGTGCGGTAATGGGTCGCCCGCCTGGCTAGACGGCCTGGAGGGAAAATAGAATCCATCCGCTAAATCTGGAAGTCAAGGAAATCAATAGTGTGAAATGAGGTGGCCTCCAATGGATTTCATGGCGCATCATTTTCCATGCTTAAAGGAAAACATTGTTTTCTCAGATCACTTTGGTTCTAATGGAATTTTTTTGCCACTGACATGCCTAGATTATATTCTATCATTATGGCGAGGGTTTCTACCGGGAAATAATATAATATTTTTTCCCTTTTTCTTGATTCGGTCTGTTTGTTACTGTGTCCAACCGAGTCTGGCTCAAGAGCAAGTGTCCCGAGAGCTTAGTTGTTCTCTCTGTAAACGGTGGAAGTGTAAGCTTGAGAGAGGAGAGTTTGTTGTGTTGGACAACAGAAAGCCTAGCTTAGTGTTATCTTAAAGATATGGGTGAATGAAAGTTGAGATTGTGATGACAATGGTGAAATATCCTGCAACAACAAGATTTCAGAGCAAAACTTCTCCTTGAGCAACATAATACCCAACGGACCGAGCGAGACAAAGGAACTATATCTCTATAGGGGGCCTTGCTATAATGTGAGCCTGTCGATAGCCAACAAAAAGCACTTTAAGAGTGACATGTACTATTGGCCCAAAAGATGACCCTGAATATTTCTACAGCGTTCTCGCTCAATACCGGACCAATTAGAAAAGTTGCGGGATGATAACAGACATGGCCTTTGTACCTCACAACTCACAGTGGACTGTTTGTGATTCCGCCCCACCAGGTCGGTCAAGCAGGATGTGGACGATGAGTACAGCGAGCCCACCGGGGAGCCCAGCTCCCAGTCTTACTACGGTGTGGCTCACGCCGTCGTGGAGAGGGTGGAGAAGCAGTCCACACTGCTCGTCAACGGTTTACTGAAACACTATCAGGTAATAGGGAGCATCCCGTGCTGCTCGCTGGCAGCGCCGTCCCCCTGTCGTCCACACACCAGCAATCACTCGCTTTATAATGGCTCGCGGCAAACCGCCTTTAGACGGTTTTTTCGCAGCAATCAGCCACCCGGCAATTTTCAGCTCTTGTTGACATTCTACTCAGTTGTTGTTTTGTTTACATTTTTGTAGATGTTGCACATATTTCCAAGGCTCTCCATTTTTTCTTCAATCAACGTGTGATTTTGCGTAACGGAGTCCCTTTTCTTCAACACACGCGTGCGTCATCCGACCCAATATAAAGAATATTTCAAAATGACCGTCATTCCGACGATTAAGTCACCCAAACCCGTTTCCGGAGCAATCAGGCAGGCTTGATTTATTGACAAGGCAGAGGGACATCAAGCCCAGGTTAAGGAGTCAGCCAATTATACAGGGGGATGATTAGGGGGCCAGATTGAATGAGCCTGGTTGGCCCAGGAACCGGGGAAACCCCTACTCTTTGCGATAAGTGCCCTGGGGTCTTTTATGTCCTCAGTGAGTCAGGACCTCGGTTTCACGTGTCCTCTGAAGGACGGCGCCTTCCACAGCACAGTGTCCCCGTCACTGCACTGGGGAATCGGGATTGATGTTAAGGCCAGAGGGAAGAGTGCCACCTATTGGCCACCAATGGGTGGGATTCTAAATGATGAAACAAGAATGGGGAAATAAGTGATTTGCAGAGAATTGCTTCGACGATGTGACAGAAGAGAGCGTCGTAGCACATGGCACATCGGAAACAGATGATATACGATTCACTGTCACATAATTATACAGTTGCTTAGGGAGAGGTTTTCACTGATTAAAAAAGTGGAGATCGCCCACCTTAGTCTGGAAAGACGTCAAACAAGACGTGCTCCAAACAGTTTCCCTCTTCAACTAAACTGTCTCCCTGTGAGACATATCTTGAGGCAGTAGCATTGGTACTTTGCATATGCCATGTTTTTATCAAATCTTGTATTTTTTTGTATTGTATTTGGGAATTGCTATAATAGCTGTCTTTGTTACTAAGGCAATGGTTTATTCCACTTTTCGTTTTTAATTTGCCTGCTTGTTATGCAAAAGCTCCCGGGCTGAACGCAACGCTACCCTCCTACTGATACCGCTGAAGCACATACGTGACATTTCCCTGGCGTGTCAGAGCCTAAAGTCTGTGCTAAAGTCAACAGCTTATTGTGTCAACCTTTTTGAATCATGAACGGTATAGTATTCCAAGTTCTACACGGGTTCATATCCTCTACTTGACGAGGGCGGGTTGGCCTTTGGCTGTGGATCGCGTGGCTGTCATGGCCCTGAAGGATTGTACTTAAAGACACCTGAAGCTCCAGCGTAGAGGGCGGACGGAAGCTGAGGAGACTCTTTTGGAATCCTTGTGTTCATACCGGAGGCAGACATTATCAGCGGAGTAAAGCAACGCTAGGTTTACAAGGAAAAACAAGACACCCAGCTTAAATAAAGAACGTGCTCCCGCTTTAGTCTGCGAGGAGCCTGAGGTGTGGAAATGCTCATTGATTAACAAGGGAGCGGGTTGAAGGCTGATGAACTTAGCCATGCTTAAGTTTAAAGATTGTTTTTATTCCAAACTGGGAATGCGCTTGCCATTCCTCGTCATTAGGTGTTTGGCACTTTGCTCAAGGATGCCCCACACGTGTAGGCTAATCCTGACCCTTGAACGTGGGGCTCCTAACCCAGAACCTCATGGACCATGGTCCCCCCGGTGTCTCCTTGTGATCCTCAGGTCCAGGGACTGGAGTGGATGGTGTCCCTGTACAACAACAACCTGAACGGCATCCTGGCAGACGAGATGGGCCTCGGCAAGACCATCCAGACCATCGCCCTCATCACCTACCTGATGGAGCACAAGAGGCTCAACGGGCCCTACCTGATCATCGTTCCCCTCTCGTTAGTACCTCTCTGCTGCCCCCTTGGGGTGGACTTTGACATTACAGCCTCAGGCTGAAACCAAAACATCAACTCCGTGACAAGGGTTTTTTATTTTCTTGCTTTGGGAAAGAATTTGCTTTCCTCGTTTCGTTAATTTAATCATCTGCTGTGGCTTGGCTCATTAGCTCCGGGCTTAACAAAGAGCTTGAAGTCTGGCAGGGCACGCTTTGCATTGCTAAGCACACCATTATTATTTTTTCTTTACGCAGAAGACTGAAGACAGGTAATGGTCTATACCTGCGGGTCTGGGAGCCGCTACGACACACAGATCGGTTGTGATTGGATGTTCAGTGATTCAGTGCATCTCAAGAAGCAGAAATCAACATATATGAATGGTCCACTCAGTTAGTGTTCCCGGTCACATACATTTATTATATTTATTGTATGGTGTTGAATTGAATAACAAGCAATTTGTTTTTCCGGTCTTATGACTTACCATTAGCTCTAAACCAATATTCATACCTAATTGCATGTGAGCCATGTCGCTTTTTCAATGTAGCCATAGCTCATTGGCATAGAGGATAAAAGCCCTGCAGCCAAGTCTGAAACAGCACACCAAAGTGTGGGGGTCTAAGAGGAAGAGGAAGGACAACGTGTGAACACATACAAGACAAACTGTCGGCGTTGAACTTTAACTTGAAATTCTTGTTGCTCTTTATTCTGTCGTAATTATCAGCCATTTATCAGTTCCTGTGTTTTATTTAATTCAATGGTAGATTAGGCGCCTAAAGTAAAGTCTCTAGGTGTTCCTCCAGAGTTTCATTTATCACTCTGACCATCCACTTAAGAATTGATGAAGAAAAGTTTAGCAGTAGTAGTAAAAAAGTTTAAGTAGTCCACCTTTCCCCATGACAAATCACTTAAAGACCTTAGGGATAACCATTCATTTTTGACAGTAGGCTTAAACCAGTGAGGATCTTAGGTTAACGCGTTTTAAGAATTGAAGGCCTTTGTGATTGAGTGCTATACAATTACAATGTGTACCCTACTTGACTTTGACTAACACACACACACACACACACACACACACACACACACACACACACACACACACACACACACACACACACACACACACACACACACACACACACACACACACACACACACACACACACACACACACACACACACACACACACACACACACACACACACACACACCCCTCTCTTCAACCATACTGAGTCATTGAAAAGCGTTGCCGGAACAGAGCTCTGCACACAGCTCATATCCCTACAGTGCAGCGCTGGATGTAATTTACACAATGGATCGTTAAAGTGGGCTGGCGCAGGAAGTCCATAGTCGAGGGCCTGTAATGAGAGTTAATGGATGAAGGATCAATCCGTCCCCGGAGCTCCTGTGCACAGAGCTGTCACCCTTTCGAATGCGACTGGATACCATCCACCTCCGTTGGCTCAGGTTAATGAACTGCCAGCCCCTGCAAGAAAAGGGTTTGTCTCTGACACTTATTTGGCAAATTATATCTGAATGGGCGAAAGCTCTTTGAGGCTGTGTCGGCAGACTTGAGGAATATTGAGGTTGTGTTGCAGGCTCGTCTTTCTGCTTCCCTCCCTCACTCCCAGCCCCACTGTCTGCTAAATATGTGTGACCTTCATTTTGGAACGATTTTAATTTGTTCTCTTTGATTTTCTTTCTATCCAGTACCTTATCCAACTGGGTTTACGAGCTGGACAAGTGGTCACCCTCTGTGGTTAAGATTTCCTATAAGGTAAGAAACGCTCTTTTCCACTATTCTCTTTTTGATTTTCTGCGTTTCATCCTCTCACCCTTGCCTTCTGTTGCGGTCACGTCGGACACCAGGGTAGCCCCGGCTTGCGGAGAGGAATGGTGCCCCAGCTCCGCAGTGGAAAGTTTAATGTTCTCCTCACCACGTATGAATACATCATCAAGGACAAGCAGATACTCGCCAAGGTAAAGAGATCAAAGATCGGCCATCCTTTTATATCCCAAACCTTGCTTTGGGCTTTTTGTTCAGTTTGCATCACAGATTTTGTAAATTCTTCCTTTTATGTCTGAATAATCCATACACGGCCCAGACCCCTGTCTCTGATATGGCCACCTTCATGACCAGACTCAATGGAGCTTGGCGTGTTGGCGTGCATGCTCGGGCGTGCGTGTGTGCTTGGTACTCAGTTTGTGTGGGTGTGTGCGTGCGTGGGATTGTGCGTTTGTGCTCGTGCCGTTATGTGCTTGGAACTTAGTTTGTATGGTTGTGTGTGTGTGTGTGTGCGGGTTATTGTGCAGATGTTTGTGCTGGGAACTTAGTTTGTGGGGTTGTATGTGTGAGCGTGTGCATGGGATTGTGCGTGTGTGCTGGTGCGTGTGTGTGCTTGGAACTTGTTTTGTGGGGTTGTGCCTGTGTGCGAGAGATTGTGTATATGTTTGTGCTGGGAACTTAGTTTGTGTAGTTGTGTAATTGGGTGTTTGCTTGAGATTGTGACTGTGTGCTGGTGCGTGTGTACGCTGGGAACTTAGTTGGTGTGGTTGTGTGTGTGTGTGCGATTGTGCGTGTTTGCTTATGTGCATGTGTGGTGGGAACCTCGTTAGTTTGTTTGTGCCTGGCCTTTATCAGTACAATATAGACTCCAACACACTTAATACCCAGGGACAACGCAGGCTGCTGGAAAATTGAAGCGTTTGGAAGCACCTAACTCCCCCCCCCCCCCCCCCCCCGCTTCCATCATCCATCCCTACACCCCTCCTCCTCCACCCCTCTTCCTCCACCCCTCTTCCTCCATCCATCCCCCCCACCCGTCTCCCCCCATCCACCCCTCCAGATCCGGTGGAAGTACATGATCGTGGACGAGGGCCACCGCATGAAGAACCACCACTGCAAGCTGACCCAGGTGCTGAACACCCACTACGTGGCCCCCCGGCGGCTCCTGCTCACGGGCACGCCGCTGCAGAACAAGCTGCCCGAGCTCTGGGCGCTGCTCAACTTCCTGCTGCCCACCATCTTCAAGAGCTGCAACACCTTTGAGCAGTGGTTCAACGCCCCGTTCGCCATGACCGGAGAGAGGGTAAGTGGCTGCAGGCGACGGACCCAAAAGCTTTGGTTAGTGTTTGTAGCGCAGCCCAATAAAAAGGGTAATGGATTGATATTGTTATGGTAGAGCAGAGCACACAGAGTGGGATTGCAGTG
The DNA here is from genome assembly GCF_026213295.1 of Gadus chalcogrammus. Lineage (NCBI taxonomy): Eukaryota > Metazoa > Chordata > Actinopteri > Gadiformes > Gadidae > Gadus > Gadus chalcogrammus. The sequence goes on from NC_079417.1 coordinate 4,464,228, forward strand.
AGGCTGTTTGTATTTTTCCCTTCCGTTAAGACTACAATTCAAGAACATTATTTTGCGTTTCTCCCGCAGTGTTGTAGGAGGAACAGTGCTCTGACTGAAGTCAAGCAACTGATAATGTCTGTCGTTGTTATAATGTTAACATTTGTGATCATGTGCCTATTGTTGATGATATTTTGTTGTTAGCTTTTTGGTTAAGGAAAACACTTTGCTGGTTTGATGGATTTTCTATGAACACAACATAATATATTATATTATCAAATAATATGTCCTATTATATTCAGCCATGGATCACATCTCTTCCCCAACTGACATTTAACGGGCTGCTGCATCTTGCTAATCAATCCCTCGATCTGGCTACATTAGCATAACATTCCCCGTCCTTTATCGACCGGGGTGGGGGGAAGCCCCTCTGTGCTGCTCCTGAATGGTTGCAGCCTCTGCCATGAGTGGCGGCGGTGCCAGATTCTCAAATCACATTCAGGTTTGGGAAAAAGTATTCTGTGTCGTTTGTAAAGCCATCGTAATCAGTGAGATTATCCACAGCTGTTCTCATCCCCCGCGACAGATCATCGCCAAAGACATACTGCCGCACAACGGCACTACTTATTATTCCTTTACTGAGGAGGCGATAATGTTCTGTGATGATCAGCTTTCCTGGTCATACATTCATACACAGGCGGGTATCCCTCTTGGCCATGCAACACCGCACTCGCTCTTCACGATTCGATGACAGACGACCACCTGCCATGTTTACTCCTAAACATTGATTTATGATGCGGCCGCTGCATCCCGCTATAGTGTGTGATTCTCCGTTTGCCGTCTCAATGCCGGCGCTGGTAAACAGAGTGGGTGGAATGGTCTCCCGATCTATTGCTCCAAAAACCTAAGTAACTGTTGACGGGTTTCAAGCGGTTAGGGGGTGTGTACCACAGTCCCCTGCGGCCTGTTTAACTGTCCGCAGGGATTGTAATGGAGAATGTTCTTCCTTCCTCGGCTACTTGGGTCTGAACACAGCCAATTATTTTGGGGGGAAATGGGAAGATGATATCGATTTTGTTTTGAGGAACAGGCTTGTTTCGGTGGAATGACGATTCAGAATAAGTGTGCGGGGAGAAAAAACATTGATTATTTAGATTTCCCAGCCATGAATCAGAGAGTTGTAGGAGATCAATTTGAGCTCTAGCTAATACAGATTGAACTGTCTGAATCATCAAATGTTCTGAATGATTATGCCATCAAAAGGGGAAATATCTGGGGAAATCTCCATATTCAAACAAATGTGAGTCAAGGATGTCTTATTTTTACCCATCACTTCATGTTTGAACATAATGCGTAGAAGAAAGTGAATAGTCACAATGGCAGCCAGCACATGTGCAATGCCAGATGCATATTAACTAAGCCCACTAGGATGTGTATTAAGTTATTGAGATACTAATGATGTTATTGTTTCTAAATGCGTGTATGGTTTCAAGAACTGGTGATTTTAATGTTTATAATCAGTGTCTCGAGCGAAAAGCCTTTGTAATATGGTTTAGCCTGATTAAGGGCAGATTAAATATTGTGTGCACAGTGCTATAATTAGCAACTCACTCAGGATTAATTAAACGCCCCAGATTTGGACCATTCCATTTGTCACTTGATATTGTCACATTGCTTGGTGTCCTTCCAGGCTTTTTCCCTTTGAGAAGGGAAATCGGATTTCTCTTTGGCATAATTATGTATATTATGTACTACCACTACTTTAGAAATATGTTAAAAGATTTCTTCTCTTGTTGTGCAGATGGACATCTTTTCCGTATATATCTGTAGTTTTTATTCTAGTTCGATTTTTCATCCTATGTACCTTCCACTGCGATGCCCGAATAAATGTAAATAGTGAAAAAAAAGTCCTAGTGCCTGTGATGATGCGTGTGATCGCCTCCTCGCAGGTGGACCTGAACGAGGAGGAGACCATACTGATCATCCGCCGCTTGCACAAGGTGCTCCGCCCCTTCCTGCTCCGCCGACTGAAGAAGGAGGTGGAGTCGCAGCTGCCGGAGAAGGTGGGACCCCGCCCGCGTCAGAAAGAAACATCAGACTCTGAATTGCATTAGAATGTAGAAATTGTTTGTCATTCGTACGCATTCGACCAAAACAAACATATTTTTTTAGCAACTCCCAAATGGCCTGTCGTATCGGATATGAATCTGTAAGTGCATAATTGGCGAGCACAAACCTGTCCAGCAATAGTGAGCTGGGATGTAAATAGACAGCGTGTAGAAAGGCCAATGGGGAAATGTACTTTGTCCCATTGCATCCACTCGCAAATCAGTTTTCTTCGGTAGCATACCCCGGTAACCAAACAGGAAAATAGGCTTGAGTCATCCGCCGCGGCTGGGCAGTTGTTGGTCTCGGGCCCAGGCTCTGTGCTGTCAGCCCCCCGAAGTTCTGCTGTAACACAGTGGGTGGATCCAAGATTACAAATTAGGCAACAGCAGCCGGGAGTCTGGTGCAAATATACTACGTAGTCTCAATATGAATTAATCCAGACTAGACTGTAGAGGATGTGAGCCCAGTATTTTTGGCAATTTTTAAAAGAGGATTGACAATCGTTGCATAAGCATTGTAAACCCATGAAGCCAGCCTGTTTATTTGTTGTCAACGGAACGGCGCAGTTGTGTGTTTTTCTTCTCAATATACACCCCCATCTCGATTTGAAACGACCTCCCTATAAGAACGTGGCTGTCAACAAAATGTACCCTTTCATCACTGCAGTTTAGTGAGACTCGGGTGGACACCACCCATAGGGCAAGGCGCCATCACACCGCACTTAATGTCACCCGATACATGACAGCACTGATCTCAGTCCCGTTGAGCTCCTTGTGCTTTCATCCCACCGTTTACAATCTGTGCACGAAATCATCGCATGTGACCACAGTCATGCAGAGAGGAATGACAACCTTGAGGGATCTTCAATCGTTCATGGAGTGCAAAGGAGACACGCTGTATTATATTGTATTATTCTATACTATTACAGTAAGTCACAGGCTCAGCCATTTTTGTTTTTGTTAGTATTTCGTCCATACAGTTCTAATGTCTGTAATTTAAGATATTGACTATCTATTGATTACCTTTGTAATCTATGTGATGGATGTTTCTGTAGTACTCTGTTGTCTCATTTGAAAAAGTGCCCCTGAAACGGTAGAGCTATAATGTATCTGTCTGAGGTCTTCTAAATGCTTATTTTCTTTCCTGTCCATTCAATCTCTCTTAAGCATGCATTTTCCATTGCTTTCCTCTTTGCCGGGTGTTTTTCATTCTCCGCCGAGGATGCACATTATCTTTCTCATTTCCTTCGGCCCAGGTGGAGTATGTTGTCAAATGCGACATGTCCGCAATCCAGAAGGTTCTCTACCGGCACATGCAGAGAGGCATCCTCCTCACTGATGGTTCTGAAAAAGACAAAAAGGTAAACTCCCCTTCTTTATGAGGCTAGAAAAAGGAAAATCGCAGGATTGAATTGAGAGTTATTGTGTGCTTGCTCTGTGATTTATTATGATAACTTTTATTATAACAGAATTGTCAAAATGTCCAATTATCTATGACTTATTCCCAATATATCCCGTACTTATATACCATAGCAGCTTCCGAAACGCTTTCTCATCTCATCATGAGTCAGTGTAAACAAACACAACTATGCTGTATCTCAACAGCGCCTACCATTTAAAACCAACCGGGGCACTGTGTATTTTAGGCTGATGGTTTATACTGCAGTGTGTGCGGATGAGTCAGAATGGTCAGGCTTAGGGGTGAGGTAGCATTGAATAATGCACACTGGTTAGGTTAAACCAGCCATCAGCACACTCACACAGGGAGATCTCCTACATGGCAGCATGTACCCTGTCACCTCCTGCTCCGTGTCATTATACTCAAAAGTAAAAGCCACCTAGGTGGAGTGTGGCAGCAGCATTGTTAAAAAGGTTACCATGTGATACCTTTTGAATTTCCCCACAGGGCAAAGGAGGAGCGAAGACCTTGATGAACACGATCATGCAGCTGAAGAAGATCTGCAACCATCCGTATATGTTTCCCCACATTGAGGTCAGCCCATGATGCTCATTAAGTGGTTCGTTTAGGAGAAGCAGACCATGCAAATTGCGGTACATGCCGATATGGATTTCTTTGTCGAGAAATATTTAATGAGTTACGACTCGACATTGATTTAAAAGTTATCGGGTCGATGGTCTGATTGACTATTCTAAACGTCGAGATGATCTCAGTGGAGGTCTAAAATGGTAAGGCTTATGCAGAAAGCACTGATTGTTGTTGGTTTAGAACCAAGAGGCCGCCAAGGGAAAATGGTCCGTACTTATACAATCCTAATGGCAAGGCACCTTTATTAATCTAGCACTTTTCATGCACGAAGCAGACTCAATGTGCTTCACATAGAAACATTGTCACAAAATAAAATAAAATAATGAAAATGATAAATAACCCTATATTGGCCAATCCAACCTCCAGCTGTGTGACATTTTCTTGCCTTTTACTTACAAATCTTTTAAAATGTACTATTTCTATCAGCTATAATCAAACTACTACCAATGGAACAGAAAAGCATAATGGAGGATGCTATAGTAAGGTTATTAGTTCACAGGTTTTTTTGACATAGCGGTCTGACAGTAGTTTTGTACACACAATAATAAATGAATGTGGCGCTAACATTTTGTTCTCTCTTTCAGGAATCGTTTGCTGAACACCTGGGCTATCCCAACGGCGTCATCAGCGGGTGCGTTATCGTTCTCCCAAGTTTTTTTAGCTTGAAAATAAAACACCTTTCAGCATAAACAAAAAGGCTTCCAAATCGTCCTCCAGTTAGGAAAGAGAAGTGCAAAACATGGATTTACGAAATGAGGCAATCTTTGCAATAAAACAAATGAGGGTGTTTAATATGAAGAATACTAAACACCCCAAGGATAGAGGTTAGCTCTTAGCGTTAGATGGCTTCATCGTGCGGGATAATGTGTAGTGTATGGAGCTCCCCTCCGCCTAAATTTGAATGATGTAGAATAGAATGATTAAATGTAGGACTGGGCGATTTGTTATATTTCGTTTAATATTTATCATTTTTACTTTCCTTCTATTTGTGAAATGGCTGAACGGCAAAACCATGATTTAGAAATGACTGCAGATTTTTTTGGCCTTAAAGAGCAAGTGAACTCGCAGTGGGAGTGCCCGCACCGCGGTCACGGTGAATGAATGTTCAATACAACCATTTCTTCCTCCACTCTTCTTTCTTGGCCAATATCTCTCTCTCTCTCTCTCTCTCTCTCTCTCTCTCTCTCTCTCTCTCTCTCTCTCTCTCTCTCTCTCTCTCTCTCTCTCTCTCTCTCTCTCTCTCTCTCTCTCTCTCTCTCTCTCTCTCTCTCTCTCTCTCTCTCTCTCTCTCTCTCTCTCTCTCTCTCTCTCTCTCTCTCTCTCTCTCTCTCTCTCTCTCTCAATCCCCCCCCCCTGTCGCTCTGGAAGTTTAATTGGGTTTATTACAATGATGGACAGTGCTGTTAGCCAATCAGAGGTGTGCATGTCATGAATATTTTTATATATTTTGCACCAAAACCGACTCAGAGGGCATTCATTGCTATTAGTGACCAACGCAAAATCAATGAAAAACGATGCATTGACAACTTTAAGCAATATAACACGAGTGTGAGTGGGGTTGTTAGTTTATTTTAATTTTTTTATTGGGGGGGAGGGGGGGGGGGGGCGTCAGAGGATCAGGGTAAGGTCAGGGGGGCGTTTGCTCAAAAAAGGTTGAGAACCACTGACCTAGATGTATGCTGGATAAATCATTCTACCAGCCTACCCAGTGGACTGTAGCAAATGTTGCTCATCTATCCGTCACAAATCTAGGTGGACACGCCCACCTGTGATGTGGGCGTGTCCACCTAGAGTAAGGGGCAGATTTCCAAAACGGCTTGTAGCGGTTAATCACACCACACCTGGTGGCATGCCATGGGACCTTTAACCATTAACTACAGGTTCTCCTCGCGTAGACAGCATGTCCATTTTTTCAATATTTGGCTTTCCATACCAGCTTTTCCAAACACGTCTATGGGGAACACAGCAAACTTATTCCAGCCCAGCTGCAGACGCATGCAGGTGTGTGAAACACCATAAGATGCAGATACCATCTCAAGCCTGCTTAAAAAGCAGGTCACCTTGGCAGCAGCATTATCAACAGCTGACATAATACATCGCAAAATATATGTTCCCCATTTATACAGTAGAAAAAAGGGCTTCAGCAAGATGTTGCAAACTATGGACCAAACTATATATATATATTGAAAAATGTAGCTTTAATCAAAATCTTCCTTTAGTTTGAAAATATCTTGATTTTTATTTTTAGGCCAAATCGCCCAGCCCTAATTAAAAGTAACCCCCCACATTCTTGCTCAGCCTTGGGTGATTTCTCTTTTTATTTATTTTTGATATGAATACCCATCATAAGGTCTGAGCATAGTGAACAATACTTGTACCTATATATCCATATGAAGACGAACCAAACTGTTCGCTGGGGATTCAGCCATCAACTGCCAAGAGAGACAACTTGGCAATTTGGTAACAAGAGGGGGCCGGAGGAGGTGGGCGAACCCGCGGCGAAAGGTCTCAACAGACACACTTGTTTTACCCTTTCTATGATGTCGGCGATGGGAAATAATAACCCAGGAACCCTCCATGCCCGGCAGACACTATGGCTAAGTGGTAGACAGTAGTCTCCTGGAGACAGAAGCTATGGACGCACCGTGTGTAGGATGAGTGGCATGATGCTGTGATGCTCTATGTATATGTGGGTGTGGGTGTGTAGGTGGTATTTGATTGACATCTCCGTAACTGGAATATGATGTAGTTGGCTTTTTGTGATGCTTAGACAGGCAAGGGGAAAGGAGCAAACTTGGTTCTGCATTTTAAAAAAATATATCAGACTTACCGCTGAGGAAAGCGTTTATTAATTTTTTCTTGATTAGGCTCTTTTAGTTCCTTATTGCGTCATTTCCTAAAACAAGATTTGTTTTCACTTTATTCCTCTGTACGGGGGTTTCATCATGCTCTTTAAATAAAGTGCTCTTATTTAGATTAAAATATAACAATAATTGAAGGTCTATAAAACAATGTAAACCCTGTACATTGAGGCACTTACCCTTTATTAACTTGGTGGAGGATGAAATTAGATACAAGATAAGATTACAAGTTCTTTATGAATCCATGCAGGAGAATGTGGGTGCCTCAGGAGAAAGCACAGGACAGTAATGTTCTCATCGTGAACATTAAAAAAGAGATTAAACAAATTAAAATGAAAAATAAATCATGGTGTTTTTTCCAGGCCAGACCTCTACCGAGCCTCGGGGAAGTTTGAGTTGCTGGACCGCATCCTACCCAAGCTGGAGGCCACACAACACAGAGTGCTGCTCTTCTGCCAGATGACCACTCTTATGACCATCATGGAGGACTATTTCGCCTACCGCAACTTCACCTACTTACGCCTTGACGGTAAGCATCACATGACACACACATGGCCCGGTTAACACTGTTATCCGACTTGGGAATATTCTTGTTGTTGTTTTGTTTTTAATATGCCACAAGATGGCATTGAAAGGATCGATCCCCACCGGTGAGTCGGTCTTGTCTAGATGTTAACTGCATCGGCCTCCTGTGGTTCTCAGCCTGAGGCTTCCAAGGTCAATCACATGAAGGCTTTGTGTGTTCGGTTTTAATTGCTTTTCGATTTTGTTTTGCTCGTGTTGTCTTGGCTTCTTATCGGTTCTTATCTATATCCCTGGGTCAATATTACTGTGTGACATTAAGCTTCAAAGTGATCAGTGGTAGCTGAATTTGGTTAACAGGCTCACTGGGTAAACTACGGTAGCTAATCTTGGGCTCTTTAAAAGGCACAAAAACGACCATCAAAAATATAATGTACGGTATATATTTTCTTTAAAGTCCCAAGAACAGGGCCTTGTTTTCCCGATGGATCTTCACTCGTACGATCATCTAATTTGAAGTAAATATCCGCAATATGTAACTGAAACCGATATATTCTTCCCTGAAGCACGCTTGGAAGTTTCCCCTCCCTCACTCCCTCTGTTTCTCTGCCATTGAGGAGTGTTGCATTTCATCCCCCTGTAAATGAAGGCCAGGTGAATTCCCAATACCAATCAAGGAAAAGATTCCCTGTTCGGTGAGATGCTGGAAGCTGTCTCAAAATTAATTAAAAAAACAAAACCAAAAAAAAAACGTGTGTTCAACTCTGCTGTGCCTGAAAAGAGATAGCATTGAGGAGTGTTGCAAATACCAATGTTTGTTTCAGTGTATTGACTCACTCAAGTCAATAACACATGGCGCTGATTTGACTTCCTCATGTTGTAATGACAACGTGAACTCTGTGTTAGGCGAACATTAGGTGTAACGTAAGCTTGCTAATGGATAATTAGTGCGCCCACGTAATCTCATTTCAGAGATCTGTTCAGACGTTGTTTAGAGCTGATCTTTGAATTTACATTTACATTTAGGGCATTTAGCAGACGCTTTTATCCAAAGCGTCTTACAATAAGTACATTTGTCATAAGAAGTGCATCAATATATCGCTGTCGGTACAGAAAGGATGTTCATAGAACCAATTGCAAGTACAATAATCGCTAGGCCAACCAATTCCCTGTGTTACAGCCATGATAGCCATGATCTTTTTCGGAAGATAGTGAGCGACTCTGCGGTCCTGAGAGCGGCAGGGAGCTCGTTCCACCACTGAGGTCCCAAAACCGAGAAAAGTTGTGACTTTGCTGAACGGCCTTTGCTAGCTCTTAGCGATGGCGGTTCCAGACGTCCAGCTGAGGTAGTTGAGCGGAGGGATCGAGCTGGGGTGTGTGGCTTTAGCAATGCTTGGAGGTAGGCAGGGGCAGTTCCATCGACTGCCTTGTATGCCAGTACCATCATCTTAAATTTGATGCGAGCTACTACAGGGAGCCAGTGGAGGTCCCGGAAGAGGGGGGTCACATGGGAGAACTTCGGTAGGTTGAACGAGGCGCGTGAATCCTTGTTCCACTGTAATTAAGTCAAGAAATCCGCTGCATTTTCCGGCTCCATTGGTTCTAAACACACCAACAACGGTAGCGCAACACATATCGTTGTATTTATTATAATGTACATAAAAAAAATGATATATATAATAGGCACTAGAAAAGCATAATGCGCCACAGGATATCCTGTCTGTTCAAATTTGCTCCTGCTGACTCCAAAACGTTCCTGTCTCCCCGAGTCCTGGACGCTCACTTTGTATTCCGGACCACCCACTCCCCTCCTGATCTTTCATTACAAGGGAGCTCCACACGTTGACGCGAACAAAGCAGTTCTTATCGCTTAACCGTCGCACATTGTGCCGGGGACACCTCAAGCTGCTCTGTCATTGCAGGAACCACAAAGTCTGAGGATCGCGCCGAGCTGCTTAAGAAATTCAACGAGAAGGGCTCTCAGTTCTTCATCTTCCTGCTGAGCACGCGGGCCGGGGGTCTGGGGCTCAACCTGCAAGCGGCCGACACCGTGGTCATCTTCGACAGTGACTGGAACCCCCACCAGGTAAAGATACGCTGTCCCTTCCCCCCATGTTTGTCTCTTTCAAAGTGCTTCTGACAAGCGGTTCTTTATTCCATCTGAAACTCCGGTCCAGACAATGGGCGTTTGAATCAAGTTGTTATTTTTTCTGCTGATTTGATCAGTTTCACCGGTCTAGCCACTGTTTAATCCCCTGACCCTTTCCTCTCGTAAATCCCCCCTCTAGTTTATCCCCGAGATCAATGTGCAGATTTTTCGGCAGGCTCGAAGACGTAATCAGGAGTACATGAAACCCTCACCCTAGCTAGATGGATCTCATCCTCTTGCAGCTATGTGTGCCCACCCCGGAGGCCTGTATATGGTTTTGACACCGGCCCTGAACACAGAATACTAAACCTTGGGACGAGCTTCCAGAAAGAGGAATCCAAAGTACTTTTATTCCCTAGTCCACCCTAATAACTAGGAAACATTGCACAAATTCATTTGAAAGAAATGATTTTAACTGATGTTGAGCCATCGGGAAGATTAAGGAGCTATTATTGGAGTGGGTCGATTTGAGACGGGCTCATCGGTTCATGTCTTCAGTGATTGATCCCACAAATCTGTCAATGAAAATAATTGTTTTAATGGCTGAGATATGTAGGGAGGGCGCCTGGGGACATTTTTTTATTGGTTAGCTGAAAAATCGTGCTGACGTTCTGCTCTTGCTTTACACCCCACTAATCCTACCTCCAGCACCCTAAGCTCTTTGTAGCACACAACAACCAGTGCTGTATGAATCACGTTGGCATGATGATGACCTGAGAGACATCCAAAGCTCTTTTCCCCCCCGCGTCACCAGGACCTGCAGGCCCAGGACCGCGCCCACCGCATCGGCCAGAAGAACGAGGTGCGCGTGCTGCGCCTCTGCTCGGTCAACAGCGTGGAGGAGAAGATCCTGGCGGCGGCCAAGTACAAGCTCAACGTGGACCAGAAGGTCATCCAGGCGGGCATGTTCGACCAGAAGTCCTCGGGGCAGGAGCGCCGCGTGTTCCTCCAGGCCATCCTGGAGCACGAGGAGCAGAACGAGGTGATCGGCAGGAGGAAAGAGAACAGCAGCCAGGAGGGAGATCCTCTACCAGTCTACGTTGAGTTATTAGCCTGGGTGTCTTTTGGTGTCTGACGTGTGTGGGGCTTATTAGCCTGGGTGTCTTTTGGTGTCTGACGTGTGTGGGGGTTATTAGCCTGGTTGACGTTTGGTGTCTTGACGTATGTGGGGGTTATGAGCCTGGTTGACGTTTGGGATGTGACTTGATCTGACGAGATCGCGAGGGGGGGCGGGGGGGGGAGGTGGAATGGGAAGGGAGGGAGCTGGGAGGAGAGGGGGTGAATGGGAAGGGAGAGAGAGAGGAGGATGGGGAGGGGAGTGAATGGGAAAGGAAGGAGATAGGGAGGGGGGTGATGGGGTAGGAGTGAATGGGATTGGAGGGAGTTGGGAGGGGAGGGGAGTGAATGAGAAGGGGGGGGGGGGGAGAGAAGGCGTGGGTGGGAGCAAGGAAAGGGCAACAGGAAGGGAGGAAGATTGAGGGAGGGAGGGGGGGGGTGGGTGGCAGAGAGACGAGAGAGGGAAAGTGAGTTATACCTTCAAAGGCTTGAGATTGAAGTAGATGGGAGTACTCTAGGGTGTTTTGGCCGCGGCCTTTGTCTGCCATGCAATCAAGAAAGCATCATCAGACAAGGCGAGATAAGAGCAGTTGCTTCAGAAGTTGTAGTTCGGCTGTAATCTGTGTGTGTAATTCGTCTGAACAGATTCCCGTGCCAACCCGGATACGACGGTTTGTTCTTGTTTGTACTTCCACTGGAGCTATGCATGTTAAGAGCGTATGCCAGTCGCATAAGGTGGGTGCCTCCTCTGATGTTGGGATGTATGGGTCTTCGTTTAACCAGGAGGAAGACGAGGTGCCAGATGATGAAACGCTGAACCAGATGATAGCCCGGAATGAAGACGAGTTTGAACTCTTCATGGTGAGGAATTATTTATTTATTATTTGTTTTTTATTTTTTACTTCAGGAAAATGTTTGTTTTATAATATTTCAAATTTGTAAACAGCTGTTTACGACAGCTCCTTTCTTTTGATGCGCCCTGTTTCGGGGTGTTCTTCGGTCGTGCATTGCCACACAAAATGTCAGATTTGGCGGTGGCGGCAGTATAATTGTTTCTTCCGAAAATAAAGCAATCCTGACAGCTTGGCCCCTGTCCCCTTAAGGGGTCGAACAGTGGAAAAAATGCTGTTAAATTGGTCACAAAATTGTGACCAACCAAACTTTGACCTGCAAGCGCTTGGAGCTGTTCTACAGAGCACTCTGCCGTGGCCTTTCTGAAGCATCTGTGTTTGTGGCCTTCAAATATCTCCATACACAGTGGCAGACTCCGATCGGGGGGCAACCGGGGGTTGCCTTTTTATTTTTTCGCCCCTGCCCTTCCAACAGTCTGAGTCTGCCACTGTCCATACATGTATATATATATATACATGTACATGTATATGTATATGTACCCCCACGTCAATAGCAGATGGTTGATGTTTCGGCTCAGATAGTAGCCCTTCCTCAAAGCCAAACCACAAATGTTTTCATTCAAACTAATATTTGCCGGTAGTCCTTTGTGGTCATGTTATGATTGGATTGACCTTGCAGTTTTCAAATTAAAGAAGGTGAGACGCTTTTCAATTTCTGGTCTAAACCTCAGCCACACACTTAATATAAAATACAAATAAAGAAATTACAAAAAAATTACAAAAACATAGTTGAATGAAATCATTGTCAAATTGTCAAAGACGGATCCTTCGGATGTTGAGTTTCAAGGAGTTGAATCGGAGTGTCTTTTTAGAAGAAGCAGACACATTGGGTTCCATAGAGGCAGATGTGAGGGGCATTGTCAAAACCCACGTCCCACCCACGGCTTGAGGAAGGGCGCTTAGCCCATAGAAAACTCTGGAAAAGCCTTTTCAGCCGGAAGTAGCAGTAGCATTTCCAAAAGTTTTGTCCAAAAATAACACAGAAATGTTGTAAGCCCCGAACAGAACCATCTTCAACAGAAAAAAGGGGATTTGAGAAGTTTTACATACCATTTTCCTGCGACGTAGCCCCTTTAGGCAGCGGCCCCCAACCAATGGGTACCGGGTCGCGAACCATAGGTTGGTGACCACTGCCCTAAGGTACCCCTGGTTGGGAATCACCGGTCTAGAGTGCTGCTGTCTATCGTGCTCCTTTTCACCACATCACACTCTATTGAAACCAAGCGGCTGGTGTCAATCCTCCTACCCCCCCCCCCCTCACCCTCCCCCCAGCGCATGGACATGGACCGGAGGCGGGAGGAGGCGAGGAACCCCAAGAGGAAGCCCCGCCTAATGGAGGAGGACGAGCTGCCCTCCTGGGTGATCAAGGACGAGGCGGAGGTGGAGCGGCTCACCTACGAGGAGGAGGAGGAGAAGATGTTTGGCCGGGGCTCGCGCAGCCGCCGCGACGTGGACTACAGCGACGCCCTCACCGAGAAGCAGTGGCTACGGGTAACGGCTCGGTTGCATTAGTGGGCGGACATTTTGAATTCCGGCGTCTTGGTGATTTTTTAACGTTTTATAGGCAAGGCCACTTTGTTTACAAAGCGCTTTTCATACAAGAGGCAGACTCAAAGTGCTTCACATTGAAACATCGCCATGCAATAAAATCTAATTTTAAGTAAAAGTAAGCAATAGTTTGCCCTTACTATATAGATGGCGGACTATATATATGGTGGACTATATCTCTGCTGATCAACAATACGAATGGTAGGCCTAATTGTAAAAAGACACACCGTGTGTAGATATTGTTTCGATGTGGCAAGGGGTCGTGTAATAAGCGGGATAATGTGTAGAACGTCGCCGGTCATTATCGAAAATAATACCATTCAGGGCGAAGCAAGACGCCTCCCTGTCGGGGCTTATTTTCCCAATGATGTCAGGTGTTCTGTACCACATTATCCCTTACGTATATCATATAAGTCCAGACCAACATAACGTTTGTGCGCGAGAGACATACAAACTAGTGATCGACCGATATATCGGCCGATATTTGCTTGTATCGGTATCGGCCAATTTTCTTTCCGGTATCAGCTGATACCGGAAAAATTTTGACATTGTAACAATTGTTATCATCATTGCGTCATTTTTATGAAGTAAATTGAGGGAGGCTTAGCCTGGAAATCCAGACCCACATCTAGAAAGCTGTAGGGTCTGGCAACGAGTATTGAAAATGGCCCAACTCGAGGGGCGGCACCAAGCATGCATTTGAAAATATCACTGGATAACACACATTGGATAACACTACGACCAATCAGAAGAATACAAGGGCTGACGTATCCAGACCAGTGGCGCTAACCAATAGATAAGACTCTTGCCTTATCCGGTCGGTAAAACAGCAATGCTTTTGGCCCGCCTATATATTTGGCCCGCAGTAAAAAGACCATTACAGTAGTCCAATAGCCTCGAGTCTGCGTTCCTTTATCTAGGCTTTCTTTTTGCAAAAAATGAAGTGCAATAGGCATTAGCCTATATAGTAGGCTAAATATGGGTTATGGGTTAATAAATGTGCCATTTTTACCATAAGATAATGTTGTCTTTTCCCTTTATTTTCTTCTGGGAGTACACCAAAATGCTTAACTTACATGTTAAAATAGCAAAATGTGTCTGGGGGGATGCCCTTAGACACCCCTACAACGGTTAAGGTTGTCACCTTTTTCAACCTTTAAGAGTTTGCAGGTATGTGATATTCTAGTATTTTTGGTGATGGAAGTACCGAGATCACACAATTGTTACCATCCTATAGATTTCCTTAGAGCACATTTCGTTTTTTGAAAATGTGTGCGTTTGATAAACATTAGGAATAATATAGAAAATCTGCGCAAAATCTTAAAATTAATTGAACCTCTGTGCATTCTACTCTACCTGCTAGCATAAATACCACGTACGTGCTGTTGAGAGAAGGTCAGTGGGTTTCAGATCCACCCCTGGCCCAAGGCCGGCTCTGTAGTATATTGACAACAGACAGCGGAAGGTTAGAGTGTGTGTTTGATCTGTGTGTGAAACAATTGGTCCCAATGGATGGCACTGCGATTCGTGTAACGGTGCCAGTTCTGATATGTTCAAACTCCAAGCCCATCAAGCGTTTGACACGAACTTTGACAGAGAATCAATGGAACCCGTCAGTCCAAAATAAAACACATCTGTCTGCATCTGTCCTGCCTGCCCCGAAAATAATAATTCAGTTTTCATCCTGATGAAAGTCACACCAGCGATTGTCAGATCAAAGAGAATATGATCTAAGAAGTGCACATCGACCCAACCCATCGACCCAACCGACCAGAAGTCGACAGCCATTATGCTAAGCAAGCCTTGGAACAGAGCAGAGCAGCACTAGTACACAAATGATGAATCCATCAATTAATATTCTTTGATTTTAGCCTACTTTTTCAGCACGATCCAGTCCTCCCAGCTGATCCCCTTGGAGGTGACAGCCAGGCATTGGCAGGCTACATCGCACCTGTGTCCTAATTAAACAAGGCTTAGGTGTTCGAGCGTGCACAACAGGGTGTCCGCCGTAACAGTTTCCTATACCAACAAATGTGAGGATCGCTTGGTTAGCCTGTTATTGGGCGACTCACTGGGGGTCCAATTAAATAAAACATTTCATATTTTGCACAGACCCGCAGCCTTGTGAGTGCAGAGACCCCATAGCACTTCCCCGCTTCACACATCTCATGTGGTTACAGTTTGGACTGAGTATATTGCATGCATCACATTATTTTTTTCATTCTTTTTAGATGGAGAATGACTCAATATATATATTGAGTCATATCCTGATCCTGCCTGAATATTGTTGTTCAGCCATTTTCTATACCTTTGGAGAGGAAGATTTGTAAACAAAAGTGGCCCATTCTTTCTGGATAGATTAAATTCCACCATGTATTGCATAATATGTATTATATATTTTGTATTCATTGAATTCAAGCGGATTGACGATGAGGATGAGGCTTTTCTATCCAAGTTTCAAGTGGTTGAAAAAGTTAACAAAATGAATTTGCCCGGCTATAATGCCTTAACATTTCTGAGCATCTGCACTGTGCTTTGAGGGCGGTCAAAGGCCTCTGGGTATTTTATTTTATTTTTGTGCTCAGGATAAACTCTTTCACTCGTCCTCCCTGCCAGCTCTTCTTCTACAGTTTGTCATTTCTCCTAACTGCTCTTGTCTCCTCAACTCGTCAGAAGATGGTTTTTGTGGCAGGAGCTAAGTAGGGCTCAGCATGTTCATTCCCCCCGGGTGTTTCCCCTCCCGCTCCCAGGCTGTGGAGGACGGAAACCTGGAGGAGATGGAGGAGGAGATCCGCCTGAAGAAGCACAAGAGGAAGAGACGTCAGGACAGAGGCTCCACCAGCCGGGCCGAGAGCAGTGGCGGCGGCGGCGGCGGCGGCGGCGGCGGCGGCGGCGGCGGCGGAGGGTCCTCCAAGGGCAAGAAGAAACGCGGCCGCCCGCCGGTGGAGAAGCTGACCCCGAATCCCCCCAAACTCACCAAGCAGATGAACGCTGTGGTCGACACCGTCATCAACTACCGAGACGGGTGAGGATGGGTTCTTGTGTGTTTATTCATGTCTTCCTTAGTGTTGTTTTTCGTTTCCTGACACGAAGAAAATCTTTCTTTTTTTTTATTGGTTTAATTTAACAGTGTACAGTGTACATTAATTAACATTCCTGTAAATGCACCAGAGTTAGCCAGAAGGTTATTTTCCATCTGTTTTCCCTTATAGCACCTAGTCTCTCCAGGCGGTCTCCCATCCAAGTACTTACCAGGCCCGACCCTGCTTAGCTTCCGAGATCAGACGAGATCGGGCGTGTTCAGGGTGGTATGGCTGTTATTAGTCATCAATTAGTTATTGATGTAATAAGGATAACTATTTTGCCGAGGCTCGTTATGATTGGCGGTTTTTTTTGTGGAATAATATCCCTTTAAATTAATGTTATTTGGAAACAGACTTTGAATAAAGGAAAGTGGTTGTCATCACGGCTTCGCGAATACACAGCATTTTAAAAGGAACCCACTATTGACCTTACCAACAAATTGCAAGTTGTCAACTGCCTTTGGACCAGAGAAGAAACTCTTAACCTAAACGGATGGCCATTTCCTAGAAAACCTCCCATATGTGTGACTGCTCTGCTCCTGTATGGTCCTTTAACACATTATGTATGTGTGACTGCTCTGCTCCTGTATGGTCCTTTAACACATAGTATTATGTGTTGCGGCTCTGCCTCTGTATGGTCCGTTAACATATTACGTGTGTGTTGCTTCTCTGCTTTTGTATGGCCCGTGAACACATTACGTGTGTGTCTGGGTTTGTTGGTTATCTAACCATGGCAGAGTTCACACGGTTGGAAATTACTAAAATATGTGCTGTCTGCATGGAGTTGTTGCCCGGAATGTGCTTTTCAAACTCCAAAACTCCAAATTCTTTGCTTTTTCTGTTCCTCACCAGAGCATCTCACCCGTAGATGCTCACTCAAACCCTGTTTTTTCCTATCAACTTGGGCCTGGGACGGATTCAGAACTTTCCGTTGCAGCAATTACGAAATATTCTAATTCCGTTGAAACTCCAGCCCTTTCCTATCATAGGAGTTTCAACCTTGGATTGGAATGAATGATTACAGAATGGAATAAAAAACAGGGAGAGGGAGAAATTGCACAGACTTGATATAACCTTAATGTGTTACGGAAGATAATGGCCAGATCCTGTATAGCATCAAGAAGCCCAAGCGAGAAACGGTCGATACATTTACAAACATCACAAACTTGTGATTGTCAAAGTGTGCGATTTCTCACGCACAGACATGATTGCTTTCAGAGCGCTGATTGATTCACACGCCTTTAGAAGAGACTTTAGTTAATCCAAGCCTTTATTTCTTTTTCATTTCAATTTACTCTTGACTCATCCAAGAAAGCCACCAATTGTTGCTGTTCCCAAAAGTGCCAGTTGCTCTAAAAGGCCGGGCCTCATAGCAATCCATACCTCAGCAATACGAAAGACAATCTTCCTCAAAGCCATTCACCGTCGTCCGTCCTGGTCGTAGAGGCACTTCAACCGATGCGAGTGCAGGTCATCAAGTCATTTGATATATTGACAGCGCTGAAACAAGCAGTTTGGCATGGCTCTCCAGCTACAAACTAAAGAAAAACCCTGTGAGTCTGCTTACCATTCATTCCATCACACACATCAAGAACTCAAGAGGAAGTATGCCCACAGTCCCTCCCCGCGTTGGCTCCGGGGCCGCTCCAGGGGTTTTCTGAACGGGTCCCACGCATGGTTGCTAAGGCGGGCAGAGCATTTGTCTCCACGTAAGACAGCCCCCCCCTGTAACAGCTGAGCGGAGGAGTGTGCGTTTGTGTCCTCGGCTGCGGCTCGTCGATTATAAAAGCCCCTGCCATGCCGGTGACAACCCCCCGCTCAGCTTTCTTTTGTGGCCCACCTACGGACATCATTACAGCAGTCCTGTCCACCGGCTTACCCCCCCCCCCCCCCATCAAATCGGCTTTCTTAGTCATATCGCCTCATTTAAAACCGCCCCCCCCCCAACACGCCCACATTCTAGTAATGATCTCACTGACATGATCACATCATCTTCGGCCAGATGATAGAAGCCTATTTGTCTGTGGACAGTCACTGTGTCTCTTCTTTGTGTTTCTATCTGCTGCCTTTGTTGTGGTACTACTAATCCTGGAGAGAAGTCTCTATCTGTGATGCTGGGCTAATTGCCACGCTCTCCGTGCGTGCTCGGCCAGCTGCGATATAGCTGTCATTCTGGCAAGAGAGGATCTCCCTTTGAGTTGCGTCTGGAGGAATTTGGTTCTCAATCTTTTGCTTCAGCTCCAGGGCTTTTGTTCTGGGGCTGTAATCGCTGGGGTGTCAGCCGCACAGAAGGCGTGACTTGACATTTAAATAACAGTTGTTGTTTTTTTGTAGTCGGGTTCAGCCTTTCAGTGGCTGGCAGGATCCTTTTATTATCCATCAGAACTGTTACGCACTGCATGGCTACATGGCTGCATCCCTGGATTTAATTATAGCAATCGGTCTGTATATTTGAGGATGATATTGGAACCATTAGAATTGTCATCATTATATTATAAGTGAAACGTCGCAGAAACGGCTTTAACTGCAGCAAATCGCAGTGAAATAACAGTGGTAAACAAACATTATGCTCAGAGATAAGAGCATATGGGTTCATTCCTTCGACAAGAAACTTTGACAAGATTCAACCAACAATATATCTCAATATAGTCTGATAGACGTTTTATTGTTCACCCTAATGAAATGTCTGAAATCCACCACTGTGGGAGCAGCTCTAGGAACCTATTTTATACTCTCTAAAGGGATTGTTCTGAAATTAACGTGTTTTTTTCTCTATATTCTGGCGGCCCCATCTGACGCAAAACAAACTAGCCAAGTCGACAGCCATGCCATGCGACTTGGCTGGCTTAAAATGATCAAAGTACTCCGGCATTTTAGGAGGTTAAGTTTTAATAGAAGCACAAAGAAAAGGTTTTCAATCATGTAAAATGTGGCAGGTTCATTTCATTTCCTTTCCTCTGTGTGCACTTCGTTGTGCCAGATGCCAGAAAAAGCCTTATTGTTTGAGTGTTAGATCTGGGCTTTTTCATAAGAGCCATTATGTTATTATTACAACCTTGCTGTCACTAGGAAACCCACAGTCCAACTCCTTATCAAAGGCGCTCCTCTCAATCCATGTCAACCACACATATGTTTATATGTGAGCCAATATAAATGCACTGTAGATACATTTCATGTATCATGATGATTGCAAAGTCAGACATCACCGCGATTCGGAGTCATCGCTAGCTGTTCGGATGTGCTCCTATTGAGGATCAGAGAATTCACCCGAGTTGAGTATTATTTATTTGAGGAAACTGCAAAAATAGCAGCAAAGTCCCCCAAGAACAACACCTAGAACTACAACACCTCTCTGATCATGCTTCAATGCCACCACCATCATACCGGGCCCATAGCACTCCATCATGATGAGCTGCTTTGAAAGGTTGGTCATGGCCCATATAACATCCAGTCTCCCCACTACAATTCAAGTTTGCATACCCTCCCAAACGATCCACTGATGATGCCATAGCAACAGCACTCCACCTATGCCTCGCTCTCCTGGAAAACAAGAACAGTTACGTGCAGATGCTGTTCATCAACTTCAGCGCCGCCTTCAACGCATTCATCCCCGACACCTGTGGGATAAACTTGGCGCAATAGGCATCAGCACCCCACTATGCAACTGATTACTGGACTTTCTTACCGACAGACCACAGACAGTAAGAGTTTGCAAAAACTCCTCAGAGACCACCATCTTGAACATCGGGGTCCCTCAGGGATGTGTGTTGAGCCCTCTGTTGAACCACATCATCAAGTTCACAGATGACACAACCGTGGTGGGCCTCATCAGCGACGACGACACCTCGGCCTGCAGAGGCTTAACTTATCAACTGGTGTGACAACTGTGTCAACAAAACAAAATAAATAACTGTGGGCTTCAGGAAGAAACACATACCACTCACCCCACTCACCATCAATGGCAGTGGAGTGGAGTCTGTGCAACCCACCCAGTTCCTTGGGGTGCATATCACAGACGAGCTGACATGGTCCACTAACAACGCCTCCACTTCCTTCGCCGGATGAGGAGAGCTGACCTACCCCCATCTGCGCTCACCACCTTCTACAGCAGTGCTATTGAGAGCATCCTTATCAGCAGGATCTCAGTCTGGTACGACAGCGGCCCTGCTGCTGACCAGAAGGCTCTACAGAGGGTGGTGAGGACTGCAGAGAAGATCACCAGATTAGCCCAACCATCCATCCAGGACCTGTACCTGTCCCACTGCCGCAAGAGAGCCACCGATATCACCAAAGACCCCACCCACCCAGCACACAATCTGTTCACCCCCTACCATCTGGCATGCGCGACCGCGGTGTGCGGTGCAAGACTACAAAGACTCAGCAACAGCTTATTCCCACAGGCCATCAGACTACTCGACTCACTCAAGAAAATGACATGAATAGGACAACCCCTGCACCCACAAAGACCAAATTACTGTTTAAATAGTCTCAACTCAATGTCTGTATGATGCTCTTTATATGCACAATAACATACATGTTTACATACATATGTATCTCCATGCTGCTATTCTGCACTTTGCACTTTACTATATTGCACCATTTATTATTGCACCTCAATAACATCAAGTACAACTACTAGCACCACAAAATAAACTACACAGCTATAATGTATATGCCCACTGTCTGTCTGTATATGTTGTGTTTAATTTCTGTTGTCTTTGTGCACTATTATATTATATGTTGCGTGTTAAAATATTACTTGCACATTTGGAGTCTGGGGAAATGCAATTTCGCAACTTACTTATTGCATGGTCTGATTGACAATAAAGTTCACTTTGACTTTGACTTTCCAAGAAATGCTGACATAAAAACCTTTTCCCTGTGTGGTATTTCAGAGAAAAGCGAATGAGTCAGAGCCTGTTCAATGTTATTTGTCTTGTTGCAATTGAAACCGTTATTTTATCGGTGTTTATCAGAAAGACGTCAAAATAGTTATTTGGAGGAAAGATTATGGTTAATTAAAAACAAATGCCCTGACATTGGTGAGAAAGGCCGTTATTAAAAAGGGATGATCTGTTTCTAGAAGTTGACATTCAAGCATGGGTAAAGATGTGGTTTGCTTGGAAATAAAGTATGTGGAAGGTTCCAGCACTTGACATTGTACGTGGTGACTGTCTCACAGGTCAGGAAGACAACTCAGTGAGGTTTTCGTTCAGCTGCCGTCCAAGAAGGAGCTTCCGGAGTACTACGAGCTGATCAGAAAACCGGTGGACTTCAAGAAGATCAAGGTGCGTTCAAGGCCAGCGTAACTTCTAACGCTGGGAATACGATAGTAATTATGATAATTTGTCTGAGCATCCAATGAATTTGTTAAATTTTGCTGGTGTAAACAATCTGTCCTTCCAACACCCTGACATGGTGGCAAGAGCGGTTTCTTTCACTGAGAATAATTGTAAGTATTAAAAGGGACATATTATGAAAACAACACTTTTCCTGGGATTTGAGGTGTTGTTTTGGGTCTCTGGTGCTCCCACACGCACACAAACTTTGAAAAAGTCTGTTCATGATTTTTTGATTGAGATATGCATTGCTGAAAGTACCCCTCATACAATTACCAAACGAGCGAGTCAGTTTCGGCGCCCCCTCCTACGTAGGAAGGGGGTACACTTGAATATTACCTCCCACTTCCCCACTCCCCTCCAATCAGAGCATAGCTAAGATTTTGTGGACCACGGAGTAAAATCCCTTTCTCTGACGGACTGCCGCCGAGCTCCCTTCGCCGGAGCTGCCGGACTGCCGAAGCTTCGGCGGCAGTCCGGAGGAGGAGACATGAAGGAGAAAGGGATTGTACTCCCGGAGCTGAGCTGCCGGACTGCCGCAGAACTACCCCCCCGCCGTCGAAGCAGTCAGTCCGGCAGCTCCGGCGGTGTACTCCGGGAGCTGAACTGCCGCCGAAGCTTGCAGCTCCGGCGCGGGGAGCTCGGCGGCAGTCCGGCAGCTCAGCTCCCGGAGTGCAATCCCTTTGTCCTCCATGTCGCGGTTCATGGACTTCAGAGAGTCACGGCCAAAGTTCCTTTCCCCCCTCATTCTTCTCAACCATGGCCGAGATATCCCCGACTACGAGTCTTTACTTGTTGTGGAATTACCAGAGACGTCAGACGCAGACTTTATGATTCATAATATCATCCAAGGTGCACATAGCTTTTGGCCGTGATATTAGATATAATATTATATAAATACTAGTGCTGTCAAGCGATTAAAATATTTTATTTAATCGCATTAATGCCATAGTTAACTCAAGATTAATCGTGATTAATCGCAAATGTTTTTTCTATGCTAAATATCCCTTAATTTCTTTGTCCCATTAATTTTTCTCATTTTAATGCTCTTATCAACATGGAGAAGTGCATCGGCTTGCCTTGTGCAAATGTTTTTTTATTGATAACAACATTGGCATATACTGATCAAAACAGGACGATAAGAAAAAAAGCCTATAGTGCAATTAAACGATGAACATACAAACATACTGCCTTGAACATAGCAGTCAGGCTACTGCTTCTTTGTTTTGAGCCAAAAAAGAATATATACATATATTATATAGATATAGAGCTCCAGGAGTCCGCAAACTGCAACAATCCCTTAATCTCCATGCTGTGGTTCAGCATGACAGCTCATTGGTCAATGGACAGCAGCTCATTTGCATTAAAGCTACATACACCAGAAACAGCGCATTCTGAAGGGACTGAAACAGAGGGGAATAGCGGTAGGCGAGTTTTTTTTTCCTAAAAGCTATTTCCAGCAAACAGCTTCAAAAACTTGTTTTCTGGAACTCCAATACTATGTTTACTTGTTGTGAAATCACCATAATATGTCTCCTTTAACCTTTTTAAAAAGGTTTCGTACGCGAGAAAGAAAAGTAGCCAAGTATACAATCATACAAACTTGAGAGCTGTGTTCGCGGGTGTTTTGCTCCAACAGGACCGCGTGAGGAACCACAAGTACCGGGGCGTGGGCGACCTGGAGAAGGACGTGATGCTGCTGTGTCACAACGCCCAGACCTTCAACCTGGAGGGCTCCCAGGTCAGGCCGCCGCTACAGCTCTCCACCCCACCGCCATGTGCAGACGTTGTGTTGTTGTGTTGAAATCGTGTCAATTTCTTGATCGCACACAGCAGAGTTCAAATGGTTTACACCAGTGGTTTTCAAACTGTGGGGCGCGCCCCCCCTGGGGGGCGCCAGAGTTCTTCAGGGGGGGCGCGAACCCGAAAAAAACCCTGAAAGACGATGATTCAAATCATCAGTCGTACTTCAACTGTAGAAGTAACATAACTAAATCAATTTTCAACCGTTTATCTTCGTGCAAACCATTTAACAAATCTACACACTTGTATCTTCAATAATATCGAAACAGAATTTCGATATCATTTAAAATGTCTTCAGAATCACAGTTTTAGTTTCATAATGCTTCGTTTTCAGCTGTTTTCATTGAAGACGTCAGCCCATTCTGATACACCTACTTCTAGACATCGTAACTCATTCCTTTTTCAACCGTTTACCAACGTTCAAACCATTAAACAAATCTACACACTTGTATATTCAATACTATCTAAACGGAATTTTGATAGCATTTATACTTTTTTCAGAATCACAGTTTTAGTTTCAAACCGGCGTCGTTTTCAGTTGCTTATAATAATTTAGGTCACCATAGCAACGCCGGTAAACAAACCCCGCCGAATAGTCGAATCTCTGGACTGAAAAGGCAGATCTGATTCGACTCAGAAAATTCAGAGTCGGGGACCCTGAATTAATCTGTAAACTGGCAGTTTACACAGATTAAGATGTTCAAATGTATTTAAAAAAGGTTAAGCTAAAACATGCTTAGATAAAGTTGTTAAATTGTGTTGTTTAAAAACGCAAAAAGATGTTGTAATGTTTCAGAAATATGTTTAAAAAATATGTTAAAAAATTTGTTTCAAATGTTTCAAAAATATGTTCCAAATGTTTGAAAATTATGATCGGAGATGTTGGAAATGTGTAAAATAATTAAAATAGCTTTCAAAACACAGGTATTTAGAAAAAAAAATTGGGGGGGGGGGGCTCAGCTGAATTTTTTTCTCTGAGGGGGGGCTCACTCTCTCACACTTTGAAAACCCCTGGTTTACACAAAGGAATTCGCAAGTATGAAGGGGATAGTTCTTAAAACATCTTTTACCCAAAAAAATTTTTTTATTTCAATTTATCAGCCATTCTTGTCAAGGGGGACGAAGGGGATGGATTACAAGGTGAGAAAGAAAAACAATAAAAACTGAAAATACTGGTCTAGCACCTTCCTGCGACCAGTTATTTAAACACCAAGGACAGGGATCAAGAGCAGGCCTTTGGGGCTAGGCAGGGAGGGAGAGGGTGAGGGTCAAGAAGAGGCTGCCAGATCATGTACACGAATGGATCTCCCCTCTGTTTTAATGTGTCACTAAGAGCTAGGCGGATATCCTGCTCATGTGGTTAGGTGCAGGGGGACTCCCAACCAAGAGGAACTGGGCTCGATCCCCAATGTCCCCATCCTGCCTGTGTCTGAATCCGCTTGGTCCCCAGACCTCTTCCCTCCTGCCAAGACATCTTGTCATTTGCAACTCTTCTTCATTAGCCGAGGGAAATTAATACTGTCGGACAATACATAAAAGGCTATAAACAATACTGTTTTCCCGCTTGTCACAGAGCCTCCATCGGGTAATCTTCTATATGCAGAAATTATTTTAATGAGAGTCTCCATCTGCCCTCTTCAGATCTACGAGGACTCCATCGTGCTTCAGTCGGTGTTCAGGAGCGCCAGGCAGAAGATCGTCAAGAAGGAGGAGAGTGAGGAAGAAAGCGATGAAGACGAGGACGACGAGGACGAGGAAGAATCAGAAGCAGAAGGTAGACAATGAACATAAATGGAAACCACTTTCCATACCTTACCACTTTCCATACCTTACCATACCTTACCGCTATCTCCCAAAGTCCCCCTGCTGAGCCTCTCTTTACACACACACACGCACGCACGCACGCACGCACGCACGCACGCACGCACGCACGCACGCACGCACGCACGCACGCACGCACGCACGCACGCACGCACGCACGCACGCACGCACGCACGCACGCACGCACGCACGCACGCACGCACGCACGCACGCACGCACGCACGCACGCACGCACGCGCGCACGCACGCACGCGCGCGCGCACGCACGCTCGCAAACACCAGCGAGCACACACACACACACACACACGCATACACCTTCAAGCGCACGCACACACACGTATACACCTGCAAGCACACACGCACACTAATACATACATATTACAGACATTACCTCATTAAGATTCTGCGCTATAAAGAAAATATCTCTGTATCTCCTTGCCCTTATTCCTTCAGGACTCAAGTCTGGAGCTGTCAATCAAACGGCGGCGAGGTTTAATAGATGGCATTTAGGAACTCGGTGTTGGAATGAAAAACAACTTAATTCCCCTTATCAGTGCTATTCTTACCCTCTGTACTTAAGGATTGAAACGTTATAGGACCGTATACATAGCGCATGGGACCGAGCGAGGCCAGGCCATTACTTGGATCATTTGCATTCGCGTTTGGCTCCCATCACATGACGCTCCTCCTCTCCTGTGTCCCTCCCAAAGCCAAGTCGGTGCGCGTTAAGATCAAGCTGGCCAAGGACGAGGACGGGAAGAAGAGGCCGGGCCGCGGGAAGGCCAAGCCCGTGGTCAGCGACGACGACGACAGCGACCAGGACGACAATGTAGGTCGCCTCGCATCGCTGGCTCCTCTTTCCGCACACAATCAGCGCTGCGTCTTTCGCATGTGATAACTATCACTCGGGTCCGGATGTGACGCACAGTGCCCCCTTTGGCCGAAATGACTCCTTGGTTTGTTTACGTTTCAGGGTAGGAGGTACGATGCATGCGGCATATTGCAAAATGCCAGAGAAAATAAAGTGGTTTTATTCAGATTTATCGTGGGAATACAAACCCGGCACCTGGTTGATAAGCCCCATATGTATGCTTATCGCACCATAGAAGGTGGGTTGGAGGACACAATTTAAAATTCAAAGTCAAAGTCAGCTTTATTGTTAATTCCAAACTTTGTACGAGACAAATAGAGGAATCGTGCTTTTTTAGTTTTTGGTTTGAACTCGAAGAAAGTTTAAAATTATTGTCGATTTGCAATAAGCTCAGTTATTTATTGCAAATGTCTTTATCCTTGATAGAGCATCATTCATTTGCTAGGTACAAGTAGAATAACTTCAGCTTTTAATGATATTATTAATCCATTTTAATTGCAATATCATAAATAAATTACCTCTTATTGAATGAATATTTTAATTCAATTATTCGCCTCAAAAAGTTTCTACATTTATGCACTCCGCCTCGCAGGTAAATCAGCCAAGTAGTAATTGCCGAGCTATACCTCCCACATCATACAGGTATATCGACCCAGCTCCTATGCATAATGAATTATTCCCAAGCAAGCTGTTCCCGCCCGCTGCCACCAGCCAGGCAATGCAAATAATTAAATCCAAGACATATTTCCTAACCCGGAGGCCTTGTAATTCACAATGCTTTATTTATATTCTCCTTTGTTGACCCCAGTGAGCCCATCAGAATAGTACATCTGTCCTGTCCAGATAATCCAGGCTATTTTACGTTTTACAATGTTTGGCCCGTACGTCGTGAGATCACATCGCAATGACCGCCTCCAGGAGCATAGGAATGTTATTGGTAGTGATGGTGTTTCGGTCGTGGTTTGGTCGTTTAGCGTTAAAGCATTTGTTATTATACCCTAACAAAGTTTGGATTAGGCCAGATGACGGTAAGGTAAGGTATGGAAAGTGGTTTCGATTTATATTCATTCTCTACCTTCTGCTTCTTGTATATCAGATGCATCTGATGTACAAGCCGTAAGGGAAGCACTCTTTCAACGTTCCTGTTGCTCGACCCCATATGGCTCCACTGTGATTGGCTGGCTGTGTAGATTCTGAGTTCTGCACGCCGCCAGCCGAGCGCCTTTGATTAACCATTACTCGAGGCTGCGAGGGTGTAACAAAGGAGTAATGGGACAACTCCTTTCCTATCACTATTACAACGGGTGGAAGCTATGGATGGTTTGAAGCAGCTTTTTGGGGACATATAGCCAGTGACGAATCACATGGACCAATTTCGGTAACCACACTCTAACACTGCTTACAGGTCCTTTAATGCATGTGTATATTACCCATGAACATTGACTGTGAAGCTTTGTCAATTGGTTGTTTTGCCTTATCATAATGCGACATAATAGCATAAAATCCCAAAGGATGTAAGTGTACTGGGTACAGTAACGTATTCATGTACTGAAATCATCTGTAGCGAAAAAATATATCTAATGTCTGGAAATGGTGGATGGTGGATGGCTGGCTACAATAGCCAGCCATCCACATCCTTATTTTTCTATTCATATTAGTATGTTTGTTGTGGGCTGGACCACCTTGCATTTACGTCGGCGATGTCTTGGGAGCTTTAAGAAGGTACTCTCCCCGTAGAGACGTCTTACTTCAAAAGGCCAGTTCCTCAAAGGCTTTGTCGGAGAGAGACTGAGAGTCTGACAGATGGTCCACCTCTCGAGCTGTCTTTTTCAAAGTCCCATTGAATGTCTCCTAGTGGCTATTTCTGAGGTATAAGCGGAAAGGGCAGAGGCTAAACTTCCAAACGTTCCTCTCATGGGCGTACTTCCCCAGCACGTCCATGATTGATCTGTGGAAATTCACCTTCCACCACACCTCCATGCCAAGCATCAAGCTTCATCACAATGTCATGGATCTTTAATCTCCCTTTCCCTAGCGCTTGTCTCTGTCTCTCTCTCTCGCTCGCTCTCTCCATATGTCACAGAATCCTCGTTCCACTCCAACGAGTGTCAATCTCTCTCGGTTTTTGACGTTTCCGTCTTCTCATCTTGTCCCAATGTGAGCGTGTGATCAACCTGTTTCTACATCCACCCTCCCTGGCCTCTCTTCAGCTGTCGTCCTTCTTCTCCCGCTGTAGGATCTGACGGACGGGAGCAAGAGTGAGGATGAGTGAGCAGGAGGAGGAGGAGGAGGAGGATGAAGATAAGTCATCACACCTATCAAACAAACAATTATACGTTGTTTAGCGCGGTGGCTCCGACACCATTTGATGTTTCTTCCGGGGGATTCTCGACATCGGTTCCCGCTCGAGATTGGATGCAAATGGAAAAGATATGCCATTGTGTCTTTTGTACATTTCAGATTGGAACAATTTAGCGATTGATCGAAAAAAAGACTAAAATTATATATTGAAAAAAGTTGATCTTTAAACACCAGCTTTTCTATTGTTACTGGATGCACTTTTTTGAATTGATAGAATGTGATCTTCTAAACACAAAACAAAGGATAAGAAGATATCTGAAGCCAATTTGGTTTGATAAGAAAACGTGTTATATTTTTATTTGGTCTTAAATCATGTTTTACCTATACCCGTGTGTGTATATTTTACATGGTCCTAATTGCGAACCATTTTGCCACTGACGTAGTCTTCCGAAGTTGTTTTTATCCTTGGGGCAAAAACCAACAAAATCTATGTGCTTAATCTAGAAAACCCTAACTTGTGCCTTATAAAACATAAAAAGTCGGAAAAAAAATGTCTCCTCACCTAACTCAACTGCAGTTGCTTTCCATAGAATGCCGTAACCTTTCATTTTAGTCACCCAGTTAATTAAACCTGCATCAAATGTACCTATACTTAGCTTGAGTTACTTTGGTGGTTCTGCGTTTAAAGTCCAGAACAGTTATTTTATTTTGAAATATGCAGTGGTAGACACTTGGCTAATAAGTCCCCTAAATGCTTGGCTTCCTTATGTTATAGTGCATGAATCAGTATACTTTTAATGACATGCATAAGCTTTCGCTCGTTTCGGCTAATGTTTATTTTCAACAGTCGACTTCTAAATTCGCAGAAGATGTATCTCTGTAGAAACGGTGTTATCTAGCATGTGGAGAAAGGCAGTGTTGCTGCTTAGTATTTGAGTTCAGATGTTTAGGATTAATCAATTCTATTAACCGCATCTACAATTTTGCTTACAAGTATTTTGCCTATCACCCATTATTAATGCTTTAATCAAGATATTATTCTGCAGTATTTTTTGTTTGACATATAGTCAAAGTTGTTTACATTCAAAGCTCTTATAAAATTGATACAATCTTATACCCTCGATTTGTTTTACAATACAGGTATTGATTATATGCAAATATATATCCTTATGTATGTATTAAGAGTGCCAGCAAACTGAAACAGCCAACATTAGTGTAACTTACTATTTGCTTTGTTTGCACATAGTCTTTTTGGCAGAATTTCAGAGCCATGGGCAAATAAAAACATATTTTCAGCACATGACGTATCCTGAGTGATCTTCTCCTCAGTATCAACATGTGACACACACAAAAACACACACACACACATACACAGACACACACACACACGCACACACACACAATCTGCATTAACATGCTAAAAACATTAATTTTTACAGAAGAATATGTTTCAGTTATGATAAATCTGAATAATCATCCGATTATTTTTTTTGGACATAAAGAAATGCGTACATACTCTCTCTCTCGCTCGCTCGCTCCCTCACTGACTTCCTAAACCAAAGAATGCCTCTGGGTTCTGGCCGTATCGGCCCTCAACAGATGGGCTTTTGTTGGAGGGCTGTGCTGATAGTCTGGGGGGATCCACACGCGGTTTGTGGGCGCTCCCCCCTGCTCAGCAGAGTCTGCCCAGCTGCTGGGTCGCAGGGGGCTGCCAGCACCTCATGCATTCAAGACTGTCTAGTCCGCAGGGTGGGTTGTGTATTCCTCCGGATAAGGACGGGCCCAGGAGTTTCCAGACCCTCAACCTTCGAATGTGTGCGACGGGAATGAGCGATGTCATCTTCTCCTTTCTTTGATGTCCCATCTCCTTTTTTTTGTGACCCCTGCACAGACGAAGAACACGGGCTAAATATTCTAGGATTTAATCAACCACTATAGTAACCACTAAGTAATTGTATCGAGCGCCGTACCATGGCATTAAAATGACATGGTACAACATGCAATGCCATTTTATTGCATCCGTGTCAATGTCGTCAAAAATGACATTTTACATCATACAATGTCAATAAAATGACATTGTGCATCATACAATGTCAATAAAATGACATTGTATGATAAACATTGTAATTTTTTACGACATTTGACAACAAACCTATCCGTCTCTTTTCATTTCAGGACATTGTACAACATACAATGTCATTTTGATGACATTGTTTGACACCACACACACAAATACCGTCACTCAAAAACGTCAAAAGTAAATCTATAAAAAGAAAAGCAGGTCAATAGCGCTGTCTGCCTCCCGTCAGGCAGCGTGTGCTAAGGCGTGTCAGGACGCTGGTGGCAAGGAGCAGGGAAAGGCAGCGGTCAGCCTTCTCTTTAAGCCTGGACCTCTGATGTTTAAGGACAGCCCTGTCTGTCTGTCTCGGGAGGAGAGAGAGAGAGAGAGAGAGAGAGAGAGAGAGAGAGAGAGAGAGAGAGAGAGAGAGAGAGAGAGCGCGAGCTAACAGCAGCAGGGCAGGACAGTCTAGTCAGCTGGGCTGTCCATGAAGAAAAGTTCTTTCTGGGTCACATCCCAAAATTAAAGCATTGTTGCGGGACTTGCGTCACACTTTTCTTTTTGGCCACAAACTGCTCCCTAGTGACCCGTCTCTTTGGTGAAAGCGGCTAAATATTAATAGCAGGAAATGGTATATTATGACCGTTTACCATGTCTGACTTTCAACTTTTTATAGTAGGATAATAACAAGATTTACACTTATTGATTTTACAACTATCAGTAATACCTGTTTTCCTATTCCTTCGATACAATGTTCTCTGTTCCAGAACAGATTTAAGAAAGATTGACATTTTACGTAAGTGATTCAAACACTGCACACAATGAGATTGACACCGAGAGTACAACACTTTTGCCGTCTCCGTCATTTCGTCTCAAACATTCCAGGGTGTTTTTCCTCTGGTGCCGCTATAGAGGTGAAGACAACGGCGTGTGTCTTCAATGTGGCAGCCCCCGCCCTCTGGAACTCTCTCCCCCCGACATCCGAAAGGCCCTCATCTCTTGCCTCCTTTAAAACTCTTCTCAACTCACCTCTCCTACCATGCCTACTGCCTGTGAACTGCCTGAGGTGTTTGTTTGCTCGTCTTTTTGATTCAGTTATTCTGTTTTCGATGTTCCTGCCCACATTGTAAAGTGTCCTTGAGTTGTGTGTGTGTGTGTGTGTGTGTGTGTGTGTGTGTGTGTGTGTGTGTGTGTGTGTGTGTGTGTGTGTGTGTGTGTGTGTGTGTGTGTGTGTGTGTGTGTGTGTGTGTGTGTGTGTGTGTGTGTTTTCCCTCTTGTCCAATCTCTGTTTCTACTAAGCTTGCATGCTGGCACTCATGTTTCTGTTTATTCTTACATGCGCTGTGGATTGATTTCCTCCGGCATTGCAGTGAAAGGATCCCAGGTTAAATCCTGTTTTTTTCCCTTTCTCCGAGACTATCTTTCACATGCTTTAAAAGCCAGCCAAGGCATTTATTTGAAGATATTGGTTGTGAATGGGCAAAGCACTCTGGTTTCTATGCAAAAACGTGTGAATTGTACTTTATACATGTGTGCCTTCCTTCCTGTTTGGACTCAATGCATTGATTATGGAATCAAATGTATTCAAATCCCTGAAGGTGTTTTAATCCTACATTGGATGTACACCAGGACATTATATAACAAAAAATGCACAAAATACAAGTCTGTATTTTCCTTCCCTAAATGTTAAGGAGTATCATCATTATATAAACCTTTACATGCACGAGCATATCAGAGCTTTGTATATATGATCTTGTTTGATTTGTCTGTTCTCTTTTCAAGTATTCTAAGAGTTCTTGCCACGGTGGAACAGAAGTCCTGCATGTCCGCACACCTTGATCTTCCCCGACTTCCGATAGTCTTGGCGTGACTGATATTGTGAAAGTCCTATTCGACCCAACGGTCAACCAGACATGATTGCTTCCCTAGGCAAAAATAGTGTGTGCTACCTCTTCTTTTTCACTGTTGAGTTTATCTTCTGTAAGACAATGGACACATACTAATCCCCCCCCTGCACCTGTCCTATCTTTCCTGTTTCACTGGATTTATGACCTTTTTTTCATAAGCTTTTTTTGCATCTTTTCCAACTTAGGCGTGAACCCCCTGGAAAAGATGGACACTCGTGGTGTATTAAAGAGTGAACAGACTTTTTTTTGTCTCTTCTTGAAGAGGAACTTTGTTAATGATCATTGCACCTTACCCCTAAGTGCTTTTAATTGGATGATGTTACATTTAATTTGCATTCAGGGCTATTATAAGGAACCCCAATACAAAGTAGTCAATCTATCACAGACTCTTATTTAATATAGTTAGTTGGTGTATTTTCCTGTTTAAAGGTGTGTGTGTGTGTGTGTGTGTGTGTGTGTGTGTGTGTGTGTGTGTGTGTGTGTGTGTGTGTGTGTGTGTGTGTGTGTGTGTGTGTGTGTGTGTGTGTGTGTGTGTGTGTGTGTGTGAGAGAGAGACAGGGTGTGTGCGCACACATGTGCATTGTGTCCCTCCATGTATTTGGGAAACTGTGTGAGTGTATTTGTCCATCCGAAAAGTGTGTGTAAAATCCAATTATGGTCTGGTCTGAGGCAGTGTGAGTGGAGCCATGGAAACGTGCCTTTCCATAAAAACATAGCATAGCAGCGTCTCCCAAGGGGGTCCCAGGCCCCCGCTCAGGTTAGCCAGGTGACATCAGTGCTCATACTCCCCCCTAGCCTCCTCCTTGCCCCCCCCCCCTCCGAGTCAGACACCATCAGTGTTGTTGTTGTGAACAGAAGTCCAAAGGGATCGTCGGACATGGAGCAGATAGTTTTCCAGGCCTGACCTCATCTGCTCGTTCTCTGTGTTCGCTGCGTGTGATTTTATTTTGTAACCTCGTTCATCTTCGTCATGGCAGCCTTTTCACACACGCTCGCCGAATGGAACGGGACTTTGGAAGTTTTGCTTCCATCTTCATTCGGTGGATTTCCCCTCATGTGAACCCACAACGTTGGAAAACTTTCATCACTTGCACTAGACAAAAGCTCCAGGGCTACTTTGTTCTGGTTTTGACGAAAGTCCACTTCTGTGTCTGGGGGAGGTCTAGTTTGCCAAAAGTTTTACTTTGCACTTTATCAAAAGTACTTGTCTAGAAAGATTTTAAATGGATACCCAAATGCTGTTGGTTTTGCGCACATTCCGGATTTCTAACCATGAATATTTGTAGAAGAACTAAATAAAAGATTTTCAGGGAACACTTAGCTTTGGCGTCATTTTTTTCAAAAAAAAAATTAAAATCCAAATCATTGAGCATGTGGCACTTTTTCATTATTTTTCACTGTAGGACTAACTCTGTGCCAGGTATTGGCCTCAGCATGGTCGGCCTGGGGTTGTGTCCTCTTGGAGGGGGTCATTGTCTTCTACCATTGTCCCTGCATCGAGTCACACTGAAGGCCACAGGAAGGTCTTCATACAGTAGTCCCCCCCCCGTCCCCCCGTCCCCCCCATCTGTCTCCTCACACACACACACACACACACACACACACACACACACACACACACACACACACACACACACACACACACACACACACACACACACACACACACACACACACACACACACACACACACACACACACAAATCAAAACAGCTTTTTCTTTTTGTATTCCTGCTATTTTAAACAGAGCTCACCCAAGCCCGTTCCCTTTGGGTCCAGCGGTGCCCTGTTTATCTAGGTCTTTGAAGTGCCCAAGAGCGCTTGGAAGAGACATGAGCCCGAGAAGAAAGAGGCAAATTAGATGCTAATCCCGCTTCTGTGCATCAGAGATGTCAGCTGTAAAAAGTCAGGTGGCCGGTGCGATTCCTGCTATTTCTCTGTAGCCTTTGTGTGCAGGAACCGCCGTCATCACATTCTCACCGCGCGCCAGGCGCAGGTCGGCTCAGCCCTCCCCGACCAATGATTCAGGGAATTTCTGCCGCAAAGCCTTTCTTATGAGTCCTGAATGGTGCTGGTGAAAAGGCCAGGTGCTCGGTATTATCAGAGCACCGCGCTTCTATCTGCTGTCGCGGCTTCGGGGGACCAGCCGAGTCTAACTCCTGCACCACTTGAAAGGCGGCCGGGAAGGGGGGCTTTGTCTCCCCCTGAATGCCACGGTTCAGGGCTGCTTTGCCGCATGATTGGGAGAAAAAAATTGTTTTCTTTCTCTGCCCCCCTTTTTTTTGTTTTTCCGTTCGGAACCGCAGCTGTTCAAACTCCTGCGACGGAAAAGATGGACAGCCGTGGTCAAGTGTATAGCAACTTGTTTGTGCATCAACGCTTTTATTTCTCCTTCATTTTGAACATAATTAATGATCTTTGCACCTTACAGCGAAGTGCTTCTAATTGGCTGACGTCGATTTTCAGTAAGTGCATTCAGGGCTATTATTGACTAAAGAAGCCCAATGCAAACATCTATCACAGATTCTAATTTAATATAATTAGTTGGTGTATTCATCAATCTCGTGTGAGAAAGAGAGTGTGCGGACATACATGCGTCGTACTCGCACGTATGTGGGCAATTCTGTGAGTGCATTTGTCCATCCAAAAAGTGTGTAGGGAATCCAATTATGGTCTGGTGTGTGAGTGGAGCTGTGGATACGTGCCTTTCCATAGCAACATAGCATAGCATCGTCTCCCAGGGGGGTCCCAGGCCTCTACTCAGGTTAGCCAGGAGACATCAGTGCTCATACTCCCCCCTAGCCTTCTCCTGGCCCACCCTCCCTGAGTCGGACATCCTCATGTTGCTATAGGGAGCATCGGACAGGGAACAGATGTTTTACCTTCCTGCCCTCACCTGCTCATTCCCTCTATTTGCTGCATGCGATTTTGCGTGACATTGTCACAGCCCTGCGAATAATCACTCATGGGACTCGCAGTGTCCCTCCATCGGGACGGACCAGAGATGGGGCCGATCCCGTGCATGCTGCACAGTGCAGCATGCAGAGGTCACGGCCCATTTTTATTTGTCTCACTGACATATCTGAAGGAAGGACGTAACCTGCAATCAGCAGCCATTCAGCCCCCTCAGGCCTTTATCCTCTCCGTGTCACCCAGGTTGGGGCAGAGTGCCCTTCACTCTGAAGGGCTTTTGGAAGTATGAGAGTATGAGTTACCCTTGCAATTGTAATATAAGTACATCTATCTACAACTTTCAAGATTAAGCTGTCAAAAGTTGCACATTAGCAATGTTCTGCAAAGATAAAATACAAAGGGTGAATGTTGAATTTCGTATTTTTCTTTACAGAACATTGTTCAAAGACAGTGCGAAAATAATTTACACTTTATAGCAAAAGTTCAAGTGATTGTAGATACTTGTGTGTTTCAAGATGGGCAATTAACGTTGTGTGCCAAGAAAAGTGGACTATTAGGTTTTCGTTGTTCACGTAAGAAAAATAAACTTTAATGTAGGTGTCCTCACTAGGTGTCCTCACCTAGTGTTAGAAATTGTCCTCACTTGACATTCTTGACACATTAATGGTGCTCTCTTCTTCCTGGGCCTCCAAAACATGCTGCCTTAGGTTTTCAAAGTACTCGTCTTCAAAAAGAAATCGACCTGCCGGTGGTAAAGCCTCAATGGCCCCTTTCTGGTCCTCAGGTGCCAAGAGCTTATCAAAGCCTATAGCAGCCTCTGCGTATCGCTCCCTTACTGAGGTCCTCATCTGTGGCGAGGTCATCTTAGCGTAATGAGGGAAGCTCTGTCGACAATTACGCAGCTGAACCTTAAAACCTACTCCCTGATCACTCTATAATTTTCCCTTGGGGATCTGTCGGGAGTCTCTATCCCTTTCTCCTCAGTTTGTGGTTATTCTTCATAGAGAATGTCGCTGATGGGAAAACGGAGTGGTGTAGTATTGATTTTGTTGTTTTGTCTTGTGTCCACCTCACTCCATCTAGTCTTCACTGTATTAAGCTGAGATTGGACTGAGATTGTGTGTGTGTGTGTGTGTGTGTGTGTGTGTGTGTGCGTGTGCGTGCGTGCGTGCGTGCGTGCGTGCGTGCGTGCGTGAAAACAATTTTTTCCCTAGAAGATGTTTGTGAAATCAGCATCTTAAAGGTTTATCGTTCCCTGTGGTCTAGCTATACTTTTTGTTAACACGCTGGTTGAGCCCCATGATGTTCCCTTCAAATAGACTCTCCTCTGCCCTTCAGACAGCCCCAGTATACCACTGAGGCGTCTCGTGTTCCTTGTGTCGCGCCAGACAGTTGTCTGTTCCCTCGACTCGTTCGGTTCTCCACACTGCCTTGCACACGACTCGTCACGTTTATTCTATAGGTCTGATTGTTTTCCACCTGGCCGTAACATTTGTCTTGACATTTTATCCAGAATGATACATGTGGCTTTTTTGAGGCTGATAATAATCAAGGTATACAATTAAAATCGGAATATCTACAAGAGTAAGAGTAGAAAGAGATTCGCTTCCAATTTTCTCAAACAACCGGACGGAGTGCAGAGTAATTATGGTAATGCCAACAGGCAAGGTTGCCTAAAACCTTTTTTCCCATTCACCCAAAATTGCAATTTTTAAGCCATTCTGTGTTATCAACACACTTAATTCCTTCAGTTTGGAAGTTTGGACTATTCTCAACTCACTGTTGTTGTGCTGTGTCTTCATGCCTGCCCTACCAACCACTAGCCAGCTCTATGAGGAGACCTGTATTGTTCTCCACCTCCTCACACTCTCTTCCCACTAGGGGGTTTGTCGGGTTGTTTTGCACTGCTTTCCAGAGCGTCTGCAACACTTTGAGTAACAACAACAACACCAACAACAACTTGTTGAAGCACAGTTGTACTTTTGTTCAATCTTTATGATAAACAGTGCATATAGAGGACCTGCCTCGGAAAGCCCTCTATATGCCCCCAGGATCTCAACTTCAGACATACTGAACATACAATTATAATATGGGCCTAAGAAGGCGATGTATCGCTCTTTGTTAAAAACTTTAATGATCAGCTCATTAAATCATGACCATCTGTAATTAATGGTATACATAAGTTTTATTTTCTGAAATGGATGGCATTTATTTAACCGTTGTTCATTTTTCACATCTTAATATCATTCATATGCGCTTCCATCTGCATCACGACGGCAGTTTGACAGTTTACTTCCTAATCATGTCTGAGTGAAGTGAATGGTTCTTACTGGTGACGTTGATGCATCAGCCCTCTCCCCCTCTTTTTGGATGATAAAGTTTATATTATCTTTATTTGCAGAGACAAACATCATACTTTCTAATTCTGTCTGACCACACAGAAGAGATGTTTCTTAGATTCCACTTCATTATTGTGTCCGACGTGTGGGAAATGATCTGCAAGCTCAGTTCACAACCCTGATGGGAATCGACTTCAGGGCAGAGGTGACAAATGTTTTATCACAACACCTGCATCTGTGTTATAACACTATGTGTGTGTGTCGAAATCCATATAAACCTGTCAACTTCCAAGCCAAGAACATCCAGGAAACAGCTTCTACCGAAAGGGACAGAGAGAGGATAGCCGATAGAATGAACTGCTTGTGTCTCGTGATGAGATGCTAAAATAATGTATGTGGGCGTCAGGAAAAACAAGTTATGTGTTAACATCATATCCAAAAAAGCTGCTACGCTTACAGGTTTTGTCGCCCTTCAACAGTGGCAGTCTGCCGCCTGGTCTTAATATGTACTATTTTCATACAAACCAAAGGACAAAGTCCTCCAGTGGGCATGCTAGATTCCTGAAGGTCGACGGTGTTCAACACCATACCCTCTCTGATGCCTGTAAAATGTTTAACAATATTTATTCAAGTTTCATTAGGAGGTGTCTATTTAATTATGTGGTTCTTCAATAGTACTCAGTAATTAAATTAGTAATATGATATGTTTGTTTGACATGAGGCTCCTGTTACTCCTTCTAAACTAATATGGTAATACAATTACCTCCTGTCTAAAGCTAATGCCCCAATGACTGTGTTTTATTAGTCATTTATGTTATCCTGGGAACCAGCCTAATATTTTCTTTGTTGGTCATACGGGTCTGGCCTTCCCCCCATTCAGACCGGTTTCCAGTTACTAATATGGGGCGGCGGGTTTGACTGTACAGAGGAGCGCCCTATGGGAACAACCAAGATGGCTGCCGTTGATGTGTCACACGTTTGATTTCCCTGATTGGTTGTTAGGTAAACTAATTGACATATAGAGACATTTTGGTCTGCCCCAGCTGACACACCCCTTGGAGGTCGAACATGAACATGTTCAAGACTAATACACATGTGTTAATTGGTCTGGCGATGTCAGGCTGCCTTTATGTAGAACGAATCTCTCTTCCGTTTTGTTTTGTTTGTTTACTCCCTTGGCTAATAATACCCTGAGGCTGATCCAGAGATTGCAATCGTGACCTTTTGACTGTACACCCTCTGGGACTTCACATCGTGTAATTACCATTCCCCATTAAGATACTTCCACCAGGATGTATTTGTCTGTCTGATTAACTCTTATTGTTGCCAATGTGCACTTATTAGTTGGTGGCATCACTCATACATCATTGATCGCCCTCTGAAGGGTGGTTTCATCCAACGTACGGGTTTCTAAGCTCTTTTGCTGGACATCCCAGTTGGCGACCTGTCATCAAACATCCTCTCGCTTGACAAGCGACTGGCAAGAGTAGTTCAGGCACATCTGTTACCATTGAAGAACATCTATAAGCGAAATGAAAATAAATTGTATAGATGCCTTGTGATCCATGAACTTCTCAGGACCTTGAGTATGTCAAGCATGCTTTTTAAGATTTTTGGTTGATCTCAATGATCAAACGTCAAATAAATGTTCATCCTCCAGCTAGTGTGAAATGCCAACAGGCTCTCATTCATGTTGACAGGCTCTTACTTATTTAATGAGGTATGATTTTAGTTTGATCTCAATAACCTGACCTATGGACCATTTAGTCGCTACACTGACAGAGTTATTTATGCTTTTCAATATCGAGCAGACTTTATGGCCTGTGCTGTCTCTGTGGAATTTAGAAAACACTTTGTTGAAAATGTTTCTTCCAACTTTTTTCCAAAAACTGAAAAGACCTTGTGTTTTGTTTGGCTCTTCTGCTCTCCCAGGCTTTTAGACGCCTGTTTGTCATTTTGATTGTTTTGTAGCTACTCACTCAGCCTTTCTTGTTTAAACATTGATATAGAGCTGATCCAAGGATGCAGGAACCCTGAATATATGACACTAAACACACCAATGACACACACCCAACAGATGGCAGTTAGGCCTCAAATACATTTCAGAAGAAGATGGTCTGGGTTAGCGCTGCCTCCCGTATGAACGCTGTTTATATCTGATCGGCCAGATGGCTTTTTGCACGGGAGTAAACCTACATGTGTCAGGTCTGCATGGGAATGTACATTTAAACAACAAAGACTCCATTTTAAAAAATTGTCCGTTACCGGCTCCTTACTTGCCCTGCTTCTAATGAATCCCATTTTAGGATGAATGGGTTGCTGGTTCAAATGATGTGTGGGTATTCACTGAATCATTAGTTAACTATTATTAGTAGTTGCTCTGATCTTGAAACACACTGGACACACTGACAGCATTTTTGAATATGCAGAATGCATGTGTGTTTGAATGAGACTTTGTGTCATTCATCTTCAGGGAATGAAGAGATTTCAAGGCCTTTTTCCGTCCAATTCCTTCATAGTTACTGATGATTTATTGAATCTTTGTGACATCTAGGATGATCGAATATAATCTCTTTTCATAGTTTGATGAACATGCATTTCAGTGGATTAAATACGCATTTTCATTGAGAGCACAGGAACATTTATCTTTATATTGTTGGTGCAGCCCACGCTCCACTTTTATGTATTACCAACAAAACGAGTCACTGTTTCCCACGAACACTTGGGAAGCAGTGACTGGAATGTTGTTTCCAAATAATCGGACTTAGTGGAAATGATTAAGAGTTTCCGGTGACATTGGATAGCTTTCATTATTCCGGTAAAAGCAAAATGAGGACTCGCTTATACGCACCACGCACTCACACACACACATGCACTCATGCTTTACGACTCTAAATCACACCCGAAGACACACACTGATGCACACAGACACACACACAAACACACACACACGCACAAACACACACACACACACAGTGATTCAAAATCCCAGAGATGGCTATTTGTCCTTTTATAATAGTTTTCTACTATTAGTGGGTTAATAGACCACCGGAGCTGGGCGAACGTGTCCTGATACTGGGTTTTGTTTAGGGAGGAGATGGCATCCATCTTCTTTCAGTCCAGGGCTCCAGACCAGCGCTTTCTCCATAACCCCATCACCATTGTGCCTTCCAAATGCAGCCCTCTCTTGGGCAGATGAGTAACGATGGGTATAAATATACTGGATATTTTAATCCCTCGTAGAGAAAAAGTTGGTTCAAAAGTTGAGTTCAAAACAAAAGATCTGCATCAAGCCTTTTTCTGTCCGGGCGTCAGCATTTAAACCGACACACACATACGCACAAACGCACACACATATACTGTGTACCCCACTCACACTTACGCCGTCTACCCACTGCGGAAGGCGTGGCTGACGGATAGGGGAGTAGTCTTTGCAGAGGCATACGTCAGCCAAGCCCGAGCATACATGTTCATCTGATTGGATGACGGATCCGTCGGATACAACGGAACGGATGGATCCACAATGCATTGCGGCTCCGCCCCATTCAAAGTCAATGGGATCCGTCCGTTGACGGATGCAGTGGGCAAGAGGGGTTATACCTATGCGTATGTATGCTTTTGTAATCTCAAAAAGCACCACCAAATACATACTATGATATGAAAGAATATGCTTTGTGTGGAAATAAGAATGTGTGTGTGTGTGTGTGTGTGTGTGTGTGTGTGTGTGTGTGTGTGTGTGTGTGTGTGTGTGTGTGTGTGTGTGTGTGTGTGTGTGTGTGTGTGTGTGTGTGTGTGTCTGGTGTGTGTGTGATCAGTTGTGTATGTATTTATGTGTGTTATCATGTGTGTGTGTGTGTTTGCATGTTTCTGCTTGATTGTGTGTGTGTGGGTGGGTGTGTGTGTGTGTGTGTGTGGGTGCATGCATGCGTGCGTGTGTGTGGTGGGGGGAGGTCAGGTGTTGTCATGCCTGAGATTCTGGGGCCAAGGGACTGTGGAATCATCTGGAGGGAACAAACCTGTGTTCACTGAATTAGAAAGTGACAAAACTATGTCATTGCACTTCAGTAAGGGATACAAAAACAGAGCGGCAGGGAGACGTAGAACTAATCGCGAGCCCACACATAAAATGATGGAATTAGCATCAACAAAACCAAAGCTCTAATGCTGGGAGGGACAAGAAGAGTTGCATGAATTATGCATTCATATTTTAAAGGCGTTTAAAAAGAGGTCACATAAATGTCTAGGCAGCCAATATTAATTTGTCAAGAGAGCAAAGCATTAATTCCGCTGTGCTGTGACTAGTGTCCTAAGGGTTTTCTGAGAGTGTGTGGTTGGAGTTCCACAGAATCACCGCCACAGTGTTCAGGGTCCTGAGACTAAAACGTGTCAGAACCCTGCAGTAAACGAAACCCGAGACGCAACTAACTACTGCTACACATGAACCCCTACCGGCCAAGGAAGTCCATGTCTGTATCCTTATCCACAACAAACAAGTGTAGCTCCCCCTGATCCAAACAGTGGGAAGTACATTTCGATCTGCATTAACCATTGGGGGTTGGAAGGGAGGGGTACTTGGTTAGTTGGTTAAGGTCGGTTTGCTGTTTGCATCAGGACAAAGTGTGCACAGTGGATTCGATAATTGAGGAGTGTTTCCAGGATATGAGGACAAAGTATTCACACACAGAGGGAGACAGGGAGATGGGGTGAGTCAGCTCTCAGCTATGAGGGTGTGTGGCTCTCGGGATCCAATCAGGGGAGAGACAGAGGAGTTGGTGGGAACAAACAGCAGGCTTCTCCACAGAACCTCTGGGGAAACAGTGAAGGAAACTGTTTATCTTGGAAAGGGTTTTGAGTATGTTTTACAAAAGGCTTGCATTCATTTTGATATACTGTGTGTCTTCTAACTGCCGAAAGCACACAGCCCGGTTTCATTCTGATGCATCGCTTTACTTTGCCTACTTTCCTTTTCGTTGTTAGTGTTCAATGGAGGGAGAAAATAACTATCAGTAATGTTGATCATTATAAATGTCCTCATTGCACTGTCCTCATTGCATCATTTTCCGACATTTGTTTTAGCCGCTTTTCTAACCAGAACAATATTATTGCCTAACATTCACCCATTCATTCACACACCAACGGCGGTGTCAACCACGCAAGGCAACAGCCAGCTCGTCAGGAGCAGTATGTGCTAGGTGTCTTGCTCAGGGACACCTCAACACTTAGCTAGGAGGAGCTGGGGATCGAACTAGCCACCTTCCGGTTTCCAGTCACACCGCTTCACCTCCTGTGCTGGCTCCTGCTGCCCGTGGAGGCGGCAGGAGGCCGAGTGGGCGGCATGTGGACACGTGAATGAATACGACCTGCTCAGGTCAGCAGGTCAACCTAAGGTCAGCGAATTTCCCGAGGTGGATGAGAACATGTGCATAGAGGGAGGATTTATTACGCTAATTAACCAAAAGGTTGGTTAAAAGGTGGGCCTAGCTGCAATGAATGACCACAAATATGAACGATGATTAAAACCGGAGTAAATTATGGACGCTATATAAAAGATGTTGGTGTGTGTGCAATGGAAAGGGTAGATGGCTTTTAGTTACAGACAACAGATGGGAGTATATCATATTTATTATATTGGGTGTGAGCAATAATTACGATGGTAACCATGGAGATACAAATGAAGGCACAGCCGGCAAATGATATACTCATGTTTGATTGAGCTATTCATCCTAACACTCATTATCCGCTGAAAAGGATATCGGTAAAATTTGACAGCATGCAGCTGGCAACGGTCTGTGGCTATTTCCCCTCTTAATGTAAAAATACAAACAAACCCTGTAACAATTTAATTCATTCATTAAATTGCAATGATGGCACCAGTATAATTGGTTCTTAGGAAATATGAAAGCAAATTTGTGTGTGCATGTATTAGGCGTATCGTTCTATTTTGCGTTGGATTTGATTTGATTTTAAAGCATATCATCCATGATCATATTAAGCCAGGTTAATTTATCCTGTGTCAACTTTGACTTTGCAGTATTTATAAGGCAACACAACATAAACATAAATCTCCTGCGTCCCCTCGGTTCCCTTGAGATGGAAAATAAAATTGAATCTCACCTGGAAAAACGGCTGCGGCAAACGCTTCAGTAGAAGGGAGATGACTTCTGAGAGAAACGCAAAACGTGTGTCTTCCCTTCACACCTCTGGGCTAATATAAGCTCATTTATTTTCTCACCCAGCCCATATATCGCCCTCATTTCAGGACCAAAGCGTTTCAGAAATATACGGGTGGCCGGCCCGTCTGCCGTTCAGTCTCTCCCTGCAGATCTTTTTTTAAAATGGATGGGACAATAAATTGAATCCAGAACATTTGGAATCCTTTTCGAATAGCGTGTTTATCAATCGACTCTTGAATTCAAAACTTGTATAGGGAATGTGAAGTGGACGTCACG
The DNA here is from genome assembly GCF_026213295.1 of Gadus chalcogrammus. Classification (NCBI taxonomy): domain Eukaryota; kingdom Metazoa; phylum Chordata; class Actinopteri; order Gadiformes; family Gadidae; genus Gadus; species Gadus chalcogrammus. The sequence goes on from NC_079417.1 coordinate 4,508,294, forward strand.
CAGAGTTGAACGCCATGGCAAAAGCCATGTTCTGTCGGACTGGGGATGGGGTTCACATGATGGCACATTGCCTATTGTAATTCAAATTGGAAAACGGATTATGTCTATTTTGAATTTTGTATCATACAGTGTAGTCTTTGTTGTGATTCTGTGAAGCTCTTCAACGCTGGACCTTAGTGCTATTAGTTGTTAGGCTCATGGATGTGTTGAAGGGCCCATTACCTACATCTTGGCAGTGTGTTCCTCTGTGTTTCTGTATCAAGTATGTATGTCCTTTCCGACGAATATTGGATACAATGGCATATGTAGCCAATATCAATGTAAATTAGATTACCTGAAACCAATTTTCCATGATGCTCTTTATTAGAAATCAGGGTTGTTTTTTTGTATTTATTTCCTCCAAATGCGAAATTCTGTCTCCATTTCCTTCTTAACTGGGCGAATACTTCAGTTGGATAGATGTTGTATGAGCCAAAAGCTTCTCAATAAAAGCTTTTTGGAGAAAAACGTTTTTTGGAAGGACTCAATGATTTCCATTTGCCCATGGGTTTTGGGACGGAAATTTACTTAATGTTGGCTCAATCTCTTCGACAAAATGTAAGTCAACAGCACAACAAGCCCGCAAGACAACCCTTATTTTTCATGTCTGTTCCCTTGACAGCTGTGTTGAAACTTCTATTGAAACTTAGTCATTATAATTTCCACAAGACCATCCCAATATGATGAGGAAACAAGCCCTGTGTGTGTGTGTGTGTGTGTGTGTGTGTGTGTGTGTGTGTGTGTGTGTGTGTGTGTGTGTGTGTGTGTGTGTGTGTGTGTGTGTGTGTGTGTGTGTGTGTGTGTGTGTGTGTGTGTGTTTCAAAGAGTCAGGTTCATTGACTTCAAAAAAAGGATTACGAGATGGCTTAAGTTGCAAAGAGAATTTAGGTGCTTTTATTTCCAAAAAAAGGAGTGACAAGATACAAAAACTGACCCATGATCAATGCCCTACAGTCACATACACTGACTGTCTTCAAGACTGACTGACCCCCATAAACTGTGGTTGGCAGGCTTGTAAAGGCCTAGCCCCTCCCCTTAGCCAAACCATTAACCAGTTATTCAATTAACACATGCTTAACCCAAATTACACTTTAGATAACCTTCCTTCAATACACAACATAACAACTCTCACAGCATCTACCAAGTCCAACATACATATCCTACATAAACACATACACTTACACACACGCTCATATACATATATAAGTCACCCATGAGCTAATATCAGATGGTATCTCCCACCATCATCAAATCTGAGCCACCTCTATTTAAAGCAGCCTTAAGCAAGCACTGCACTCGGGTTGCAACCTGGAATGAGTGAAGAAGGACCACGATTAGTATCAAAGGAATAATCCAATATCAAATCAACAGTTCCATTTGTGTGTGTCTACTTGTTGCTATTTACCTGCAGGGGATTTGTGAAAGGTTATGAGCTTAAAGGGAAGTTGTATTGTAGTGCGTACTCACCACAATAACGGAAGGGAAGGATAAGTAAATTAATAATAATAATAATACATTTAATTTAGAGGCGCCTTTCAAGGCACCCAAAGTCACCTTACAGAGCAGAAAATCATCAGAAATTCTTAAAAACAAGACATTGTGGAAAAAAAACAAAAACAAACAATCAAGACAGTGATCAGTTAGACGTTGTGTGCGAGTTTGAACAGGTGAGTTTTGAGTTGTGACTTGAAGGTTGTAATGGTGTCTGACTGTTTTATGTGTGGGGGGAGGGAGTTCCAGAGCCTGGGTGCTGAACAGCTGAATGACCGGGCACCCATTGTAATGAGTCATGATGTGGGGATACATAGTAGCCCAGCAGAGGTTGAGCGGAGGGAGCGGGAGGGAGTGTATTCTTGGAGGAGGTCGCAGAGGTAACTGGGGGCTAGGTTGTGGAGAGCTTTGTAGGTGAGGATGAGGGTTTTGTATTGGATGCGGTAGTGTACTGGGAGCCAGTGAAGTTGGATGAGGACAGGGGTGATGTGGTCAGATGATTTGGTGCGGCTGAGTTCTGAATGATCTGCAGTCTGTTGATGAGTTTGGTGGGGAGTCCGGTGAGGAGGGCGTTGCAGTAGTCTATGTGTGATGTGACAAATGAGTGAACCAGGATTTCAGTGCAGGATTGGGTCAGTGATGGACGGAGTCTGGTGATGTTGCGGAGGTGGAAGAATGCAGTCCGGGTGATGTTGTGAATATGGGGTGCGAATGAGAGGGTGTTGTCCAGGATGACGCAGAGGCTCTTGACTTTGGAGGAGAAGGGTACTGGGAATCCATCGATGATTATGAGTGGAGCTGGGGTGTGTTGTGATTTGGTGAGGGTGGATTTGGAGCCGATGAGCAGGGCCTCGGTCTTGTTTCCATTGAGTTTCAGGAAGTTCCTGCTCATCCAGCTCCGGATGTCTTCCAGGCACGTGATGAGGGAGGTGGGGGCGATGGCAGCGGTGGGTTTGGTGGAGACGTAGACCTGTGTGTCGTCAGCGTAGCAGTGAAAATGGACCCCATGGTGACGGAGGAGTGTGCCCAGCAGGAGGAGGTAAGTGGTGAACAGGAGTGGACCCAAGACTGACCCCTGGGGGACACCCAGTGAGACACCTGAACACCCACACTTGTGGTTGCTTAGTTGAACAAATTGTTGACGGCCTGCGAGGTAGAATGTGAACCAGGAGAGTGCAGCACCAGTGATCCAAATGCCATATAATGTCCTAGCCAGCAACTAGAGGCATGGCCTTCATGTCACTGTGTGTGTGCGTGTGCGTGCGCGCGTGTTTTAAGAAACACAACGAGAGAATCATTAGCAACATCACAGATGTGATAATGGTATCATCATTATTACAGGTGTGAGTCCGCCCTGCAAGCATCATGTTATACAGTGCCACAGATTCACATTTTTCAGGCTATATATAACAGCATTTGGCAATGAGTGACACAGTTATCCAAGTCTGAGTGCCCACTCACACAGCACTGAAACTTTTTCTTCCTGCTGTGGGCTCGCATTCCGTTATCCATTTACATACATCTTGCATTTATGCTTACAACATGCTGCGCAGTTTTTCTACTGAAGCTTTGCTTGATGCGTTTATCATGCTGTTCAAGTATACACGCCGAATGAGGAAGAATAATCAGTAAAGCCTGAAAGCAAAGTGGATTGAAGAGTTCCTTTGCTCTGGGTTTCTGGTTGACACAGAAGGAACTTATGAATTTGTAACACTCCAGTGCACATTATAGGAATATAATTAGTGATGTGTCCTTCAAAAAATTATTCTGAGAAAGGGGTCAAGGGGAGGGTGCTATTCATGCTCTGCATCCTGCAGATGAAAGGCTGCATATGATATCTGGTACTTGTTCGCTACTTGTTGGCTCGATTTCCTAAGACGGTCAGGATAAAAGTACATTTAGACTGACGTCATCCTTGCTCAGGGTAATCTGTCATACAGTGTGCACCCATCATATATATATATTATAATGCATTATATATATTTATTCTACTTCGTTTATGAATGCTTAATTCTGATTGGCTGGGGGAAGGGCATTAACCCGGCAGGTTGCCCGCTGACTTGTCGGTTGTACTTGCTGCTGACTGAGCACAGCGTCATCAAATAGTAGATCAATACGCCACTTGTATAAAATGTGTCGGAAATCTACCAGGGTCAGTCGATACATAGTTTCGCAAGCGAGATACAATGTAGCAACTACATTATCAAACTAGTGATCAGATGCAGTCTTGTGTGCTTGCTATAGAAACTAATTAGCTACAGCTAAGCTATCGTTATTCACCGTAGTTGTAAACATTACAGCGTTTTGAGTTTGAGTATATCTATTCTATGTACTCAAGCAGAGTATACATTTAACAAGCATGCAATACGAATAAGAAAAAGCATAATTATTAAAAAAATTGATTTGTTTTATTATGTTTGCAAGCAAGAAGTAGAATAAACGAGATAATCACCTCAAGGGCCATAAACAGTTTGATATGCCTGTGGAAGGTTACTGCCCTCTTGGGTGATAAGCCGTCCACGAGCCGGGCATATCAAACTGTTTATTGCCCTGCCTACACGGCCTTTCTCAATGCCGTGGAACGCTCCGTTCACTTGCATGGGCCCTTCACTTCAATTTCCGGCAGTGAATTATATTTGATAATTCAACGTTGCTAAGTATAATTCACCGCTGTCAAGGAAGGTGGACTTTTTGCCATCTTTCATAACGCTCCGCAAGTGGTCCGGTAACTTATCATCCCCAGCGTACTCGGTTGCTAAGCGACGTCAATGTCTTTGGCAGACTATGTCTCTGCTGATCAACACTACGAATGCTGGTAACAAATAAATTGTAAAAGACACCGTGTGAAGTAATTTTTTAATTTTGGCATGTAGCCCTGTAATAAGCGGGATAATGTATAGAACGTCGCCGGTCATTACCGAAAATAAGCCCCTCCCTGTCGGGGCTTATTTTCCCGATAATGACCGACGTTCTATACCTTATCTCTTTTATATATATATATATATATATATATAATGTATATATGTATATATATATTTATATATATATATATATATATATATATGTATGTATATATATATTTACACACACACACACACACACACACACACACACACACACACACACACACACACACACACACACAGAGTACCCCCCATTATTAGTATTAGAATGTGTTAAATATATATGCACAGGGAGAGAGTACAACCATCATTATAATGCCTTTTATGTATAATGGTTTAAGTACTAATAAGTTGCTTGTTATAACTATTTGGGAGGCTTAATGGTGAAGATAGCAGAGAGAGAGAGAGAGAGAGAGAGAGAGAGAGAGAGAGAGAGAGAGAGAGAGAGAGAGAGAGAGAGAGAGAGAGAGAGAGAGAGAGAGAGAGAGAGAGAGAGAGAGAGAGAGAGAGAGAGAGAGAGAGAGGAGCTATTCCTCCACTCTCATAATCTCTTCCTCTGAAAGTCTTATCTCTGCCAGCGCTGGGTTTCCGTCGACCCATGCAGACCACCGCGTTAGTTCAATACTTCTACCCGAGCTGCTTGATGCGATATGGACACCAGCGAGACCAGTTGCCATGGCAGCAATTCTTAAAAACGAACGACGATGTTGGAGTAGAAGGGGGAACAGTGGAAGTGGGTCCTCAGAGATTGCACCATGTGGGGATTGTTTCCAACCCCACGATTGTTGGGCTGAGGGGGACCGCTTGTCACTGCTAATGATGTTTCACCCCTCCTACGGGCAGCGCTATCATCCACGGATGTCTTCTTGTGTTTCTTCCAATGTATGCCACGTATACGTAAGAGACACCCAGGCACCAAGACGCAGCTTTAAACAGGAACTCTAAAGCCTTAAGCGACATACAATAAAGTAAAGTAAACTCCTCTGCACTGGCTTTTATTGACAATACAATTACAATTACTTACTCATTTTATCCTATCGTCTCATTTCTTCAGTCCATCTCATGTTAATTAGCAACTTTAACTACAATGGCTTCGCAATGACCACTGTGATTTATGCACATAAATTGTGCATCGCTGTAACTATTGAATGACAGCAAGGGTAAAGGGATTATTGTTGTCAGTGGTAATTATGTTCCATTTGTTTATATATTTTTTTAAAATTCAAGAAAAATAACTTTGAAGGATGAAAGCTCCTTTCATCGTCTTTATTTCTGTCCCTTCAATGCATGCTCACTTATCTAATGCTTCCTAGCCATACCTATCTATTACCTTTACACATTATAGTGGTTTGGCAGGTCTGGCAGCAGTCAGCCAGACACATTTTGTGTCTAAACTTTGTGTGAGCCTGTTGGACAGGAAGGAGCGCTGGCAACAGGAAGTCCTTTGGTACGCTGCCTGTGTTTCATCAGGCCTTCATCCGAGTTTAAGGATTTAATTTCCCCATAGTCAAAGTTAATTTGCAGCAATAATGATGGTTAACACAAAGGATATTTGAGGTATTTCATGATGATGGATGTCTTTTTGTCACTGGTGTATGTGCCGTGTGCTCTTGTGTGTGCTTTGGGACTGATTCTATGTAAATGATCTCGATACGCCAATTTTCCCCACCGTGGTCGTTCCTTAAGTGCTCCGCCTCCGTGTACACGTGCGGTTCTTCGGCAGTGGATCGGATTTTTGCGGCGTTTGCCTTGCACTCACATCAGCACGCAGGAAATCGGCATGGCAGGTCGACTGTACTGCATTTCTCCAGAATAATCCATTGCCATCCCACTCCGATACCAAGTCATTTTTATGTTAGCTATTATAAGTAATATATCTATATAGACATCAAGCATGACAATGGGATGGTAGGGTCAAACTTTTATGAGACCCAGAAATCGTATGAATTCAAGTAAAATCTTCTTACAGTAGGAATAATTGTATTGTCAGTCTGTGAATAAGCCCACTTTCACCCGCAAGGCAACAATGAGGAAATGACGATTGAATTTCAAGAGTGAATCCCTGGCCGGCTGCACTGAGGGTCTACTGCCTGACCTGTGCTTTGTATCCGCCCTGACGGTGTCATCATCACCACCCATGGGAGTCACATTAGCTTCAAATACCTTCCTCGTATTGTGAAGTGAAACGTTTGCATAGCTCTTCCCTAGCAGTTATAGGAATATATATAATGTATAGTTATAGGAATAGGCAGTGACGAACAATCTGACTGTTATCCTCTGAACGACATTTTGGAGGTTTGGTCTTGCAATTTTTTCTGTTGTTTGCATGGTGCTATGCCATAGTGCAAAACATTGTAATATTGATAGAAAGAATAATTGTGATTAATAAAAAAAAATGATATTTGCTATCGGACTGGTGGGGTTGTTTTTTCCGGCAAAGACTGTACAGGGCGATGTGAGCATGCTTTCTTTGTCTAGGATGCTCTTTCAGTGGTAATTGAAACGTAGGACGAGGACTTATCTTAAGGGTCGCTTCTTCACATCAATTATCCACCGTAAAAGGTTCTGGGATCCCAAGAGGCTTGATGATGAGTGGGTTTGTGATGTACAGTTGATCAAGCTATCCTCAATGTCAGCATGGATCTCTCTGCTGTTACCAAGTCGTGCAGACTCCAGGGCAAAGACTTTTAAGTGTGAATCACATCTCTAACCTCTCAGATGTCTCCCGGACCATACGTAGGCAGAGCGAGAGAGAGAGCGAGAGAGAGAGAGAGAGAGAGAGAGAGAGAGAGTTTAAGGAGGGAGAGAGAACAAGCGAGGGGGAGAGAGCGAGCAGCATCTCAGACATGTAACGGAAATGGATATCTCTCTATTGAAAGTCCTGCCCTATCTCTCAGCTCTTGCCGCTAAACCCATGTAGGTGAGTCGGTTCTCACTCGCCTCATTGGGAGCATCCCGTTCTGGGCCTTCTGTCGTGAGATGAGAACGCCTAGGTAAGTGGTGAGTTAGATGACAAAATAACCCACCACAATCAAGGCTTGGTTTGACCATTTTGGATTTGACCATGTAATGGTATAATATAAATAGGGGCAAATAGGGGCAAAAAATGTCTTAATGGCAAAAAACGCAATTACCTAGCCATAGATATTCAACTATAGAGCCATGCATGGGAGAGGGTAAGGGTCAGTGCGTACTGTCAGCTAGCAGTGAACGTTCTTCCCCGTGCACTGGGCTCTCATTACAGCGACGTGTTAGAACAGCCTCAACCCTCCACGGGGCTCTCCCACCCCCCACGGGATCATACGTTAATTCCTGGAACAAGCCTCGGAGGTCAAATAGATGGAGTGAGGTGTCGAACGTGGGAAATGGACGCCCAGCAAGGGGCTAGCACAAAACGCGACAGTTCCCACTGATTGCTAAAGGGGATCTGAGGTCTGCCCCCGTCCTGACGGATGGCGAGAACGGAGGCGGGGGAGGGCAGCGGTACGGCCCCGATGTCTTACGACTCCACACCGTACTGCCTTAGCTCTTTAATACTTTATCAACAAGGCTCCTCCGAGTTGTTTTGTTTTCCCCAGGAACGCCCCTTTCAAAGCGAGCGCTTTGCGAATAAGAAACACTAATGGGACACACATTATGGTCCTCCGCTACACGTCAACATTTCATCGCAGGCTTTTTCCCTCTCGCCACTCGAAATGAACCCCCCCCCCCTTTCCTCCCTCATAAATCTTTCATCGTGAAAAAAGGTTGTCCGTAGTAGTCTGCTGTTACAAATATAAATCGTATCTTTAATGACGGCTGTCCTCTATGACCAACGGCGACTAGGACTAACAACATGTTTTCCATCCTTTTCTATTATTCGCTTTGCCTTTTATTAGGAATAATTCATGACACCCACAGTATATCAATGTGTTCCCGGTCTGAGCGCTACAAGGGGATTGTAGCGCTCATTATCAACAACGTACGGTAGCGCTCCGCAGGCTTGAAAAATAAACCTGTGTGTGTCTATGGCTGTTTGTGGCCCCTGTGGGTATGTGCGCCCTTGAATGTGTGTATGCGTGAGTGTGTGTCTGTGTGTCTGTCTGTGTGTGTGTGTGTGTGTGTGTGTGTGTGTGTGTGTGTGTGTGTGTGTGTGGGGGGGGGGGGGGGGGGGGGGGGGGGGGGTGCTTGTGTCTGTGTGTATGTAATTAAAATGTTTTCTCTCTATTGAAGGTGAGAAGGCCCTAAGGTGGGGGGGCCCTCAGGTGGGGGGGCCCCCAGGTGAGAAGTGGGTGGTGGGTCCGGAGGACTTCCTCATTCTCTCCTTTCATGGGGTTTTATTGTAGGAGGTATTAAAAAATATATTAACCACTACTCTTGACCAGGAAATATCGCTATTTTTTAAGGTTTTGCTCCAGTGTCCTGGAGTGACAATGTATTCCTTTGAAATAAATCATTAAAAGAAAAACACACAATGAAAGGAAGTGCAATCTATGTTTATTTATTTATTTCACAGTGTCCTGGAGCTCCTTTGTAGTGGGTCTCACAAAGCAAATGTTAGATTAATACCAAAGTTATAAAGCTTGATGGAAGAAGAGCTCATATTTGTGGATGAGGCCTCTTCCCTTTCTTTTGCTTTGAAATTGTTTCAAGTCATTTGGGACGGGATCTGAAGGCGCGCACTACCATGAACGGGTCTCGATGGGGGACCACCGGACCCAGGGAACATCACCAAGCGTTATTTGACTTACCATTGATCGGAGAGAAATGCTGTCATGGCTCAATCTTTCCAAAATGAAAAGAGAAAAATTACGTCAAACCAAAAGCACCGATCCCAAATAGCTATTTCCCAGTCTGTTTGTTTATCCCATGTATGCAGTTCATTTGCACTTGCCATTAGGGACTTGCACTTGTTCTTCCATAATTGCTAACAAAAGGACTAACTAAAATGATAGCATCATCTTCCCATTGTCAGTATCCCTTCTTGGCCAACAGTGAACCCAAAGCCAGCAATGTTAACCCAAACATGCCCTGTAGACAGAGACAAAGGGACTTGAAGCCCAACCTGTGTATTAGACTGGCCACTATAGAAAAAAAGAATTATTCTGAAACCCCCATCTTGTTTCTCCGTGTCTGGACGAATAGCTCCGCAACAAAACAGGTAACCCTTCGTTGCCCCAGCTCCCTCGTAGATTTCAATGCTCTGTGTGTGTATGTTTGTGTGTGTGTGTGTGTGTGTGTGTGTGTGTGTGTGTGTGTGTGTGTGTGTGTGTGTGTGTGTGTGTGTGTGTGTGTGTGTGTGTGTGTGTGTGTGTGTGTGTGTGTGTGTTTACGTGTGTTTGCATTATCCATGTCTTACAAAGAAGAATAGAGAATCAATTATGTTATGTGAATGTATTCCTGAACATTTCAAGGCCTGTCTATTATTTGTTAATGATTTTCTGTGGTGCTGTTATTTCGCATGGTGAAATGTGCAATAGCCTTCATCCTTTTTCGTGAAAAGTATACCGTGCGTCTGTAGCATAGATAACCTATCTTTGAAAGACAGTTTAGACATACATTGTTGCAGGCATCCAAACGACACACAACACACACACACACACACACACACACACACACACACACACACACACACACACACACACACACACACACACACACACACACACACACACACACACACAAAGCATACAAAGGACTTCCATTGTTGCTCAAGGATTATGAATTTTATTTTTGCTAAGTGGACGGCATTAATATAAACACCTGTCTTACCATTGTGTCCCTTTCTATTCATGAACAAACTAAATCACTGTAGCTTTTTATGTTAAATGGCATCATTATATCTAATGATGCAATCATTACAAATTGCCTTTTACCTAATGAATATGCAGAACACTGAATTTGTTTACCTTTATTTGAGACAAGAGATGTGAAAAAAAATACACATTACATTTTTCTTAAAGATAGATTATTGAATGCATAACTGCATGCGCTAGCAGAGGCGTATGCCACATGTGCAGAGTAATGGTGCAGTCAGCAGGAACAGCTATTGTCGTAACAGCAGTCGTTGGCACAGAATTAAGATGGAATTGATTAACCCTGCCCCCCCCCAACAAACACAAACACACACACGCACACAAACACACACACACACACAAACACCCCCCACACACACACACACACACACACACACACACACACACACACACACACACACACACACACACACACACACACACACACACACACACACACACACACACAAACACACACACTGTTCCCCACACCGTTTTTGTGTAGGTGGAGGACCACCTCCTCGTTATCGTTAGTCAGACTAGCCTCTTTCTTTTTTTTGCAGAAAGCTAAGCAGCCATCAGAAAGAGCTACGTGGCTTACTTCTAACTCGGCATGGGGTTCACTCTTTCATCGTCCATACAATTAGGGTCAGGTTTATGGGTGTTTGAGGCCAGCAGAGAACTGTTTAGGTAAGCTCATGAGCCTGGGCAGGGAGGGAAAAGTGCAGACTCAACTGACTGATTAATCATTGTTCTACCGAGTTCTTACGCTCTAAAGTAAGTGGGATTTCACTTGAACCGACAGCGTAATGACGGGAATAACATAATAATGTAACCTAATAACTGACATCGACTTACCTCCTGTTCAGCTTGCCTCTGTGCCTTATTCTACGGGAACAGATTCTATAGACTGTAGCTCGTCATAGAACTGTAATGACATACATTTAAAAACAAATGCAAATAACAAAGCTCTTTACACTTTCAGAATTGTTCATGCTCACGTCAGTAATCATTGCGACAGTTTCATTGTTCATGAACGAACTAGAAAAAGTACAATTTCATAAGAAATGTTGGTGTGCTTCCTGCTTTTAATAAAGTTGTTAGAACCTGGTATATTGAAAATGTACAGTCGAGCGACGTGAAGTAGTACTGCATTTTTATGTAGGGTGTGATGTGTTGCCTCCCAGGTGTTTTTGATGACTGCTAGGGTGTTAGCTAGTGCTGGATGCTTGCGTTTAGTGTTTCTCCTGGTTTCTATGGTGTTCCGGTATCTTTGGTACGATCAGGGTGGTTGTTTGGATGTGCCAGGTGGTTGCTAAGGTGATCCTGGTCTTTGTATGGTTGTTCTAGGTGTTCTCTAGGGTGTTCAAGTTGGTTATAGGGAGTAAAGTAAGTTTCAATACTTTTCAAAAATTATAAATAGTATACATGTTTTGAGACATTCCATAAAAGTTTAGACATACACAAAAAGTATGAAGGAGGAATTTGGGAAGAGTTATAGGAGGGAGAGTAAAGAGCCCTTGGGGAGAGCTGGTGAAGAAACCAAGAAGAAGAGGAAAGACCAAGAAGCTGGTGGTGGATTACCAATGGAGCAAGAAGAGGTACCAGCTCCCGACGGCTTCCAAGAGGAAGCGAGTAGAGATGGACCCAAGTTCCTGGGAGTGAACAAACATGGCCAATAAACTGGACCTGAGGCCCTGTGCAAGGACGAGAGCAAGATGTTCCTGCTCAGGAGGTCCAGCGCCTTTCATGCGTAGAAGAACGCCGCCTTTAAAAAGCTGCTGCCGATCTCAAACCAGCCAGCCAGTGTCCTCGCTCATTGCTATTTATTGTTGGAGGAGGTGACACCAACACATGTGATGCCAACAGACTGAACACGATTGTCTGCTGTAGAGGACTGCTGAACTGGACCATCTGGAGTCGGTTGCAGAGGGGATGATGAGTTAGAGAGGCTGGACTCTACCCCCTTTCCATCCGCGAAATGGTGAGTTAGCAAAGATAAGGAGCACATTCAGCCCCAGACTCATCCCTACTTGGCCCGCCACAAAGCCCCTTGGCCAGTCCATTGTGCCAGTAGACGTCAGGCTCCACAACCGAGGCTTGACCCCCCCATGAGAACTGTCTGTGACTTACTTCTCACCCTTAACTACTGCATCCTGCGTGGAGTCCTGCGCACATGCGCATTGACTCATATACTCAAATACTTATAAGATTATAAATGAATATATGATCATGTATTAATTTATAATCGTGTATGCATTTGATAAATACAGATTGATAGGTTAGGCTAACCCTATTCAGATTTATTGACAGAATTTTCTGTGTTCACTAATTTACTATTTCAGAGATTCAGTGCAGACGGGCCATCCCCTCAGTGTATTACTTATTTACTTCACTTACTTCTTTATATATTTGTATATAAAGAAGTAAGTGTATATCTACTGTGTTTTATGTGCATGCTGTTGCTGCCATGACACATGGCGTGACACAGCTGAGCTTAGCTTTTTTTATTTATGTTTTTCAGCGGTTAAAGATCAACATCATGTCGTTGCACCGTGGGGCCAACGGTTGCCAAACTGTTCAATGGAAGTAGTACGTGGACAGAGTTTGAAGCCTTCAAAAAACAACAACAATAACAAATAAATAAAATAAATAATCGTAGTGTTGACCGGAGGCGAGGATCTGTCTTCCACTCTGAACCAGACAGGCGAGGCTTTCTAATATGTCCCTTTGCCTCCCGCCCTCCTCGATGCGTTGGAATGTCCCCTTTCTCTTTCTGCACCCATTCATTTTATTGCCATGTTCTCTGTTATTGCTGGCATCCGGGGAGGACCCCACTGCTGACCCCATGCAGCGGGGGAAGGGGGCTGGTGATGGGTGGTGGGGGGGGGGGGGGGGGGGGGGGGGGGGGGGGTCACTCTGCTACCCGCCTCGCAGCACAATGTCATCCCCGACATAACTTTGCTGTTAAGACGTCACAGAGTCATTGTGGCCCCGGACATTTTCTCTTTTTTTTCTGGTTTGCAGACAAAGCTTGAAAGAGAGAAAGGCCAACAATTGAGATGCCTTCCCTGAATTGCCTCGACCGCGGCTCTTTTATAATGCCGGGGTGGGGGTCAGCTTTGTCCCAATGCTGGGATGGGTGTCGTTTTTAGAAAAGCAACTTTCAAAGCACATACCTCTGTCTTGTAATTAGGTTAGCCACTCTTCTGGTCGGGAACCATGACGTCGCCATTATCCAGGCATTGAGTCATTGTTATTTTATGCATTCAATTAAGCGCTATTATGTCTATTAAGTCTGAATTATAAGTGTCCGTTCAATTGTGATTACAGGAACCAACAAGACCAAAGAAATGACCATATTTTAACGGATTTGGATATTATGAATCGACTTCAACAATTAAACCTTTGGTCCTCATTTATTGAGGCATATCTGTTAAAAGAAACCTCGGAGCTCAGTTTAAAATCTGATCTGCTGGTCTGTATTAAATGTCAATCTACCACATTTTGGTCTTTGTTACAATGTGTGCTTCAATAATTAAAGTGAAAACGGCGAATACAATTTTTATTGAATCAAACACAGGGGGTCTGAATAGCAGGAATCGACGAAGAAAATAAAAGTATTTTATTCCTCAGCAAGTTAATTTGGAGAAACCTTTCTCTAAACCCCATTCTGTGATGTGGATAGATACCACAGCAGGAATGTAATCTGTCTTCCAAGCCCCTCCCTATCCCCTTCCTATTAAAGATTTTATTTTTCACATTTTGAATGAATAATTTATACAAAGGAATGGGGAGAATCACTATAACTATGCATGGGTCAAAGTTCCTCTCCATTTTCTGAACCAAGAGACAGCTTGCCTCAGCTAACCATGTGAAGAAGAAGAAATAAAGCAAAGAGATTTTCTCTTGTCTTTCCTTTCCCTTCTCTCTGGCCACCACATCCACAGGGATTCTGCTCTGTAGGCCTTCTTTCAGCTTGTATTAAGTGATTCATTGCCAATTAAAACAGCGTCTGATTTGGCGGCGATCGCTGCTAGTGAGGAAAACCAGATGTTCCTAACTGGACAGTGGAGGAAGCCCGCAAGAGGAGCTTTTTTTTTTTTTTTTTCTCTTGGAGGGTCAAGGAGGAACAGGATGTCGAAAAAACTAACAAAGCAGCAAACCTTGACAATCAACAAATGCGCCCCCCCCCCCACCATGCACCCAATTCCTCTCCCGTTCCTGCATGTTTAGTACTCTATCTCTCCATCGCTCTATATATATATATATATAGAGATATATAAAAAGAGAGAGAGAGAGAGAGAGACAGAGAGAGAGAGAGAGAGAGAGACACACAGAGAGTGAGAGAGACACACAGAGAGAGAGGGAGAGGGAGAGAAAGAGGGAGAGAGAGAGAGACGAGTGCTTTGACACAGTGATCTAACTGCCCTTTGGTTTTGGCCTGTAAAAGCAGTGATATACGATCATGTGTCGTCCATGTGTGATCCAGCTAATGACCTCATAGGAATCCAAATAATGCCATTAGGATCCTCCATATAGTACCAAATCATGGAAGGGGAGGAATTGACTTGTACATTGTGGATATGTGCTCCATAGCTCAAGGTGGTTATTTTCAATTCAATTCAATCTCAATCAATTCTTTATTTTTTGCTCAATAACAGATGTGGTGCCCGGATAAAGGAATGCTGTCATGGCCAACCAGTAGCACAAAGAAGCCAAACAACATATGTCTTCAGATTTAGCTACATTGTCTGTCGTTTATCAACTTGTCAAAAATAGCTGTTGGTGATTTCAGTAGCTGCCTCAGCATTCATGTATTTGCTTGTAAAAATGATAAACAAACTTGCCAAACTAGACCTTACCGTTTGTGTTTTAGTGATAATGACCCTCTTCAAGTCTCTTAAGAAAGGTTTGTGGTGACAATTAATATTGCAGACTCATTAGCTCCAGCACAATCGGGATAAAATTATACAGTTCAAGTTTTGAAGTCGTTAATTATTTCATCATAATCATCGACGTTTTTCTGCGGCATTCGTTCGTCTTTTATTCTATTTTTTGCAAAAATGTGGTCATTTATGAGAAGGACTAGATTTTTTTCCTGGAAGGCAAATAAAATATAGCCTATACATTATAAAATATAAGTCAAAAGTCATACCGAACACAGCATGACTCTATATCAACGATGAAAAATATCGGCGTAAACCACGGGACAGCTGCGCTCTGACTTCTCCAGAAGTGAATGAGTTCTACCCGTTCTACCGGCAGGAGTTTCCCTGAATCCCCCCCCCCCCCACACCCCCCACACCCCTCGCCCCCCGCCCTTCTGCTTGTCTGCCCACACACCATGTGTTCATGAGGAAGAGGGAAGTTTGTGACGTGGGGCAGGGCTTGTCTGCCGTTTATTAGTCAGAGAGCAAGGAACCAGGTTGCAAGAGCTCACTACTACTACCCACTCTGTCGGGTCAGAGAGAGCTCCCGGGACGAGGGATGTTTTTATACTACAAAACGTTCTAGTAGAGAGACAGTGAACAGAAACACAGACCGGGGTGTCGCAGCTGTATTTCCTGTTGTAATTAAAACTTTCTTAACTTTTTTAAAGGCCAGTTGCATTTCAACTGAAGTTGATGACTTGGGTAAAGCGCTATCAATTTTCCGTAGCCCATTTCGATAAGTGTGACAAGAGTTTGTCTCTTATTTTTATTTTTTTAAAACTTTTGGAAAGTAGGATTTTTCCACAATTCTGTGCATTTTACTAGACTCGTGATGGTTTCCCTATCACTTACGTTACTTTTAGGACTTTTAGCAAGTTTGACTTCAGCTGAAAAGGTAAGTAACTACATCGCTGTTGGGCTATTTATATGTAGTGTGAAAAAGGGAAATTTGTCTTATCACAAAAGTTGCCGCGCAGTTGACTCGTAAGTGAAACGTGCGCTTGTGTCCACTACACATGCATAACAAGCCTTCTGTTCTGCATGCTATGCTTTAAGCTACTGTTATACATCTGCAGGCTCCTCTGTTTCTTTCAAAAACATCTTATATTGCACTGGTAAAGTTTTTTGGTCTGTTACATAACAAATGGCAGGGAGAAGCGATCAAAATTGGTAAACAGCATACAGTAAACCAGTAACACCTTTTCTTATGATATAATATAATATAATATAATATAATATAATATAATATAATGTAATGTCTTAATATTGTTATTTTTTCTCACAGGCTGGTGAAGTAGAACGAGAGGGTGAGTGTTTATTTTTTAATTACGAGAAGGAAAAAGTCTGGCTGCTGAAATAACAGGATATCTCGGGTGCATTAAGATATATGTGGTAGTGGGGAGTTTGTATGTGGGACACTGTAGGACTCTGTAACCCTCCACACCACACACACACACACACACACACACACACACACACACACACACACACACACACACACACACACACACACACACACACACACACACACACACACACACACACACACACACAGCAAACACAAACATATCCCAGGACACACACACACACACACGCACACACACCAAACACCAAACACACAAAGTAGACTTCTATTCCCTGACCAAGAGGCCTCAAAGGCTTTGTTATACCGGAAAGAAAACTCAATTTCTAAATCCTGTCCATCTGCTTTCCATCGTGAGGTTAAGCAATGAGGGAGCTGCAGCACTGTCTGCCCTGGTTCAAGACGCACTATCTCGTGGACCCAAAGGGAGCGCTTGTGTCTGATAGGCTCCCACCTCACCTCTTCATGCACTGAAGAGGTGTGAGTAGGGGGCACCTGTGAGTAGGGGGGGGGGGGGGGGGGGGGGGGGGTTCTGCCCTTGGACTTTTAGCTTCAGAGACCCTTCTGAGGGTGCTTTGTATGAGCAGTGAAGGAGTGACCGTATGAAAGCAGTGAGCGGATTCCTTTGGTTTTGCACTTTGCAGCATGCAATGTTGGCACTGTGGAAAATAGTGTCCCATCGGCTGGTCGGAGAACGTCTTTTACGTTTTGATTAAACAAATGAAGCTGTTGGGATAATATGGTGAGGCAATGCACCGTCTCTGAAACGTGTGTTTTGACTTGGAGATAGAGGAGTGTGTGGAAGTTACATCGCAGCACACCTCTGGATGCGATGTTAACATTATTAACTGAACATTTAGTCAACCGACGATCCATCCCACCCACCAACCAACTAACCAACCTACTAACGTTTGGTAAAACGCCATACATTTAATTCCTTACACAAAGTTGTCCTTGTATAATAGGTTATAGCCTCCATATTTTGTTTTTATTTTGTAATATGTGTTATTGAAACATATTCTGCTATGGTTCACCTCATCATTGGAAGCGGACATGTTACCAAATAGACAAAAAAGCCCTTAATGTTATTTGCACTTCTCAAAAGCAATGCGTGCTTTCATAGTTATTGCATGGAGCAAAGTGCTTATTAAACCTTCTAATAAGATTATAGTGGTGGCTCTGCTAATACTGCTACCTCTTCCCAGACCCATTATTTTACAAGCCATCAAAGTGACATCTGTCTTTCTTCCTATTTCAAACAGCCGTCATTCCTGTCCTCAGCATTTTTGCGTTCCCCGATTGTGTCAACAGCGCCGGCACTATGATTTGTAAAGCGTGTCATTTCTTCACAGGACAAATTTTAGTCTTTAACAATAACACCTGCTTGCATGTCTTGTAGTTAGAAACAAAAATGAAAAGGGGCTGATATTCGTGAAATATTTCTGCACGCGTATCAGTCTCTATAAACATTTCAATTTGTCTTTCGCTGGTTCAAGTGCACAAGGGAAACCTGCTCCTAGATATCCTTTGAACCCAGAGACCCTCTATTATTGGCGGTAAACCTCCTCTTGTGTGTACACGTACGATAATGCATACACAAATTAATTGGAATGGACCAACCTAGCACCAAGGCTGAATAAGGTAGCTGCTGGCTGCCGTTTATTATTGCCTTCACTTTTGGACAAACACTGTCCCCCAGAAGGGTCGGTGGTACTGGTCATATATGTAATAATGACAATAGTCATGGTCATAGTAAAGTCAACCACAAGATATTTGACTATTAGTAATTTAGGAGATGCTTTAAAGTACATTGAAAAATGCATACACATGTGATTACGAAGCAGGTATGAGTACGATGTTTACAGGTAGACTGCGGACGTTGGGGTCCGAACCCCGACACTAAAACGTACTCTGTCTTGGACACACCCTGCCATGGCCTTTCTCCTGCCGCCTCCAGTACTACCTATCTTTCTGCCTGAGTGTCGACACTGTCTTACCGCCTCTGGTGGGTTCTGTGGTCATCCTGCAGTTAAACCATGACCCCGATGTGTCCCGAAACAGAGCTGCTCAAGACCCGGCTGAAGGAGTATGGCCTGGTCACTCCCTTCAGCACCGACGCCCGCGGACACTACCTGTCACACCTGCTCTCGGCCAATCACAAGCAGCGCGTCCGGCGGGAGGCCTTCCCCTCCGGGGAGCCCCAGCAGACGCTCTTCTTCAACATCACCGCCTTCGGCAAGGAGTTCCACCTCCGCCTGCGCCCCAACGACCGGCTGGTGGCCCCCGGGGCCAAGGTGGAGTGGCACGGCAACGATGACGGCGGAAGGGAGAGCGAGGACGGCGGAAGGGAGAGCGAGGACGGCGGCGGTGGCGGCGACATGGGAGAGGGCGGGAAGAACCGAACCGGGCCTGGGGGAGCTGAGCGGATACTGAGGCGAGAGCTCCTCAAGACGGACTGCACCTTCATCGGCGACATCACAGATGTTCCCGGGGCTTCGGTTGCCATTAACAACTGTGATGGGCTGGTGAGTCTGCGCTGTTGTTCACACCCTCTCCGCCCCCCCCCCCCCCCCCCCCCCCCCTCTCATTCTAACCCCGTCTTCCCATTACGAAAGTGACATGACCTTGTCGTCGATTGTAAGGAGGTTTAGATGTCCATAACTCCCTGGTGGAGGTCCTTTTTCTTTAAAAGCCGCGGGCTGGCATTTTAACTGCACATTGTTCTCGATATATTCCTCAAGTGGAAGGGACCAAATAGCTTTTGTGCTGAAGTTTGTCCCGGGTGAATGACTATCCATTACTGCCACAAATACGAGGGCATTTCTGTTCCCCTCGCCCTACAACCATTGCCTCGCATGCAGCATGGATCTCCTTTTGTTCTTCACCACAGTGAGCAACCCCGCCACGCCCCTCTCATAAACCACTTGAACAGTAATTGACGAATGATTTAGGGCTGTTAGCCGTTACCAAAGGTCCCAGATACCTGCTCTCCCATTTAACAACAGTGGCGGCGTTTTGCCGTAATTTACTCTAAAGCTTGGGGTTTCAACTGAGAGTGATGAGCTCATATGAAGCACCCTGAAATGCATGGTATACATTTACATTTATGAAACCAGTTGGTGGTGTTGAGGTGTGCTGATGTGTTATGCTGATGTACTAGGTTGTTGAAGACCGCTGGCAAATGTTAATCGTCGAGGCTCTGTGTGTACGTGAACACCTGTCTTTGCGCACGTGTTTGCAAATGTGTGTGCGCGTGTGTGCACACGTCTTGTGTGTGTGTTTGTGTGTATGTGTGTGTATGTGTATTTGTGCACAGCACACGTATGTGTCCATGAGTGCAGAAGTGTACGATTTTGTGTCGTGTGTGTGCGTGTGCGTGTGCGTGTGTGCATTTGTGTGTGCATGTCAGTGTTTGTGTGTGTGCTATCCCACTGTGGCCACTTGAAGGTGTGATACGACAACATGGTGTGAAAGAGAGTAATTCCGCAGGTTTCTCAGGACCTCAGATAAACACAACCCAGAAGTCTCAAGGCAAAGCACATTCTGTTTGGGGTGTTTGTATTTCATCTGTGTGCGTGGGTGCGTGGGTGCGTGCGTGCGTGCGTGGGTACGTACGTGCGTGCGTGCGTGGGTGCGTGCGTGCGTGGGTGCGTGCGTGCGTGCGTGCGTGCGTGCGTGCGTGCGTGCGTGCGTGCGTGCGAGCGCCGGAGTGTGTGCGTGCTTACAATGATGAAAGTGTAGCAAATGTTGCCCATGCTGTGGAAAGCAGGGGAGTTCCACGCCTGTAGTGACGATTGAAAAGAAAGATTGAAAAATGCAGGTAGGCTTGCTGTGTTTCATTTTTAAAACAAAAAAAACTAAAACTTTTTCGGACAATTCTTTCTTGCTCGGACAACTCTATGAAGGCAATTCTATTTCTGTTTCCCTTTTTTTTTTTTTTTTTTCTGCTTGTGTGTGTATGTGTTTTTGTGCACACGTATGTGTCCATGAGTGCAGAAGTGGCTATAGCATTGTTGACATCCCAGGTCCGGGACTAGAGGGAGACGGTGTGAAGAATCTCTTCCATATATCTGGCAAGTCAGGGGGGCCGGTGCGCCACGCCTTGGACAGACCCCAGAAGGCGCTGGAGGCAGAGTTATGCAGGGTTTCCTGTTTTGCTTCAGATATATATATTATTGTATAAGTTAAATGATGGAGGTTTTAGAAGTGGATTTTAACAATGAGTGTGTTTCTACAATGGCCATTCTGATTCACAGGTTTGTCCTGAAACCTTTACAGTCACTTTGTCTAAGGTTGTTGGTGTCAGCTGACAGATGTTCTAGTTTATAGCCACCTGCTACAGGAGAAGTTTACTTTTTTGCCCTGGCGGATATTCAGTTTGCTGTAAGCCATGGAGGGGTGCCGACCATTATTATTACAGTTATCAGTCCCCTTCTGGATCAAAGATTAATGGTCGGCCGTATCGCGTTTGTAATGGTTCCGCCCGGTCAGGTGGTTTCCAGTACATGCCAATCCCATGTTATGGACATCTACTGATCCCGCCCCCAGCAACAGAAATAGATTTAAAGCAAACCAAAATGAAACCAAGGTTTCAGTTTGTCTGCGGTCAGACTGTAGATGTTAATCTAGCGTCTGATTTGGGAGACTATCATCTTCAGGCATCATGGTCATCTCTACTCCTCAGATGTGACGTACAGATGTCTTAGTCATCTTGAAAAATATAAATATTCATATTTAAAACATGAAAGCTGTTTAACCTTTACCTGCTGGAAGTGTCTTCCAAAGGACATGGGCTTATAAGAAGTGATGAGATACTGAGCCAACCACAGCAGACTAACCTTTTTAACCAAGATTGATGTAACTTTTGACGGCATAACTGTTCCTCAACATCTGTGTAATGGTCATTCCTCTGTCACCCCGAGAGGTGGCATGGCCCATTTTAAAATGCCCCAGTCGGTGCTAAACATGCTGGGAAGTTATATTACCCGTTTATTTCCATTTTCCATTTTCCTGGGAATTTTCTTCTTACATAGGAATGTGCAATAGGGCTTGACATTTTGACATAAATCACAGTTATCTACATATATATTGCACACTATTTCAATTCACTACCCTTGCAAAGTCCTATCGACAAGATGAACCATGCCAAATGGAAATAAATATATATTTCCATATAAAATGCTTTATATTATGTGGTGTGGTGTTTGTGTGTGTGCATGCGTACCTTGCCTGAAAAAAAAGAAAAAACCTTGTTGTTTCCAACTTCATTGTCGTTTGATATTATTATTATTACGTTTAGGGCAGTAAGTCAAATTAAGTCTTGTCAAAGCATGTCTTGTTAATTATAAACTTGACCTCGTACACACACGATGTTGCTCTCTGCTGTGCTAAACCTGCTTTGATAAACCTTTCAGGAGCAAATTAGAGTCCAGCGCACGTCCTTTAAAATAGATGCACAGCACATGTGTATAGGGTGGAGTTGCACTATGAAAGCACTGCAGTTTTAGTGGCTCGAGGGCAGTATAAAAACGAAGCGCGGCCAGTATACGATGTGCTCTAGTTTAGAGTGATGAATGGAGCTCTCGTTGGATTGTCTACAAACACACTGCGGACCAAACAAGTGATTGCGTGTGAGACACATAGCGCTGATGGATGTAGGATATTACTTGACTGTCAAAGACGCCATTTGATGTGCTCTGCCGCCGCGGCTACTTCCAGGCTAGTGTGTCGATGTTGTTTGCGCATGATGTACACCCAATCTTCTGAGCTTTCGAGCTTCTTCAATCTCACTTTCCTGTCAGAACTTGTGTCAAGCTCTATTTTTGCCCACATATTTGAAACATAAAATTGTTAGTCAGGCGGCAGGCCCCTTTTGGCCCGCCTTTCAGTTGAGCTTGTCGAAGCTTTGAACAAACTTTTCACCTGTGTCACACTTGCTAATGCTAATGCTAAAGGTATTTAATGAAAACCATCCGTCATGTCAGCCTCTTGACAGCACATTTCCACTTGTTCTTCTCCTGGCTATTCTATCATTCGTACCCTAGAAAAGTGTGATTTCAAATAATAAATGGAATAACTCGAGGAAACAACATGCCCTGTTAGTTAGCAGAAGCCCCTCAACAATGTGCGTTGCTACACGCCCGAGGAATAGCCAAACTCTCGTTTTGCATTTTCAAGAAACAGAACTTTGTCCAAAGCTGAACCAAGTATATTTGACTCCATTATGTTTTGTTCCAGTATGCGTACAACTGCCTACAGGTCTAGTTCAACTTTGTAAACACCAATGTAAATGAATGTAAATTAGAATGACCAAGGAAAGATCAACTGCATTTTAATCCAAGGATGTCCTGTGTACAGTGTTTCACCGTGTTGTAACCGTGTCCAGGGCAGTGCTGGTTCTGCTTGAAATCGGAATTTAAATGGGGGCAAGTTTGGGGGTTGTAGGCTAAATAAAAAGCATGATGTGCTACATAACAGATCAAAAGCCAGCCCGGAGTTACTGACGAAAAGGCCTGACATCGAGGAACCAGGGGTCTTTGATCTCAAGTGCTATCCCATGCCCCTCGCTAGGTGTGTGTTTTACTGAATCTTAATTATAGCCAGCCTGGTGTCTGGAACTGTTTACTGCAAGCAGGCAGGGCATATGCTTATGAAGCAGATAGTTCCTCCTCTCTGGTTTATGCAGCAGTGAAGGAGTGAAGGGAGGCTGATCTGTCCTGACCCGTATGAAAGACTTCAGACTTCATGTTGCATGTATGTGGGAGGCATGTGAAAATCTGGGGGAGTACAGGGATGAATAAAGTCAACAGGGAGAGAAGTTTCTCGATAAATGTGATGGCATCCAACAGAGTTCTGGACTACGTTACTGTCTTTATGCTTAAAGGCCTGAAATGCAAGTTTCCCCCCTTCTGATGTATCGAGGGGTTGCAATGTTTTAAAAAGGGTTTGAAATGCCAAGCAAGTTGCCTCAGCCAGACTACAACCGCATCAGTCACACTTCCTGTCACCCATAACTTCCCATAAAAAGACTTAATCCATGCATCGGAGGTCTGTCGCTGTGTGACCTGCAGGGCTTTATTATATACAAAAGGAGGCCTTTGTGGCTGGATGGAAGCACCATGGCAGCAGTGGTCAACGGAAGGTATTGTCTCTGGGTGAGCCGGCTCCTTTTGAGCTGGCAGAACCCATTACCATGGTCAAGATGCTCACTGCCCTATCTTAAAAGCAATTATTTCTTTCGTCTTTTTCTGGCTCTACCTCAAAAAGAATGATTCTGGAAAAAGGGGAGCCTTCTGTGCTATCGGATGCTTTTTGATCCAGTTTCCAGGGGTACAGCCCTGGCGGCTCCAAAACATTTGACAGTCAAATGTGTTGCTGTTGCAGTGAGAAAAGCAGAGAAGAGACAGAATGCAGGAGTCTACGGTGGGACTTGTCCGTCACTCTTCCCAACCACTGTGACCTGGTGAGATAGATATCCTATCCGTTTATTGACGTATATTTGTAACAAATTATTGTAATTGTTCAAATAAAAAACGGCAGGAACAATAAATGCCTTACAATTTTGTTTTGTTTTGAAAAATGTCAAAATTATACGACTTTGAGCGCCTGCGATAACCGGTGTACACATTTCGTTGTCATCTGCTAACCTTTAGGCCTATTTTGAATTCACTAAAATGCCAAATGGTATTCTACATTTAAAGGTTTTGATTTCTCCCAATCAAATGCATGCCTGCTATTCCAGGCAAATGTTCTTCACGGTGCCTTTTCAAACACCTTTTCTTTCGGGTTTGACGTAGCTTTTGGGAATAATATAGGTTCCACTGAGGCATCTTCTGCCTTTACCGGGCTGTAATGATAGTGCTTGATGCCTCGAAGGCACCTGGTCTGCATGGAGATGTGGAGCGGTGCCGCTGGCTTTATGAGTATAGCGGGTTCTCCTCAGCGATGTCGAGGCCGGTTTCTTCCTTTTGTAAGAAATTTCTCAAACTAGGAAAAAAAACAGATCAAATCAGAGCCAAAATCGAAATGACTTTAAGGCTGAGGTCTAATTTGATATTCTCTCTCTCTCGCTCTCGCTCTCGCTCTCGCTCGCTCTCTCGCTCTCTCTCTCTCTCCCGCTCTCTCTCTCTCTCTCTCTCTCTCTCTTTCTCTCTCTCTTTCTCTCTCTCTCTCTCTCTCTCTCTCTCTCTCTCTCTCCCTTTTTCTCTTAACACCTCTGACCTCCTCGCACTCCCACTGTGTCTTCTGCCTGAGCTCCTCTCGGATGATCTGACATAACACAGCGTAGCTCTGGGCTTGAAGTCCCGCCTCTCTTCATCCCGGTGCAACCCGAGGGCTGCCATGTCGTTGAACTCCATGGCTTACAAATCACATCTTCATCCAGACGGTTCGGTTCCAATATAATAAATCCCTGTATCATCACAAGATATAACCAAAGCTTTCGGTCAAAGAACGCATGATCTCCACTCACCGGAGACATTCAAACCATTGGCTCTGTTCCCTAAACGTCAAATCAACAGAAATCA
This sequence comes from Gadus chalcogrammus, assembly GCF_026213295.1. Lineage (NCBI taxonomy): Eukaryota > Metazoa > Chordata > Actinopteri > Gadiformes > Gadidae > Gadus > Gadus chalcogrammus. Next base: position 4,533,323 of record NC_079417.1, read on the forward strand.
AATTGATTCGTAAGCTGCTTACACGTAACAAAACCCCCCCCAAAAAAAACGATAAAAAAGAGGACCCAGTTTCCTGGTCCGAAACCCATAAGCCCTTTTAGCCCATCCCACTATGGTCTGTTTATCAAATCCAGACTCTCACCAAGTCTCTGCTCTCCCCTCGGAGGCACTCTTCAGATGGAAATGTGACCTGTTACGGAGGTGGCCCTGCTTAATACATTCATACGCGGTGCCAGCCAGGGTGCAGCTGTCTGCCGGGTGCATATCTGCAGAGCATAATAGCGATGCCCGCGTAAGGTCCTAGTAGTCGCCACGAGAGTCACCTCATTTGTTTCCTTAAAAATAGAGTAAGGCAGAAAGAAGAAACACTCCCACCTTCCCGTGCTCCCTGTGTTTGTGTGTGTGTGTGTGCGTGCGTGCGTGTGTGTGTGTGTGTGTGTGCGTGCGTGTGTGCGTGCGTGTGTGCGTGCGTGCGTGTGTGTGTGTGTGTGCGTGTGTTTTTTCTCTCGATTATTCCTTCTATGTATGATTGGCAGCCCTGACACCCATGCAGACAGAAGGTACAGCTTCTCAGCGGGTGATGGAGTGACCTGCAGCGCAACCCCCAGCGGGGTGGCCTAAGGAACCGTCTGGCGTGTGTTCCGACTCCTACCTCAGCGGGGACATGATAAAACATGGCGGCCCTTCCATCTGTGTGTGTCATGTTGCGTAATCAACCCTGCCAGGCATAATAGAGGGGAGGAATTGGGGGGAGCGGGGGGGGGAGGGTGGCGGTTCAGTGTCTCTGGTATGAGTGAAATGTAAACACATGGCCTGGTGTGTGATGCATCAAAGTATCAGCTGGCAAATTCTTGGTCGGCAGCAGTTTTTCCGCGATTGTCAATCCAGTCTGGGCGTCCTCTCGCTCCGAGCAGCAGATACTAATATTATTCTGAGCTTTATGAGCAGAACCAAGCGAAACAACTGAGAAATGCTCCAAATTTTATTTTTTTGGGGTTGGGGGGGGGGTGGTTGAAAGTCTCTATATGCTTCACTGGATCTCACTTATGTCCTCTGTGATATAAAGATAAACGGGGCTGGACATGCACCGCTTTTGAACTATATATCGAACCACAGTGAGATAAAAAGGGGCAAAGAAAATATCCCTTTTGATTAGAAGTAAGAAAGTGAGTCAGTTCATCCTTTCAGTGAACTGTACTCGGCTCAGGCACAAGAGTCGTATTCACACGCAGTTGACTTAACCACGGCGCGGCCTAGAGCTGCCCGTTGCCGAGGCTTGACCAATAGCTGTTTGGATATAGGGTTTGAGGTGCAGGAGGGGAGCCACTCCCGGGATGTGCCAGGGTTTTCTTTTTACTTCTTCTTCCTAAGTCTTTTCCCCTCTGCAGCATAGGGCCCTTTTAACAACCACGGGCTGATATTTGTGTATTAAACATTTTGAATCGTGACCTATATAAACCTAAGAGGAGGCCACACTGCTGCTGTCCTTACAGGCAGACATTCAGACCCTTTGACCAGCCCCGGGTTTTATATAGAGCAGAATGCAGACAGTTCACCACTACCTTCTCAAAGTACAATTTTAAATAGTAAATGTTTGCTCTGCAGGACATGTTGGAAACGCATTGAAGCGACCCTAACCCTTTTTCACCCTTCGACCTCCCCCGTGTCTCAATCAGGATAAAACGCCACCAGTAATATATATATATAAACACACGCTTATATAAACTGCCTTACAGAGGTAAGCAAAGAATGTCTTTCAGACATTCTTAGTGTCAACATCGTTGCAGTAATATTGTAATATTTGAGAAAGTTGGCATAGTTGGTCTGTTCCATGAACAAGGGAGCATGAATTGGGAAGATCCATTGAGTTAAATTCATGGAACTCTTTAATCAGTATAATGGGGGAGAATGCATCCACCCCGGTCTGGAATTGTTGTTCCAAATAGAGGATTTGGCCCATGCATTTTTTATATATTCTCAGTGTCATGTTTTCCTTCTTTTCCCTTATCTTCTTCTCCCTTATCTTTCTCAAAAATACCCGGTTTCCACCAGTGGACCTTTCGTATCTCGTCCTTTAACAATTTTCCTCCTCTAATGGGTTCTTTCAAGAGAGAGGGATGAAACTCGCAGGTAAGGATGACGGAGGTTTGCACATTTTTGTACACATTTTTGAAAGCAAACACACCTTTGAACAACACCGTGGGTGAAAGGTGGCTGTGTCCTGACTCAATCCAGCCTTTTTTTTTTTTCCCTCACTCCCGAGTCGCAGTGCCTTCTACTTAAATTTTTTTTCTCTCTCTCGCTAAGGAAAGCACCTTTACACGGGGCTCCTTAAGAAGTTTAGACTGAAAGAGACAGAGTGTTTCTGAAAACCTGGAGGCCTTCAGCTGAATCCCATATGTTTTCTTTGGCACAGTGGCCGCTGTCTGCTTGGCCGTGGCCGAAGCTGGGTATATAAACCCAATGGAACACAGGGAGAGTCTTCATCCTGTCCTTCGAGCTTTCTATTTAGGTACCAGAGAGCTAGAGGCACGTCAGACACCTGTCATTGTCTGGTCCGTTCTGCTAAGCTGTCCTATTGTCAGCCAGAACCGCCCCTGAAGCCAAGCTCAGAGGGATCCTTGAGCATTGCAATGTTTTGTTTTGTTACGTTTCTGATAAGTTTCCATTTAATTGCCTCACAATTTTTCCCACACAAAATTGCAGAACACAAAGGATACTATGTGTTCTGGGTAAATGTGCTATTCAGTTGGACTGTAGTGGTAGTATCTTGGGATGTACATGTACTAACAGCCTTGGTTTTAGCCTTCTAATCTAAACAAGAACTAGTGTGTAGTTAATAATAACTTGAGCACCATCTGGACACTTACATGAGGATGGCAATGTGGACATTTTCGCCCACGCATTTAACGTCATTTACGTCATAACTTCATTTCCTTTAGCCAATCTTGACAAAGTTCTACGGGAATTTTATCAGCAGGGCTCTTGGCCGGTATTTTCCCATATTGATATTTGGTCTGGTTACCTTTAGATATGGCAGGGAAGAGGATTTGAATTTAATTATCTGTGGCGGATGACATATTCAGCATACATCATGCCATAATAATAACTGTCTTGCAATAGATTGCAAGACAATCAATAGGTCAATAGTATATCATAGTTGCATGGCACACCACAGTGCATTTCCTTTTGGGGTAATATTGAAGGAAAACTGAACAGGTTGTTATTTATTATGAAAGAGACAAAGACAGGTGCCCATTAGTTAATTTGAAACTATTATGAGCAATTAGCCTCGATGCTCAATTATATTTATAATTTATAATATTTATACAACATTCTCCCTCCCACAGTCAATTAGTGTGTGTTTGTGTGAATGAGTTTGTGAATCATTTACAAAAATGACATGAAGATTGATGATGGTTTCCCCTGCCATCTTAAGTAAGGGTCCTTATTTGCCCCCAGTTTTCTATAAAATTGATCTTCTTCATCTTTGGACTTCCACACGGGTACCAGATTATCTGCTAAATTACTACAGGAGGGGGGTAGTTTAAGGAAAGAAATGTGGGCAAATTGTTTATTATATAGTAAAAAGGCTGGCATGGATTCTTATATGATCTCCAAATGTAATAAGACCTCCATCACGACAACATTTTGCCCACCTCTCCAAATCCATTATCGTTTAACAGTTGTTGTTTACAGATACTGCAGCTTAGGCTCAGTTCAGCTGCCTCAGCGTTCGAATGACCGACACACACACTCGCGCAGTCTGCAGGGTGACTCCATAATACTTGATTCATTGACAACGCGGGCCCGGGGGGAGCAGGGTTGTCTGGCAGCTTTGCTTCGGACGGGGCTTTACGCAAAGGCGATGGCAGACACGGACCCGTCTAATCCCCTGGGCTCAGGCTCTGTCACTGAGCCGTCATTTGGGCTTCTCGCACCCCACAGGGGTGTCAGGGGACTCTTTCCCTACCACTACCGAGTCGAGACCATTGAGAGCTCACGGGATGCACAGTGTTCGCCGGACAAGTGAAACGTATAGATTAGTGCTGTCAGTTAAACGTGTTATTAAAGGCGTTAACGCAAAACAATTTTAACGGCGTTAATTTGTTTATCACACGATTAACGCAATTCTTTTATTTTATTTTTATTTATTTTATTTATTTATTTTTTCTTCTTTGGCTCAAAACAAAGAAGCAGTAGCCTGACTGCTATGTTCAAGGCAGTATTGTTGTTCATCGTTTAATTGCATTATAGGCTTTTTTTTTGTATCGTCCTGTTTTGATCAGTATATGCCAATGTTGTTATCAATAAAAAACCATTTGCACAAGGCAAGCCGATGCACTTCTCCATGTTGATAAGAGCATTAAAATGAGAACAATTAATGGGACAAAGAAATCAAGGGATATTTAGCATAGAAAAAACATTTGCGATTAATCGTGAGTTAGCTATGACATTAATGCGATTAATCGCGATTAAATATTTTAATCGCTTGACAGCACTAGTATAGATCTGTGAGTTTTCCGGTTTAGTCATTTCAGCTGAAGGTCAACCTACACAGTTCAGCGTAGGATGGTGTAGATCCTCATCGGATCTGTTGGTGCGGAAAGCCCACTCGCGATCGTCTGTCTTTTGTCCCTGGACATCTTTTGATTAGCCATATTAAAAGGGTTCCCTCTGGGAACGTGGGTAGGCGAAAGGCAACCCCGCAGGGTGACCTTTCAAGCAGGAGTTGTATTCTGATTGTATTCTTAGAGAAAAAGCTTAGAGAAAAAGCTTTTGTCACTTTCTATGAATAATGCAATAATGATTGTATTCTGGTCCAAAAGATGAAGGTTTGATAAGCGTAATGAGTAGCCAACCATCTCAACGTGATCGATGTTAAAGCGGGTAACATCACAGTTGCACGTAAAGAGGAATCGGACGAATGCATTGCACAATCCTCCTTTCCTGAAAAAATTATGTTTTTCCGTCCTTATAGCCTAGCTGTGTTGCCACGTTTCATTTGACTATTAATACCGCAGTTATGGGTTTCTGTGTGTTTATTGTTCTTTATTAGAAGTTCTTCACATGGGTGCTTGCTTGTGAAGTTAGGTCCCACTGGTACACAGGCATTCGGCATTTGATGCTTCCTTTTTTTTTTTTTTTTTTTTACTTTCCAACTTCCCTTTAAAAGCAATGCAAGTAGACTTCGCAGTTGATCTGGGACTGAGAGAGTTGACAATGAGTCAGTGTGTATGGGGTGGTTGCAAAAGGCCGAAATGCCGACTGGGGTTTACTGCGGCACCGGTAGATTTTGACAGAGCAACATGTTCTTGGAGCAGACCAGGTAGCACTTCCCCTTGGATTTTTTGTGGCAGAGAAAAACAACAACAGCTTGGTTCTTTGTGACAGTCAGAATATAATTGATACATTGATTGTACTCTGTGTACTTAATTGCCTTTTGTGTCACTTCACAAGCATATCTGAGTGGATCATCTCAATTCGCTTTTCTTTTTTCCCACCGTCTATCGAAGGAGACCAGACATGAAATGATATTGACAAACAAGTACCCTTCAATTAGCATTTCTACTGGCATTTTTTGCAGGCGTATTCAAACAAAACACTTTTTTTTTTAAGACAATGCTTGTCAATCTTACGTAATTATTTTGTAATATTATTAACCCTATGGCCAACTCAAGTGTGTTGGTTTGTGCGTGTGCAGAAGATCTGTGTGTGAGTGTGTGTTTGTGTGTGTGTGTTTGTGTGTGCTTGTGAATGTCTGCCAACATGAGCTTATCTCAAGTCTCATCTTGAAAACAATTCAAGCTTATCTAATGCTTCATTAATCTTTTTGCCTCACGTTTCTACAAACCGTGACTTCAAACCGCAGCATTCATTAACTGCACAGTACACACCTCTCCGGGTAACTATAACAAGCTCCAGCCGGTCGTGTGTGTGTGTGTGTGTGTGTGTGTGTGTGTGTGTGTGTGTGTGTGTGTGTGTGTGTGTGTGTGTGTGTGCGTGTGTGTGTGCGTGTGCGTGTGTGTGTCTGTGGGTGCGCGTGTCTATTTAATGCTCATAGATTACGAATGTCTTTCTCTAACGAGCCGCTGTTCTCCTACACGACGACCCTATGTCTTTGTTTGCCTGGTTCCCAACAAGCTCTGCAGCAAAGCAGAGACACAACAACACAGTCTCAAGCGGGAGGAATAACATCCACTCCCTGATGAAGTGAGAGCGGTATTACGCACTCACGCAGCCGGTTGTACAGCTAGCGTGGAGCCGCCTACGGAGTAAAGAGTGATACAAAACACCCATCCCTGGGGTTGAGGAGTGATCTTCCCGACAGCCTTCTGTTAATATTCATCATGGGCTGTATTATTCCTGACTGCCCCCATACTTTGATACTATAATTGCAGTCTCTTGAAAAGTCAACAAATGTCCCTGCTGAACTGGCCTGGGGGCAGTGATTTTGTATGGTTCACTTCTTTCTCCTGCACCGTCGTTGCAGACGGCCAAGGTTCGAACGTTGCTTCTGTGACGAGCGACGTAGTAAAGCCGAAGTAATTCCATGGTTGTACCACCGCTTCTGTGACGAGAGACGTGGTAATGCTAAGGTAATTCCATGTTTGCAGCATGGAAAGAAAAGCCACAGAAGGTGAATCAGGGTTGTGGGAGTATTGTCTTAACCACTGTTTACTTTACATAATTATGCAGAGGGCTTGCTCCTGCGATCCCATTTTTACGACCGGGGTAGGGGTGGGGGGGGGGGGGGGGTGGGGTAGGGACAGGCAGGAAGGCCCTAGCCACCCACTGAACAACTTCATCATTCTCTGAACTCTGTTCTCTCATGAAGCAGCTCAGCTCAAACCACATCATGTAACAATGGAGTGCAACCCACACCATCTGAAATCTCTTTTCTCAAATTTGAAGTGATTGCCGGTTAAATTACTCTGCAATTCTCTTTCGATTTTGCATAATGTGTGGTATAGTAATATTTTTTAACGTCAGTTGGTGTAGTGCAGGCTATCGTGAGACTGGATCGTTATCTTTTTGCCTTTACTGAAGAGTAAGGTAAGGTGCACCCAACAATGAATGCTGTAGGAAACACGTCCCATCTGTAAGCTATGGAGCGGCATGCTGGTGTGTAGGATGTTTAGTTAACCAAAATGAATTGGATGCACTAAGACCGACTGTGAACATTCACAGCATGATAAGCTGTGAGCCACATATTTTTACCATTTTCACAAAGACAAGAAACATACCATGATGATGTAGAGAATTACAGGGATTGGAGCCATATGTGAACAATACTTTGCAAACCCAATCCGTCCAAATGTGCCAAATGCTTTCGGTTTGCGTGCAGAAATGCGCCACAGCGCCCACACACTGCCATATGCATATATAAATTGTTGTTTAGTAATGAGACTTTGACCCTGTGTCCCCAAAGTAATTTCATTCACATGGGCAGCATTTCCTTAACACTTATTGCGGTAACGAGGTGCTCAGAAGGCATGGCCACAGACCGTGATTGGCATGCAGGACAGAATCAAGAACTCTGAATGAGATAGTCTGTTCCCATCTGTCTGGATCCCCATCTGTAAAAGGGGTTGGAAAAATAATCGATTCTTCAATGCATCGCGATTCTCTAGAATGATTCCGTCCCGTTGCAGATAAATTAATAATCGGAATTAAAAAAACAAAAAAACATTCTGTTCGCCAGAGAGGGATAATTTTAGTGATTTTAAAATGATTAAATTCATCTTCAGTGTGTATTTGCCAATCAGATTTGTCTTGACACGATTGCAATTCAGCCTACGCATAGCATGCACGCAAACTCACAACCAGCCACAAGAACTCCTTCTAATTCAAGAGCAGCTTTTTCTTTAATGACATAGAAAAGAAAGATTAGAAAGAAAAGGAAACTGAAACCTATTTTTTACATTCTTCGATATTGTGTTGTAATGCAAGCTGCATTGATTATTGCATTGTTCATAGAAAGTGACAAAAGCTTTTTCTCTAATAAACAAAAGTAGGAAGTGATTAGCAAACTCTGAGTAGCAAACTCAGATGTATATGTATATTTTTGAAAATCAGGCATGGAAATGGACATAATAAAAAATTGTTGCATCAAGATGCATCGATAATCGTTTTAGAATCGAATCATTGACCTCATAATCGGAAGCTAATCGAATCATGAGGTGCCACACACACTTGTTTATTTGTGTGCCAATCAGTCAGCCCTGAGGTTTACCGGCTTGCTCACTGGCCAGCACCCTGTAACCATGGACAGTACAAATGATGTATTTGTAACAATTGTATTGAACTTACAATGTTAATGTTAATGGCTACTATTATTATCTTCATCAATGATTGCACCAATTGCCCTCCCATCCATCCCTGATCTGAGGGGTAGCCCGCCGCTTTGGGACCTCTCAATGACCTCTCAATGATAGTTGTTCCTGCTTGCTTGTGTAAGGAGGTGTCATCTCATATGGCCTGTGGAGCCTGTCTCACTGCGTGTGATGAAGGCCTCTACCAGAATAGACTTGACGTCCCTGACTGCGCCATCTCAAACATGAAGTTGTATGCTTTGTGTTCTCTCCGGATGTGTCGGCGCTTGCTGAGGCCGTCCGGGGGCGTCGTCGGCTCTCAGACGACGACGAGGCTCTCCTCTTCTTCGTCTTCTTCTTCTTTCCTCTCTGACGAGCCGACTGCTTGGTTTCCGCAGGCGGGGATGATCCGGACCGACTCGGACGAGTACTTCATCGAGCCCTTGGTGCGGGGCGCCCAGGAGCTCGAGGACAGCGGCCGGGTCCACGTGGTCTACCGCCGCTCGGCCATGCTGCAGGAGCCCTCTGACGACCCCCTGGACGACCACCAACACGGTAGGCCGCTCGCGCTGCCAGGCCAAGCAGCGCTCAGACACTCACGGGCCCCAACGCAACGATAGATTGCAGTAGAATCATGTTTTCTTTATTTTATATATATTTTTTTGCTATATATATATATATATGCATGAATATATGTTGACAGTGTTGTGCACGAAGGTGCTAAAAGAGCGGCGTTCATTGAAGGTACTAATAGAGTTGCGTTCATTGAAGATGCTTAAAGAGTTGCGTTCATTGAGTTGCTAATAGAGTTGCGTTCATTGAAGGTGCTTAAAGAGTTGCGTTCATTGAGTTGCTAATAGAGTTGCGTTCATTGAAGATGCTTAAAGAGTTGTGTTCATTGGAGGATGCTTAAAGAGCGGCGTTCATTGAAGGGGATGATCTATTTGGTGAACGGTGACCTGAATGTAACCGTCTGCGCCTACTGAACGTGTGCGTTGGCGCCGTTCACTCTCTCCATAGTGAACGATGCTCACACACTGTTTACCGGCTGCAGCCGACGATTTAACCTAATCGGCACGCCAGCATGGCTTCTTAAAACAATAACAACAACGTAGTCGACCGAGTTTTATGAACCAACAAGTACAGATTCGAAGGGTGAAAAACACACTGTTATATGCAAATTTGGGCCTCCGGGTCTTAGGAAACAAGTCGGAACATCAGCCACATCGGCAACAAATTAGAAAAATACATATTGAATTGATTGATGCATCCTACCAGTCTTTGAAAATGTTTGTGACTTAATGACGATTATCACAAGAAGGGTAAGCGTTGAGCCAACAGCCACAAAGTTCCTCCATCCAAGTCAACGTTTGGTTTTTCACTTTCTGCATAATCTGTATAAATAATCTGTTGATTAGCTTGGAGTTCTAGCATTGTCCGGTATTACTCATCGTTGAATAACTAAGCCCTGTCAAAGTTTGTCCCACGACACTTGAAGCGTTGACAGGCAAGTTGACATGCATAGCAGGCATAGCAGTTCTGCCCTGACTTGACCTGAATGTTGACTGGTAACCAAGTACATGGAGAGCAGAGCTTTTCCTTCAAACACAGGAAATGTACTCAAATCACTCCATGCCCCCTCCAGCCTCACACTCGTTAGCCACCCTTTAGTCATGCTCAAAGCTTGGTCAAAGAAGGCCTTCCAGGTCGGAAAATACACTTTATCTGCACAATGGAGGTCTTGAATACTTGGATTTGGCAAACATTTTCCAGGAAGCGATCAGTGATTACAAACCCCACAGTGCCAGGGGGGCACCAGAAATAATTTCCCTGCATTTGATTTCTTGTATTGACGTCACGGCAATTTAAAGTTATACCAACGTGTTTCTTTATGTTTCTTCATCAGTTTTTTTTTCGTTTTTTTTCTGAAAACAGCCTTTGACATGCTCGCCAAGGAGGTACCAAATATATTTTCCCTGCAGTTGATTTCTTTTATTGACTGAGGTGCGAGGCATGTCCAGGCAATTCACAGTTAAACGGACACATTTCTTTGTGTTTATCTTTCTGTGTTTTTCTTCCATGCTCACAACAAGCTCTCCTACGTCACGGACACAATCGTTTGCAGAATAACAGCTATTATCTGTATCTTATCCTCTGGGGCTATTAACCTGTAAAGAACGTAGGAGAAAAAGTTGTATAGCTGATGTTACTCATATTTTCGTAACACTACACTCAGACTGCAGATTCTCAAAGTGTATTTCTCTCTCGACGAATGAAAATCCCTAACGCAGAGGTCTTCAATGCTTCTCTGGCCAAGGACCTCTTGGCTGATAATTACACAGTAAAGAGTAACCTTACTACACATTGTATAAAACTGTGTTGCTTATAAAACCGGGCCAATAGTAACGTGTGGTGCAGGCCTATAGCGCCGTGTATAAAGGCAGCACAATGGCTTGGCATTGTATACATAGGTTAGTACAAAGTACATACTTGACTTTTTGGAAGAAATAAAAGTTGGGGATCAAAGCAACTAGGAGGGGGACCCCCTGCAGTAACTCTGCGGACCCCCGTGTTCGTATCAATCGTATCCGCTCGAATTGAAGCGCTATTGTTCCATGGCGATGGTGTAATGCAGGGGTGCCCAACCAGTCGATCGCGGTCTACCAGTAGATCGCCGACAGATCCCAAGTCGATCGCGAGGGGTGAAGAAAAAAAAAAAAAAAAAGATTTTTTTTTTCAAATTTTTTTTTTAATGAAATTAAATTTGCGCGGGACATATACGCGCGGTAGCGCATGTGCTGTTAACAGCAGTTGAAAGCCGTCAACAGTAGTTACACACTCCTAAACGTTGGCATGGCTGAGGGGAAACAAGCTAAGACCTACCATTTTCACCCTGAGTGGGAGGAATTCCCCCCCCCCCCCCGTCAACAATTGTTCTCTACCCCCCCCCCCCCCCCCCCCCCCCCGGCTTGAAGGTAGGTTTGCTGGTAGATCTCGGGAGGTTGGCTACTTGAAAAGTAGATCTTGGGTCAAAAAAGGTTGGGCACCCCTGGTGTAATGGAATGATGGTCGCTGTGTTAGATCCAACCACACCTGCCAGTGGTTCTGAAGGACTTCACAGGTACCCACACTCTGACAATTAGGCTCTGAAAAGTCGTGCTCTTCTTCAATCCCACCTCCGTGGCTTCTAATGGTCAGCACAGCTGGTGGGGATGCCATGCCGTTGGGGGTGGTGGTGATGGTGGTGCTGATGGTGGTGGGGACGTTGGTGGTGGTAGCGCTGGAACATTGAGTCCTGAGGAGCGGGTGACATTGAACCAATCGACAACAAAAAAGGGTTTCAGCAGGATTCAGAGGATTCTAAAGGCCCCTGTGGGAACACAGTATGAAATAAAAACAGATCACAGACCTCACACTTTGCCACGTTGGCACACAGACGTTCTTCAGGACAGTCCTAAGAATTGTCTTAAAAACAGAGAGATTTCATACAGAGCACCAAGCTTGATGATTATTTTACAGAGCAGACCCTGAATCCCTTCCAGATGTAAACCCTAATGGCTCCATTTTATAATTCATTAGTCAAGTCCCTGTTAACCTCCTTGATAATTGCACGGTTTTTGCAAGCTGAGAGTGCTGCCAGAGGAAACTGTCTGCAGTGCAATTAAACTGCCCGCTAAGATTGTTGGCTTAGGACTTCCCAGAGTTCTCATCAGGTTTATTACAAGCTCAGGGGATTTAAGAGAGTTTTAACCTTGTTCCGAGTACTATCCTTCAGCTTGAGAACTTGTTCTTGAGATGCTGCTATATGAATTGTTTTGGCTGAAAATGACTTTTAATTATTATTTACTTTATAACTGCTGAGAGATGAAAGAAGAGAGGTTTTTTTTCTCATTAGAAGTAGAATGAGCCACTCTGAGACATTTTGACGTGTGTTTGCCGTGCTTTACCCCAAAACAGATACTTTTCTTGTATAAGTTTACCCTTGGCTGTCCTTTTGTTAATACAGCAAATTCAATGTATCTGATAACCAGGCCACCGAGGGACTTTGATTTCATCTACTCAGAGAGGCAGAGAGAGGCAGAGAGAGGGCATGAGAGGGAAGGAATGAGAGGAAGGGAGTGAGGGGAGGCAGAGAGTGGGTGGTGGAGGCAGAGACATAAAGAGAGCGTTGGGGGGGAGCCAGAAAGAAGGATCAAAAGAAAAAATGGAGAGGATAGGAAACATACGACAGAGATTCGAATGGCTTTTTCTTCTTGATCGAGCCTCTGAACTCGGGAAGAGGCAGCAGGAGCGTGTGGGTGATTGACATGCCTTCTGATTGGGTATTTCCTCAGGGAGATAGCGGCAGGGTGTAGCCCCCACTGATACGGAGGAGGGTGTAGCCCCCACTGAGACGGAGGAGGGTGTAGCCCCCACTGAGACGGAGGAGGGTGTAGCCCCCACTGAGAGGGAGGAGGGTGTAGCCCCCACTGAGACGGAGGAGGGTGTAGCCCCCACTGAGAAGGAGGAGGGTGTAGCCCCCACTGAGACGGAGGAGGGTGTAGCTCTTAATAAGACGGAGGCGGATGTAGCTCCTACTTAGAAGGAGGAGGGTGTAGCCCCCACTGAGACGGAGGAGGGTGTAGCTCTTAATAAGACGGAGGCGGACGTAGCTCCTACTTAGAAGGAGGAGGGTGTAGCTCTTAATAAGACGGAGGCGGGGTATTGCATCTACTGAGACGGAGGCAGGGTGTAGTTCAGATGGGAGAGAGACCAGCAGGTTCCTAGACAGAAGGCAAGAAAGCAAGCAGAGCATGAGAATGTAAAACAAGAGACAACTGTTAATAATGAAACGAAGCATGACGAAAGGTTTAATCAGAGTGACTGACTGTCAACTTAACAAAAGGCAGAAAGTTAACCTTGCGTCTCAGTCGATGTTTGTCGAGGTTGCCTTGTCTGCATCTCTGTGGGAATGGGGTTTGTTATGGTTGGAGTGAAACAAAGTATTATCCTGCTGTTTACAGAAAGATATTTCTGAATAAATAACCAGTGCCGGTTTTTACTTATTCCATGGTGTTATAGTTTAAGCAGGGTTTGAGGGGGAAGCAGACACTCCTTCAAGTCAAACAACCATGGAAATGTTTTTATTTGATAGAAGACCCCAGGAAAAGCAAATATGAGCTTTCTGATTACACCTGTATATACAGGTGTAATCAGAAAGCTCATATGTGCTGATCGTCTTTCAGAATAGTGTTTCTCCAGAGGTGTTTTCACAGGGTCAACGCAGACCAAAAGAAAGGAAAGATTGAAAGCCCAATGTGGAACGGGGAAATGGTTCACATGGATGATTTATTCAATATAGGTCAGTGATATGGAAGATGAACATTTGTAATCGCATCCAATTGTGCAGTCTTAACACTGAAGTGTAAGGTGGAAACAGAAGGAGAAGAAATTCACGTTGCCGTTTCACTTAGTTACTGTATATCAATGTGTTAATTTGTCTCCAAGCTATAACCCACAGGCAAACACACACACACACACACACACACACACACACACACACACACACACACACACACACACACACACACACACACACACACACTTAAGCACACACACACACACACACACACACACACACACACACACACACACACACACACACACACACACACACACACACACACACACACACACACACACACACACACACACACACACACAGTACTTGCACTGCCGGGCAGATTAAATAACACCAAGAAGGACAAATTGAATCAGGCCTGGAACTAAGTGATTTATAAAATAAATAATAAACTCAGAGCTCGCGATCCAGCAGTTGCCTTGCTGGAACCCAATTTTGTTCTGCCGTCAGTCACCGGCTTTCACCTGTAGGAAAAAAGACCGGCATGGCAGCCGAGAATACGATAAAAATGAGTAAATGACATGTCTTGCCACATATCATATAATATTGATATTTTCACATGTTCCTGCGTCGTGGATCTTTATGATTATGTAGTCATGTCAAATAATAGTATCTGGGTGTCTTCCCTTTTGTTGTCAAAGAGGAAAGAGTGCTTGCCATGAATTTTGTCTAATATGCTCTCACAAGACCTGACACAACAAATACGCACCACACACCAACCGTGGCATTTGGTGGTGTGCTGTGCCACCAAATGCCACTGCAGAACAATAATACTAGAAAGCCAGATATCCTGACCTGACCACATATAAGTTCTCCTGTATTTCTTGTGAGTGCTTCTCAAGGTGTTTAACCCAACAATGCCGACCCTGAGGGTCTTGCGTGTTGAAACCTTGATGGGATTTACCAGGGAGAGTGGGCAGACTTTTACGACAACCCTTCCTTTGATTTGAAGATGGCACTTCAGATATTAGGGGGGGGGAATACGAATAGGAGTTTGAATGCGGGGCTGTCGCGGAGTTGAGCCAAAACAGGAATGCATTAGCCAGCATGTGTGATTTGAAGATGCCGGAGTCGAGATGTCATGGGAGGGAGTCCATCGTGAGCAGATAAAGGCTCATGCTCCTTCTCTCGTGTGTTTCATTAAGGCTGTGCATGCAGGGCTGTGCACAATTCAATTTCACACACACACACACACACGCACACACACACGCACACACACACACACACACACACACACACACACACACACACACACACACACACACAAATGAGCGCAAACACAAACTCATTAATCAGTACTGTTATGTCAACCTACTGCACATTTTCCTTAACACATGCTTTCAAGCAATAGACAATTTTTGTCCCATCAGAGTCCTAGTTATATCTTTGTGGGTGCTTTTCTGTCTGTGTGTGTGTGTGTGCGTGTGTGTGTGTGTGTGTGTGTGTGCGCGTGTGTGTATGTGTGTGTGCCTGCTAAACTAAGCACGCAGACACACAATGAGTCTATCCGTCTGACCGATTTTGCTGTCATATGCTGACGAAATGGGAGTTTACAACGAATAGCAAATCCCTGGTTCTCCCGTTTTTGCCTGCTTTTGCCCACTGTAGCGCACACACACACACACACACACACACACACACACACACACACACACACACACACACACACACACACACACACACACACACACACACACACACACACACACACACACACACACACACACACACACCATCTACAGGGGTAGAGGTGACATTTTCAAGAGCTGCATTGTAGCGAGGCTCAGGAAAACAAGCTGGGCTGCCAGGTTGAGCTTGTGTTTCCACACGCAGACAGAGTACAGGAGAGAGAGAATGCGAGGGAGTGTGAGGAAATGTGAGAGAATAAGAGAGAGAATGGAAGATTTAGAGGGCGAAAGAGAGAGAGAAGGAGGAAATACCAAATGGTGAGGGAAAAACTGTTGATTTATATTTGTCACACAGATGTGCAGAGTTTGGCCGGCCGCACATGGAGGAATTTGGTGGAGAAGCTGGCGGAGAATTAAAAACATTCAACAGAGGGGAGAGAACAATGGAAACAGCCCTCTGATGTGTAATCCTACTCAAAGGGGCACCTCCACCAGGGAAAGGGTGGGAGTAAGGAGTCGTTTATTAAGCCCTCAGTGTAATCGGCCCTAAACCACACGCCATACATTTACACCGCAGCCAAGCCGCCTAATACAGTAATCAGAGAGCGAATCACTGAGCATGAAGGTAGAATAGGCGTTATCCCCGTTAGGAATGGTTCATCTGGGGCAGGTCCGTCATCTGGATGAGATAAGGGGGGTTGGGGGGACCACCAATATAACGCTGACGTCTTTGAGCTATTGTGTCTATTGATGTTCAGACTAAATGTTTTATAATGCAGACCAGCAAACTGCAACAAGGTTTGTTTAAAATATTAACCTGAGCTTCATTTCAAAAGTTATATTATCTTTGTTCTCTTTTGAATATTAATAGTTTTGTATTTGAAGTAAATAAACTGTCCGGTGTAGTTATGTGGTGATAACGTTTTTGTAGTTAGTATCAGAACTAGTAGCAGCAAAGGTAGCTGTACCAGTAGCAGTACTGGTAGCTGTACTGGTAGCAGCAAAGGTAGCTGTACCAGTAGCAGTACTGGTAGCAGTACTAGTAGCAGTACTGGTAGTATTACAAGGAGCTTTACTAGGAGCAGAAGCAGTATTAGGAGCGGTGGCAGTACTATGAGTGATACTAGGAGCAGTACTAGGAGTGATACTAGGAGCAGTACTAGGAGTTATACTAGTAGTAGTACTAGGAGTGATACTAAGAGCGGTAGTAGTACTAGGAGTGGTACTAGGAGCAGTAGCAGTACTAGGAGTGATACTAGTAGCAGTACTAGGAGTGATACTAGGAGCAGTACTAGGAGTGATACTAGTAGCAGTACTAGGAGTGATACTAGTAGCAGTACTAGGAGTGATACTAGTAGCAGTACTAGGAGTGATACTAGGAGCAGTACTAGGAGTGATACTAGGAGCAGTACTAGGAGTGACTAGTACCAGTACTAGGAGTGGTACTAGGAGCGGTAGTAAAAGTGTTGACATGAGAATGTAGGAGTGAAAGCAGATATTCTGGAAACACCTTGACAACTCTTCCAAACTTTACTATCTTCACTTTATATCGCCTGCCAGTGGTGAATCCAATATCAAATGCCTCAATTTGACTTTTCCTGTCGAGCACAGTCAACTCGGCCATCACGCAGAGGGGCAAACACGACCTCTCTGTTGGGGTCCATCTCCGGATGCGATATTGGCCCCGGAGGAAACTATAGGGGGCGCTAGACGCCGCGGCCGTGGGGCCAGCTAAGGCTATGGCTAAGACGTGCTTAGCAGGATGCAACCCGACCCGTAGCCTGAAAAGAAGCAACAGTGGCGGTGCCACTGTGTAAATGAACCTGCAATGTCAACAGAAACCGAGATTCCCTGTTGCCATAGGGATTTAGTTAATTGATTTACTTATTCATATTAATTAATTTATCCTCTGATTCACACTGTGTGTGTGTGTGTGTGTGTGTGTGTGTGTGTGTGTGTGTGTGTGTGTGTGTGTGTGTGTGTGTGTGTGGAAAGCCACCACAGGGAGGAAACACATGGGACTCCACAGGGCTAGAAGGTGAGCCAGTGTCATGCCTCTCCTCTCACCTTTAATTTGATCTTTTAATGGAGGATGCACTCAGGTCACATACCGAGGTGGTGCCCTTTTGAGTGCGTAATCATCTACCTGAACTTTGACCAACCTTTATTTCATTATTCAACGCCATTCTATTCTGGTTACACGTCTTGCATAAGTTAATACAAATGAGAAATATACCCAAATTGAAATATGTTTCTTTCAGGTCAACCTTCAATAATTAACGTACACACACACACACGCACACGCACACATAAACGCACACGTACAATAATGACCTCAAGTGTAAAGGCTTCTCAAGGAGCAGAGACAGAGGAACAATATTCACTCTATCGGTATGAAGGGTAATAGTTTTAAACGGCTTACTAAACTACTGTTTTTTTGGTGGAAATCCATGGTATAAGCAGCACATTTATAACCAGATAACGTCAAAGCAGTGCTCTGAAAATAAATCCATGAGAGTTGTATAACTACTGCCTTGCCATTTGTGTCGATGATCTTTTTGTCTAAAACATATAAAATGGAAACTGCCTACCGGTTTCAATCTATTTCATCTAAAAACTTTGCTGTTTTACTCCACAACTTGTGGAGGGGTTCAGGCTGTATCTAACAATCTGTTGTCTCTAAACAGTCCCAGACTCTCTCCAGGGGGATGGCTGTAGGGTCTGCTCGGTGCCCTGTCCGTTCCTTTCTTCAGGTGTACAAGCCAGGCTGACTGCAAGCCTGATCTGTCCCATAGGACTGAAGGATATTTGTGTCTTTGTGTGTTGGTGTGTAGGTGTGTGTTGGTTTGTAGGGGTGCTGACATTTTTTGCAATGGACTGGTCTCTTCTCTGGGATGTGACACTGCCTCTGGGCCTTCTTGGATAGCCGCGGTCAATGAGTCACAAAATGGAAAACATATATGGATTAAGAGTTTAAGTGAATCAGCACACAGGGCTGGTGTAGGCCTGAGAGACAATATAGTTAGGATGAGGATAAAGAGCCCTCTGCTGGAAACTCTCTATCTACTTTATTTTTCTATAAGTTCTATATTCTAGTTTCATCTTCTCATTCATGTATTAAGAAGAACAATCTTTAAGTCTCATTGCCAACTCTGTGACATTGGCCATGCCCATCTGGACTGCCAGCCTTGCAGAGCTGATCCAGCTGAGGATTTAGGAAGACCGCGCACAGAGCGATCACTTTTTAACTTGATTGACTTAACTTCGAAGGCAGCAAAGAAGCACTAGACAGCTCCCTGGAACCTGGGACTTCACGTCTAATTTGCTACCTACCTTGCTCAAGGGCACAGTCAGAATAATTTAACTTGTCTGTCAGCAAGTGTTGGAGGACAGCCAAGTAAACAGGTTGAACATACAAACTCACAGGAAGGGCACCCCCCCCTGGGATTTGAACCCAGGACCTTGTCGCTGTGAGGCAGCAGTTCTGACACGTTCTGTGCCAGAGGGCCAACCTCAGGCTGGTTTAAGGTGCTTTCCCGCTGACCCAACAAACAGCAACACCCAACTATAGAACATTTGCCCAGGCTTAAAACTCTTGACATGTTGGCCAAAATAAACCTCCTTCATGTGACAACAGCCAACAATCACTAGCTCGTGGGCCACTGATCCACCGTGGTTGTTGTTTTGCGTAGGTCAGGCAGTGTGCAAGCCCCTTCAGACAACAAATAAATATTCTTCTTCCCAAATTGATCTGCAGTTCTTTGTTTAACAAGCCTCAAATCCGAGCCCATTGCCGCTTTCACAAATTGTCTCAAGATGGCATTGAAACAAAATTACCAAAGCACAATCAACGAGGAAGCAGCCTACATGTTATAAATAAAGAACTAACTCAATTTTGTACTGAAAAGACTCCAGGCTCAGCCTCTCCAATTATTGTGTCAAAGCAATGGAGAGGGGTTGCTCTTCATGAACTTATTTATTAATAGTCAGCGACACATTGCGCGGTAATTGCATGTGTGTGTGTGTGTGTGTGTGTGTGTGTGTGTGTGTGTGTCTTACAGCAAAAAGAAAAAAAAGGTTTAAAGCTATGTTTGCACTGAAAGCCACGACACAAGGAGTCCATACCTTTTCATTCATGGTAACCTAATTCCTTTGAAGTCCGTCTGGACATTGCAGCAACAGCCCAATGTCCCAATCGATAGGACGGGTAGACGCATCGTTTTAAGCCGGCGGACAGTGTCGATATGATTCTATGAAGCAGTAAATGTTGTTCAAAAGAGCCATTACGTGTTCATATTTATTTTCTCTTAAGTCAGTCAAGACCTTGACCTTAATTAAGTCCCTGGTAGGCTGATCTGAAGTGAGAGTAAATAATCTAAAACACTAACATTAAATATAATTGTATTTACATCTTGTAAATTTGCATAATTACAAATTGATCTCCATAATTATGCTGCTTTCTCGGGGCAGTTATTGATTATCTCATATATTCATCAAAGTGAACCTTCCAACCTCCCCATCCCACATCAATCTGTATTGATGTCTTATTTTCAGATTCATTTTAACTATTATGCTCAAGGATCAACATAGATGCAGGATGAAACCGTTTCTTATTATTATGATATGAGCTTGGCGTATGACTAATTCGGTCCCTAAAGTACAATCGCAGACTTATCTGCGGACAAACTGAGGTCACCAAGATTATACTTTGATGCATTTCCTTGGGTTTTAACAGAAGCTGTGACTATATGTTCCACAAATACATAAAGAGAAGCAAACTGTCTACCAGTGGTTGTTTTGCCTGCTGGTGACTTGGAAGTTGTCTACCCTGGGACAATACACTCACAACTTCTGCTTCTACTTTTTTCTCCATCTTGGTCGAGCATCTGGCTCCACAGGTGCCCGTTCATTCCCCCTCCAAACATTATTCATGCCTGTTCTTCAGGTGGTGTTATAATACTCCTGCATGGTTGTCTGAAGGCTATTAAGAACATGATTTGTTCTTGTGCTACGAAGCAGATACACTGAGCTTTTTGTGACCCAAACGACACATAGAATGCTGTTGTCCTGAGGACAAATTGCACACATACAAAATATGTGGGTTGAAATATGAATATATTTTCAAAAATAGCCATGGGAATTATGCAATCCATATCTAAAGGGTAAACAACTACTCCTTCCGTTTCTGATGTATTCATATACAGAGGAATCATTTTTTTATTGGAAAGACATTTCAATCCCGATGCAATCAGCAGGGAGAATCAGCAGGGACCTCATGATATGATATAAAAAAATGTTGTGTACTGATTCGATATGTATCGCCATTCTGTAAATATTTGGATCAGGTTCTATTTTTTAACTCAATTTGAACTTCCGCAGGTCTACAGGTGTCTGCCATTGTTTTTTTTAATGAAAGTAGCCGGACAGAGTAGTAGATGCAACTATAGTTGAGTGGTATGATATTACAGCTTCTGTAGCCATCGTTTGCATTTGACTCTTCATGGATCATCTTTATCAGCCTCAAAATGCTGCCAAACTTTAAGTATTATCCCTGGTATTGTGTTCCCTTCCAGACTAATCGAATGTTCTCCACCTCGAAAAAGAAAATGACTGGACAGTGCCAGTGCCATTACACAAAGGGGTGATCAAACAAATAATAAGTACATTTGTCGAAAGCAAAGCATTAACAGCAAATCGCACACAGAAGACTCAGTCAGTCCCCCAATTTTTTTTTTTAGAACTCATAGGCTTTTCCTTGTAGAAGCCTGGCTGTACTTTGGTGTCCCTCGTTGGGCAGTCCCATCCTCCCAGTGGAATATCCCGCTGAGACACATGCACGTCTTCCCTGACACAACGATTGGACTATTAAAGACAAGGTCGCCTTTGAGGTCACCTCTAAGATACACATCAAACTTTCCAATAAGAATTTACAATGGCTATATCTTTCCCAAACTAGCCTACACTGCTGCTGCCATGAATGGAGCTTCAGTTATACTGCTGCTGCGGCTATGTGCTGCAACTCCACACACTAAACAAGGACTGTCGTTGTTGGTTAAATCAGCCCTTCCTCTCTTACTCTGTCTCTCCCCCTTCTCTCTCTCTCTCGTGCACACGCTCTCTGTCGCACACGCGCTCTCTCTCTCTCTCTCTCTCTCTCTCTCTCTCTCTCTCTCTCCCTCTCTCTCTCTCTCTCTCTCTCTCTCTCTCTCTCCTCTCCTCTCTCTCTCCTCTCTCTCCTCCCTCTCTCTCTCTCTCTCTCTCTTCCTCTCCCTCTCTCTCTCCCT
>NC_079417.1:4559950-4659950 GCF_026213295.1 Gadus chalcogrammus
ACGCCTTAGCCGATCTATGAATCTCATCCTTTGACCTTTCTGTGATCTTTGGGTTCCCAGAGGACAAGGTGACGAGCCGATGTCCTGATAGTCGCAGTTGCCTTTTATGTATTTTGCACGACAGTTGCGGTAGCTTTCCTTGCAACCTCTCATTTCGTACACGCCGGTACATGTGATGTTGCAAGAGGACCGATGTACCCCCCTGCGTCTGACATTCCCTTCAAGCTACAGAGGTACACAGGTGCTTCCACTCAAAGAACACGGGGCCGATAGATCCTCCAGATAAGGCCGCCGCGTCGCATGATGCACGCCAGGGACATGAATAGCCGTCTGAGGCAGTGGCTCCATGGCTGCTCCTTTATCAAGTTCCTTCATCATCATCATCATCATCATCATCATCATCATCATCATCATCATCATCCCCTTGTGAACAATATAGCCTTGTTTTTCCTTCCGCACAAAACGTGAAATAGTTAAAAAAAAAGTATGAGACCAAAATATAATTAGGAGATGTCAGCGGGAGAGAAGAGCGAGCAGTCGGATGGCGTAGGTCTTTGTTATGTAAACAGAGAGCTCTACCTTTAATCCACCGTCGGGGCTGTGTGTTGTATTCTCCAGGGAGACGAGGCTCTGTGGAGAGTCTGTGTGCATTCATTGCGCCGCTGCCGAATTTGAACAAAGATTGGGAAGCATCGAGACACACACTTGGTCCAATCTTTTCATGCCGTCTTTGTAAAGTAGAGCCTGCATGGGGGACATCCGCTGTTGCTTCTCTGCAAATACTCCCTGAACGATCAAAGCCTGGCTGGCTTTGATCTTCACTAAGAAGCCGCATTCTTCAACACGCTTCAGGTCACGGATATCCACAGAGTGTCCAGCGTAGTGTAAGGCGATCGAGTGAGGCGTGTCTTGGCACCTACAGTACAAACTAGAAAATGCATTTCCTGTAGAAAAGGCGGTGAGTGCTTTAGTGCATAGTGAGGTTGAGAACATGTTTTAGTAAAGCCACATAGTTTGCGACGTAAAGGCCTAAATGGCTTTAATCAAGTAAAGGGATTTGAACAGAGTCTAAATCAGTGGTTCTCAACCTTTTTTGAGCAAACGCCACCCTGACCTTACCCTGATCCTCTGACGCCCCCCCCCCCCTCCCCCCCCCCCCCAATAAAGAGAGAGAGAGAGAGAGAGAGAGAGAGAGAGAGAGAGAGAGAGAGAGAGAGAGAGAGAGAGAGAGAGAGAGAGAGAGAGAGAGAGAGAGAGAGAGAGAGAGAGAGAGAGAGAGAGAGAGAGAGAGAGAGAGGGGGAGAGAGAGAGGGAGGAGTTGAGGAAGAAATGGTTGGAAAAATGGTTCGTGCCCGGGCCGCGGCACCCTGCGGCCCGGGCACCGTGACCTTGGTCACCGCGACCACTCCCGCGTCCCCCGCCATGCCCCGTGAACGAATGAATGAATGGCCCGGGAACCACGGGCACCGCGGCCCGGGCAACGCGGACTCCACGGAAACAAATCGCACGCAGAGGCCTAATAAGGCCTACATGTTTTGTATTTGAAATGCAACAGTCTTTTCGCGGAGACTACGCTCAGAGCAGCTGGAACTGAACAAGAGGAAGGAGGTAAATGGGCTATGAAACAAAATTTGATCAGTGTTACTATAGTGATCATGACGATAGCTGATGTACCAGGAGTCCGGGCGTGTGCAGGACCGAACCGCGCTGTATTATCACTGTTCCACTGCGCATAGACAGTAAAAAGTAGCTGAGACGGTAGAGGGGTTAGACACCAATAAATGAAAATAGGCTATTTATTTCAGGTAGCCTATTTCCCCCCCCCCCAAAAAAAAAAAAACTTTAATATCCCCCCCCAAAAATTGAATCACGTTCCCAGCGCCCCCCTAGGTTGTACGAACGCCCCCGTTGAGAAACCATGGTCTAAATGGAGTACACAATGTGCATGTAAACATGCACCCCATTTAAAAAAATACAAATGGTTGGAAACAAATAAAGTGAAGACTTAAACAAATAGCTAATATGATCAGATCAAATCAGATCAGATTCGAGATAGCTGTGCTACTGTGTGTGTGTGTGTGTGTGTTAGTAATTAATTGTGAGTTGCCAGATCGATTGGCAATTTTCCAGCCCAACTATGGACAAGAACCTGCCCAATCAACCAAATACCGAGCTCGACAAATACTTCATGAATTAAATCTCCTTACGACTGGCGCAGAGGTTTGAGTGACAGGTCTGATGGCCCTCCCCCGCCCCTAATGACTATTGGACAGGTGCCCATCTGCCAATCTGGTAACTCTGAGCATGACGTGAAAAAGATTGTATGAGCATTGTTGTGTCTACCAAGCACCTAGCCTCTAGCCATATAAACAGGATCGCCCTATATATAACGATCATATTTCTTATCGTTTAATAATTTAGTGCCAGTTTAACAAGAAATTAAGTAACCGTTTAAGCTTGACATTGTGTTTCTAGGTTAAATATTGACCTTTTCTAAGCTCCGCAATGATTAGCTTTCATAGCCACCTTGGGCTATAGAGTCACCTAGAACGTCATCACACTCTAGCGTCAACGTCAATGAGAGCAATTGAAAATATAAGAAGCGGGTATGAAACTAAACTTCAACTGTGATTCTGAAAAAAGTATCAATGATATTGAAAATTGATTTAGATAGAGTTGAAGGTACAAGTTACGAAGTTACGCACGATTCAAAGGTAATCTAAACCTTAAAAAATCGGAATGGGGTCTTTGTGTCAATGGAGAAAATTCGTGGCAGGTGACGGGTCCCAAATTTTGTAGAGAATAAGAAAGAAAGAAAGAATAGAACTTAAGAAGAACAATAGTTGAGCGCTGCATGCAGAACTAATTTAATTATAGATCTATGAGTCCACCAACGCTTTATATTTAGATTAATATTTTGGCAGAGGTGATGGTTGCTGTCACAACTGAAGAAATGGAAATGTATATCTTTCTGTTTAAAATAGAATAACATCAAGAACCTTTTTATCACTTTTTATTTTTTTTTTGACCAGTGGGCATTATAATCATGTTTCTTAAAGTAGATGTAAAAGTTTTAAATCATTTTCAATAGTTGTGTGTGTGCGCATGCGCGCGCGTGTGTGTGTGTGTGTGTGTGTGTGTGTGTGTGTGTGTGTGTGTGTGTGTGTGTGTGTGTGTGTGTGTGTGTGTGTGTGTGTGTGTGTTTTTGTGTGTTTGTTTGTGTGCATGCCTGTGTAGAAAGTCAACATTGACAGCTATGTATGTAATCATACCTTTCTTTCCACAAAAGGTATAGATTTTCCAGTTTCAGTTCTACATTCTTGGGCCCCTGTCTTGCATATGACGCAATTGACTTTCTCACTGGCGAATGTGTCGTTGCTAGTTCGCAACTGGCGCAGAGCGTACTTTTTCTCTCCTGCGCCACGCGTCGGTAATTTAGGGAATGATCTTTCGCCCCAAGGTGCGGTTCGGCGAAAGGAGGAGGCGTGTTCTGGCGGAAACGTGCCCTGGTGCTATTTTGCAGTTTCAGAAATCAATTGCACCACAAACCAGGAAATACCTGGTTTAAAGTCAGTGGCGCCTTGTTCAGATGCTATTTTAAGGGCGCATGCATAATGTTGCTTGTGCACCTCGCGCATACACTTTGCTTCTCTCATCTACCTAGCCACACATTCTTGGGAAATTATTTGGGAAAGAACAGCTGATACAGCGGTAATAAGTTGTGCTTTTAAATCAATGCATCTGCAAACACCGTACAGCAAACACATATTTTCTTGAAATTCATGTGCATCTGCCTCATTGGAGACTGCAGACGCGCTGTCAAAATATCAACTCGTCAGATTCAAATGCGCCCATGGCTTAAAGGGGATGGGAGCTGGCACTCTCATTGGCTTATTGCACGTTACGCCCAAACCACACCTACGGGTAATTATGCTACTTCAGACCAACCCTTTTTAGATTTGCGCCGTGCGCCGGAAAAATAGCAACATCGCCATAGAACCGCCCACAAAGCTACTTGCGCTTGGCGCTTCTCACTTGCGTTTCAGACCGTTAAAAGAGGGCCCTTGATGTGTTTGTTGGGAATCTTACCAGGGGCCATAATATCTCAATAACAAAGGTTCAAATAGCCTGCAGCTTTGGTAGTGAAGGGAAGGGAAGGTCATCATAATCAATAGCGTTCTATATATTGATTACCTAAGTTGTCTTTCAGTTCAATTCAAATTAAATTCAAACTCAAACATTAAACGACACAGACAGCGGGCACACAAACACAGTTATCTTTGCCGTTGCCATGACGGTAGTGCACTATGTTGTCATCCAGTAGGGGACCCTGCCTGCCTGGAGGGCCTTCAGGTGACTGGTGTTTGCATGTTGCTGGTCTGTGTTTGCAGCAAGACAAGCTCTGTTTCTGGGCAACGTTCACAGCAGGTGGGCGCCTGCAGGGGTCAGAAAGCATAGATAACAGATTGACAACGTTGTCGTTGATCGTTGTCATAATGTAATGATTTGGATTCACCCCCTTATTTTCTTTAGCGGATAGACCCGGCTTTTCTATCAGATATATTTAATCAAAAATATTTGATATGGGCCCGTACAATATTTGGCCATTGGACATCCTTTTCTGGAATAACATAAGTGACATCACCTGGAAAGCCATGCCACATACACATCCCCTCGCATTAGGATTATAATAGGGCATTTATAGATTTTCCAAGATATATGTACTACTTAATGTCTCTCTCTCTCTCTCTCTCTCTCTCTCTCTCTCTCTCTCTCTCTCTCTCTCTCTCTCTCTCTCTCTCTGTGGTTTTGTCTTATGCTGTTTTCCCCCTCCCTGCCAGAGCCCGGCCTCTGACCCCCACTGCTAGTTGAGACACCTTTTCCCTGCCCTCAGGTCCCTCTCTGATGGAGCCCTGTCTCTGAACGGATAGGTTTCACCTTCACCCCCCTCCCTGCCACCCATCTGTCTCTATCCCCCCACGACTCTGGAGGATTGGATCAAACAACGTGTGTGGATTCACCTTCACCCTGTTCTCTTCCCCCTCCCTGTCAGACGTCTGCCTCTAACCCCCTTTTGTTCTTAAGCAATTGATTACCGGCACAACTGAGTGGTCGGTATTAGCATCAAAGGGCCCTCCTTTTGTCTTACAGCCCAGCAACAGATCCGTCTCTGACCCCCACTTTTAGTTGATGTATGTGTATTAACCTTGATTCTTTTATTAATCCCCCTCCCTGCCAAACATTGGCACTAATCCCACTCCCTGCTTCCCGACACAGATCTCTCATCCCTCCACCAGCCTTGAGGAGTTGATCAAACACTTAATGCGTATTCACCTTCATCCTGTTCTTATCAACGTCCCTGTCAGACCTCTGTCTCCAACCCCAAATGGCCCCTCCCTTGTCTCACAGCCCCACGTCAGTTCCCCCTCAGACCAACAGATCAGGGGCCCATCTTGCCCAGGTTCCACACCCAGTCAATTGTTGAACCTAGAGAGGGTGTGGGTTTTGTGATTGGCTGGATTTGTATAACGGCCACCCAATAAGAATTAGTGGTTTGCGACTTTTTGTAATGTAATGATTGGAGGTAACTGAGAGCCCTGCCCTTGTCGGGGTTGATATGTTGTGTTTTGTGATGAATTGACACTAAGCATGGGAGAATAATAATGGTAGAGCATGCAGGATTAAGACGCAGAAAGGCATATTTCAGGTAACCACCGAAGGACAACCGGTGGTTGTTTTGAGTATCCTGCGTGAGCCCAGGAATAAAGTGTGGAACCAAGTATTTATCTTTAGTCGCTTTCTCTCTCTCTCTCTCTCTCTCTCTCTCTCTCTCTCTCTCTCTCTCTCACTCACTCACTCACTCACTCACTCACTCTCACTCACTCACTCACTCACTCACTCACTCACTCACTCACTCTCACTCTCACTCTCACTCTCTCTCTCTCTCTCTCTCTCTCTCTCTCTCTCTCTATATTTATATATATTTCACCTGCTCCCTTCTCCCTCTCTCCCTTTCTCCCACTCTCTAAAACAATACCAAAATAATAATGGCAAACAATGACATAATAAAATAAAATACAATATAATACAAATTGTAATTTTTATATAGGCTATATTGAAAAAGTGTGGCTGTGCAATTAGATTAACATTTGTTTTTATCTCTTTGATACTTTTATTCTCTTTCTGTGCATCAATCTCTCTTGCTCCCTTTTCCTATCTCTCTCTTCCTCCCCTATCTCTCTCTTTCTCACACTCTCTCTCGTCCTCTCTCTCCCCCCTGTAGTTCCTATGTCTGAACTAACACTGAACACTGTGTGTTCTATTCTTAGTTAGGAATTACTCAGAAATGCCGTTGTCACCATTAAGGATGAACTACTAACTTGGATGAGGATATTCATCTTCATGTGAGATTGATGACTTAATCACACCAAGCAGACCTTCAAAAATATGTTTTAATTAACAATTAATAACCGATGCCCCCAAGATCCTGTCATACACATTTTCTATTTTAGCTGTCCATTTTCCGTCTGGAGGACAGAAGGTGTCTATTTTAATTTGCTCTTATTTCAAGTCATTTTTTCAGTAATCATGCCCTCGTAGCCCTTGCAAAAATAGCAAAATAGGGCCCTGAGAATGAATAAAACAAGCTATATTCAGAGTATGGAAACACAGGCATCCACATTGAATATCCTTTGATGATTTGTTTTCCATTAGAGTCCATCTCAAAGGCTATTTTACTTTCCTTCTGTGACATGGTTAATGGTATTTGTTGAGAGTATCTACTATCACAAGCAATTGTGTGGCCATGAATACCCCTTTGACAATGAGCCATTACCTTTGACAAAGTAATGGCTGGCAATGTCCAATTGCTCTAACTTTTACGCTGAGGTCCCAAATGTGCTTTAACTTCACTTGTTCCTGGCCCCTGGGAATTTCATAGTTTGACACCTTTGATTAGATTTTTCTTCAACTACAGTTTATTAATACTCGAACAGTGGACATTGTTCAAATTAACTCTTTTCGAGTTTACCAGTGACCACTTTTGTCAATGTTCTGGTGTTTGATTGTTGCATTCCAGTTATCACAATTCCAGTATCGAAAAAAGTGTCAGAAGTTTTGACACTTGGACACAAGTTATTTCTTTATTTTCTATATTGTGTTTTTGTGTGTCTCAAGTAATTCCCCTAAAAACGAATTACATGTACTCAAAAGACCGCAATATAACCTAGTTGGGATAGTCGTTGTAGCCTACTATTGCTATTTACCTCAAGTTGCCTCAAGTCAAGATGCATTTAATCATGACTTGCACTAAAAAAGGTCAATACGGCCTTAGTTAAAGACTAACCAGTTCACTAGAACACATTTCGTTTGGCTTAGGGTTAAGGTTAGATATTCACAAAAAATTAGATTTTTTTTTTAATTCATGACAAGCTTGAATAGAAAAAAATAAAATAATAATAATTAATATTGTTTAGAAAAACACACTGCATACTACATTTGAATGTGCACAATGTCGTCGTTTCTTTGCAACAGTGTATAAATGTCAACAATTTGTTGTTGTTTTTAGACAAATTGCTTCTCTGGCCTTGGTTCTGTGTGATGATCTTCTTTCAATTTGTACTCAGATTGCTTTTTTCAGATAAAAACATAATTCAAACAAAATACATTTGCTTTACACCTTAAAAGAAAAACAAATTATATTTGGTGCGCCTTGTATACAGTCGGTGTTGATTAATCTTTCTATGGTACAAAACATACACAGGTTGACCAGTGTGTAGGTTCTCTTCACTCATTAGTGCAAGGACAACTTTTAAAGCACTTCATCCTACATGGGTCTGACAGCCATTATCCAGCTTCCCAGAGGGACTCATGGTTACCTGGACTTTCTGGACGTGACTTTGGCCTTTGGTCAACATTCAGAGTGCATCTCAATGGGCTCCTAATATGCTTCAATGGCAATTAAGGAGAGTCCTCGTGATAGATGCATAGTGTCCATTAGATGCATAGAGTTACGGTTCATGCTGACCCCGGGAAATATACAAATGGAGTTTAGTTAAAGCTGTTGTAGGTGAGATTGAAGAGCTATTATTTCACAATAATTTATTATAAATGAAGTCGTAATCCATCAGCTGCAAGTGAATGAAATGCACTGTGAGAATATCTGCTTCTAGTTGACAATAGTGCCAGAGTAATGTACTTCTGGTTATATTGTTAAGGGTTATCAAGGTGTATGTTTGAAAAGGAGGTTGTTTGTAATCCATCACATTCTCATGTCTTTTCATTCTGTTGTTTTCGTAGCCAGGCAGGTTACCCATTACCGTCACACTCCAAGCCAGGCCACTACTGACAACATTTTAGACTTTGAGGAACAACAAATGACAAACAACAGGGGGAGGTGGATTCAGAGAACACTCCAACAACCACACACCTTAGCGGACATTGAGATGTAGCACTACATCAATAGAGCTTTGTTCACACTACTAAAATATATTGGGTAGGTTTCTATTGAACACATCGCTCTGGGATATTTTATTGTGTTTTTTACGGGATTTTTACGGGTTTCAATTCTGTTTTGTTTCACTTCAAGGGTTATATAAATACAGATCGACTAATTATTTGATTGTAAGAGGATGAGGATATACAAGTCAGTTCAGTAGACAAGCTAGTTCAGGTCCAAGTAGGTAAGTAATCTCCCTCATGTATTGTCAGACTCTTGTACATGGCATCTTTGTTTGCTCTTCTTTGTTCTAGCAATGATATTGCTTAAATAATTCACAGCTGTACACTGGTTCAGTGGCCAATTTCTTTGTGTGTGTGTTTGGCTGTTTGAGTACGTGTGTGTGCGTTGTTAGCAAGCATGCTTGTGAATTAATGTGTCAATATTGCGGTCAACCCTTCGTCTGAGCACAGAATTTGTTCTACCTTTGGTAAAAGCTTTTCTCTGACTGTTTGTTTTTGACTTTGTTTCATTGTTTCCAGGAACCAACCAGGGCTACCTGGTCTTCTTATTATTGTGCTGCTCACGTAGCTGCCTAGTGGAGCAATCCACCTCTATAATCCTATTCATATCTCATTATTTAAAGACATTACAGTCTTTTCTACAAGCAAATGTTTAATTCCAACTCGGTATTTGAATAAAGGTTGCTTTTGTATTTATCAATGGTGTGCAGTTTTATCTCAACAGTTTGGTTTTGGATACCAACTTTCTAAAAAAAAAGGGGGATAGCCTATTTTATTTATCAAACAGGGAAATAACCTCCATAACTACCATCTTAAAAACATGGATGTATTAAAGCAGGGGTCAGCAACTAGCGGCCTGCGGGCCATAACTGGCCCGCTAGACATAATATCAGGCCCGCCAGATTTTTCTGAAGATTTTTTTTCGTTTTTGAATATCGAATATCTATATCTGTTAGCTTGAATGTAAGGAGCCGGATACAGTGAACTTTTTTTTCTTTCACAACCTAATTGTATCAAATACTGCTACTACTCCCGGAAGGTTAGAGACACACTCGTCACGGTCACGCCGCGCGTAAGCTGTGAGGGGCTGAGCGGGAGTTATTGGAAACTATGCAATATTAAATTAAACAAACCCCCCTCTATAGGCCTATATACAACAACCATGGCGACCCGACATTACGTTTTTTTGTGTGTTACTGCGCTTAGAGAAAGGCAGGAGCTGTTGGCAAAAGTCCACAAAAGGTTTAAGACGCCAAGCTTTGAGACTTTGCTGTTTAATGCAAGTAGAGTCTCTGATGAGGCTACTTCGCCTACAGCTCTTCTAACGTTGAGTATGCTAGGAACAGAGGTTTGTGTGTGTGTTGCATTGTGTTGTGTTGTGTGAAGTGTTTTAGGAGTGGTTGGCTGCTTTTTTCAGTGCGCACTACTGCCCTCTCTCTAACATAAGGCCTTTCTACACTGCTAAGCCGGTTCGGTCGAGGCTTGGCACGCCCGGCGATTTCACCGTCTTATCTCAAGTTTCCTGTGTGAAACCGAGGGTAAAATCCCCCGTTCGTCACGTCGCAGGCTTTCTTGGTTCACTGGCGAAGGCGGGGCTGCACACAGAGTCCAGACCTCTTTAGAATAATTTGCATATTCCCGAATGTTTTTATTTTTTTACGAATGAAGACACCCGCATGCAAGAATGCGTTCACGTCTGTAGGCTATAAACGCGATTAACTATGTACAAGTGCAAAAACGCGAACATATTCTTTTTTTTTTGCTGATCACTTTTGGGCTAGGGACAGGTTAGGGTTTTTTATCCCGACAAAAGCCTCGTAAGGACAGTTCCTCTGCGTCTCTTTCATAGATCGCATCTCTCATAGATCCCATCTTTCAACATCTTTGTTTAATATGACTGCATCACCTCCTCTCACATGATCAGCAGCTCGTGTACTTCACTTTCTCTCCAGTTAGAACTGCTCACGATGATATCGCTGGGTTGTCTCGGTGGAGACAGTGCAGCAACACCTCTACCCAACGTCATCAGGCATGACATTTACATGATTAGGGCATACACTGCTATTTTACAGTAGGAGGAGAAATTAAACCTCCAGCATTATACTAAATACAAAGGATATGTTTTTGAAAGGCCGTGGCATTCACACTTGTCCTCATCAGGCTTTATGTGTTGAGTCTTCCATCTGTCTTTTCACCGCTGAGATTTTTATAGAAATATGCACCATTCACATCGCAGCTCATGGACAAAGCAATTAACGTGCGTAAAAACGTTATTGATCATCAAGCGTGAATTGACAAAAGCATTTACGAGGA
This sequence comes from Gadus chalcogrammus, assembly GCF_026213295.1. NCBI lineage: Eukaryota > Metazoa > Chordata > Actinopteri > Gadiformes > Gadidae > Gadus > Gadus chalcogrammus. Next base: position 4,570,724 of record NC_079417.1, read on the forward strand.
AGGCCTAACTTTAGCCGACACATTAAAAAAAATATGTAAGAAATACACAATGTTATAATAGTAATTTCAGAATTCTGTGAGTATTCTTTTTTTCTTTACTGTTTGATTTATATTCGACTCCCGAAACGAATGAATGAATTGAAAAACAAATTTTTCAGAGAACCCTAACCTCCATTAAAGAACATATCTCATAGACGTTAGATAAGTATAAGTAAGATAACCGTCAACATCTATGGTAGTGTCTGGTAGAGACGCAAAGTGATTATAGCTCTTAGTATTTATTTTTCACTCTCTCTCTCAAACCCTCTCTAATTGACGCTCTCATTGTGACCTTTACACAGCGGTAATGCATAGCAAGACAACACATTTCAACGTGCAGGCATTTATTCTAATGCATTTTGTTTCTCAGAAACGGTCCCCGTGCGTAAATATGCATCACCCACCCATGAATATCATGAAGTGGTATCTATCTATATATGTATTCATATTCATAAAAAGAGGTCACCATAAAAAGAGAACTTTCATTGCACAACTTCACTTCAACTGAATGCAGATATATATATTTTTTATCAATTAAATCATCCACCACAAGGTAACATCAAATGTGGTGTATGTGAGCTGGACCACGTATCTCATCCAAAGGACATCATTACCGAGACAGAGAGGACCTTTGAACAGACGGTAGCTCCTCAGGAAGGCAGAGTATTGTCAGAGCCCGCTCACAGCACCGTACTCAGTCTGATGTCTATTAGCAGTGTGCATTTACTCGACGCACTCACTGTGAAAAATATGCACATAGAAGTGCAGTCCAATGTGCTGTAGATTTGATTTAAGAGCCATTACTTGAGGGTGATTTGTATTAGCTTCGGAAATCTGGGAGGAGGATGAATGGAGTTCGGGGTCCATTATGCAAGAACATAATAAAGTCATAATGAACCATAGCATTAAAGTTATCTACATGAATAGGACAGATGCACGCATATTGGGGGAGCGTTTGGCTGAACGCCAGAGGGGTGTATCAGGCTTGAAGAACAAAACGAACGCTCACACGTGGCCGGTTTGTGTTGTCGTGTTGTGTCTCTGCAGGTGAATGAGATCTACCACGATGAGTCACTGGGGGTCCATATCAACGTCGTCTTGGTGAGGATGATCATGCTGGGATACGCCAAGGTGAGTAAACAAAGTCGCAAGCGCAATGTGTACTTCTCTCTCACGGAACAGTATAGTACAGCCCATACACACAAATCAGGCTCCACGGGGCCCGAAAGGGACAGGAACCCTTGTCCGATTGGATTCTGTCTTGTTAATTTTCTTTTTTCTTCGGATGAATAGTCTCTATATATTAATGCATGCCGTGTATGCTGGATTGAAACTCGCTCTCAGAAGTAAGAAGACGTGGATTTCACTATCCTCAAAGTCGTTTAATCAGGTCATTTGTTGAACAATGAGACTCACCCAAAGTCACCCGAAACAACCCAGTGCACCCACGACATTGGGGACAGTGGAATCTGACGAGGCCCTTTCTAACGCAGTGTCTGTCATTTGCGTTGCCCATGGTGCATCAGAATGGGACTTGATCGACCCTTGCTGTTGCCGTCTCCGGTAATGACCGAGCTAGGCTGACAAGTGGCGGTTTGTCACTCACGAGTCCGCCCTCTCCCCCCCCTAACCGCCCTCTCCTCCGCTCTCCTTCCAGTCCATCAGCCTCATCGAGAGAGGGAACCCCTCGAGGAGCCTGGAGAACGTCTGCCGCTGGGCCTTTGCACAGCAGAAGGCGGACTCGGAGCACTCGGAGCACCACGACCACGCCATCTTCCTCACCCGCCAGGGCTTCGGCCCCACCGGCATGCAGGGTGAGCTGGCTGGATGAGAGTTCAATAGAGGAGGATGCAGCAGTACACACACGCACACACACACACACACACACACACACACACACACACACACACACACACACACACACACACACACGCGTGTAATGGAGTTATGTTGGGAAGCAAGCATAAAGCTCTTTCTCTTTCTCCGTCGTTCCGTCTGTCTGCATGTCTGTTTCTCTCTCTTTCTCTCCCTCTCTCTCTCTTTCTGTTTTTCTGTTTCCCCGTCGTTCTCTTTCTCTCCTCTCTCTCCCTCTCTGTCTGTCTTTTTCTCTCTCTCGCTTCCCCTCTCTCTCTCTCTCTCTCTCTCTCTCTCTCTCTCTCTCTCTCTCTCTCTCACTCTCTCTCTCTCTCCTCAGCTGTACATGTGTGAAGTCATTATAGATATATTCTATATGTTCTATGTATTCAGAACCTTCTGTGACTGTTACTGTGCTTATAAGGAGCTCCTTACCAAAGAGAGAGTGTGGTGTAGAAGGAGATAGAGACAGAGAAAGAAAAAAGAGAGAGCGAGAGAGCGGGGTAGAGGGAGGTAGAGACAGAGAGAACACAAGAGTGCACAAGAGAGAGAGAAACAGAAAAGATTTGAGCAAGTTTTTCCTAATCTGACAATGTTCTTTGTATAATAATGCTGAAGAACTCACTGTACTGAGAGAGAGAGAGAGAGAGAGAGAGAGAGAGAGAGAGAGAGAGAGAGAGAGAGAGAGAGAGAGAGAGAGAGAGAGAGAGAGAGAGAGAGAGAGAGAGAGAGAGAGAGAAATGCTTAGCTGTTCGATCAGCTTTTTATTTAATCCTCAACCACACCAGGGACGATTACCGTACTGAAATTAAAATATCTGCACTGGCATTTTCAAGATGCTGAGCAGAGACCCCCCGTTAAATATGCTGCGGTCTGAAGTCATTATTCCCTTGATCGTCTGCCAGTTGTCCGCAGCCGAGGAGAGACTGCTGTGTATCACGTAGCAATGGGGGCTGTAGCATATAGCAGAGGCAATAACCAGACTATCCAAACTACTTGGCTATATAGTTGCCAAGAGTCCATCTATCCGTTGCCCATTTCAGTTTTAATTAGCTCACGGAGGGCTGGCAGTAAGACCTTAAGAGTGACCGGCCACTGTTTCCACCATTTACAGCCCGGTAATGGCTTCAACAGTCATTCAATACTTTGTTCTTACATTCGAGGTGCTTTTGCCTACCAAGCTTGCTTTGTCTGAAAGAGGATGATGCGGTCAATCAGTTTCTCCCTCTCGTGAATTGGTAAACCCTCGTAATCGCTGTGGTCTGTGAGCGTGACTTTTTCTGTTCTACGCTGGTTAGCGTCACACTAATATGCAGGGCCGTCGGACTGCGGGGACAAAGGGGACAGTTGTGGGGGGGCCCAAGGCAGAGGGGGGGCCCATGACCAAAACCCCCCCCCCCGGGCAACAATCGCTCCGGACCCCCCCCCCCCCCCGTCAACAAACTGGCGCAGGGGGGCCCATCAGTAGCTATAGTATAGGGGCCCAGGATTTGGTGCTACGGCCCTGCTAATATGAACGCTTCTCAAGACTTCAACGCTTTTATGTAACGCTATTCAAGATCCCAAAGGGCTCTACATAGGGGGATTTAGCAAACAAAGTAAATATAATGACAGATAAAGGACCATATCTACATCAGCTCAGTTGCTTCTTAGGGTTTGGCAGTATTACATTAATGTGTTTTACCCTTATAACATGCAGGAAAGATCCGTGCCTGATACAGATACATCTTACAAGCGCATCAAAGTTTGGACCAAACACAATATAATGAGAAACAGCCTCAGTTGACGAATGATTTTTCACAACAATTAACACATCAACCGACAAAGCCAGCGTACTTTTATCTTGTATTGGTTATTATTCTTTACATCCCTGATGTCACCACCAAGGTGAAAATGTTTTCTCTTGCCCAGAACTATTATGTCTGTCTAGCCATAAGATTTAATAACCATCTGCGCCTTTGAGGTTGCGCTTCTGTGACCAGAAAAAAACACACTAAAACAAGACACGTGTCATGTTGCTGTTGTTCTGCGAAACATCTCACCGTGATGCACGACTACGCGTCAACCATTCCTTTGACAGCTCCGGTTTCTCTGGGAAGAATGGAAACGTCAAGCCCAGTCGTGGGCGGGAGAGTTTATGTTTATGTCTGTTATACATCATCTTCAGTCAAAATCCCCCTCAAAAATGAACGAAAAAACCCTGAAGAAACTTGAAAATCAGGGGAAATAATGAGGCTACTTGGGATCGAAACGGGTGAAGACAGGAGCAAAGGTGACATTTGGACGGGATGGGAATAGCAACAATAAAGACAAGCAGAGTGTGACAGCACAGGAATAATGAACTGGGATGCGGTCTAAGTGACGACCGTGAGTCAACTAGTGAGCAGACAATAGGAGGCACGTCTCCCTTCTCATTTCATCCCAGGTAGCCAATCTAAAATAAAGGGCGCAAGTACATCAAGAGACAGAAAATCAATGGAAGGATCTCAAGGTTGCAGGACACCCTCCCATTTTTACTTTTTTCCTGCCTTAAAGAGACACATTTTTACTTTTTTCCTGCCTTGAAGTGACCCTCGTGGTTGTCTCTTTATCTTTGCCTCTAATAAAGGTACCTTCACCTTGAAGCCCTCCTGAGACCTATTGAAGGCACCTATGCATAACCAAGGCTGAAAAAAAGGGAGAACGAACATGGATTTTCGCGCCATTGTTTTTTTTCCCACAATTTTCACATTTGCAATTCAAATGACATTCAAAGCGCAGCTATTTCTTAATCCGTTAATACAACACAAATGATGTACCCTCTACCCAGTCACGGATCCCGACATTATTGTTTTTCTTTTTGCAATGCAATCAACGGTTGCCTGTAAGCTATAGGGTTTTCAGTTCGGAGAAACCAATGACTTTGAGCTTAGCGTTTGGTCGGTTCTCTACATTTATATGAGATAACCACTATCCATCTCTATTGGCCTCCCTCCTGCTCAGCAAGTGCTGGAAGCCTGAACGACGGAGGTGTATGCAATCGTCTGCTTGTGATCTTTAATGAGGTGCCCGACCCCACCACCTCAGGCAGGTCCTTCAAAGACCATTGCTCGGTTCCAGGGCTCGCCTTTACGCTCGAGAAGCATGGCTCAAAGCATCGCGAAAGCCGAGGTGGAAACGAGTGAGGACCTCACATGCAATATACTTCTCAGAAGACAGGTCTTTTAAGGTTCTGTTCATTTCACTGATTGATGAGTGTAATCATTGCTAGACACAACCTTGCAACCCATTGTTTATATCTTGAATCACTTAAGCAACATCAGTCAGTATGGGGAGACATTGTGTGTTTGAAAGTGCCACAGCGTTTCTCATTCAAGACATAGAAAAATAAAGTTTACATGATGAGCCTAGGTCACGGTATATATTTGCTTTGATTGAGGATTTTACCACACTTCAACACTCTAGTGTCCTCTCAATATGGCGGAGTATCGCTAGCCAAAACTCCCATGCTTTCTGATGTACAAGCCCTGTATTAACTTTTGCCAGTCTGGCAAATGGAGGAATCCCAATGGAGGAAGCGATGCACCAAGCCTGGCCTGCCGCCAGATTGATCTCAAGCTTGGGGGGAGGCAATTGAGAAAAAGAGACCGTTGAAATCTGGATAAAGGCACACAGTTTAGTGTAGGCCCCCGACGACTAAATGGCAACAATGCTCAGGTCGGCAAAGCGATACTTAGTACAGCAAAGCCGTACAAACATAAAGCCACAGTCTACATGTGGCTGCCCCAGGGGAAATTTTTACTTACTTTGATTCCCCTCACATAAATGGAAGGACATTGTTTGGAAATGTATCCTCATTTCTGGCCCACAACAAGAAATCCCTGAAGCGAATAAAATGCACAAAATAAAACCCTGCTTGTTAAATGTGGTTTTCCTCACCGTCCTTGCCGGGGACTGCTCTACAAAATCATTTAGCCAGCCAGGGAGCATAACCCTCAGCTCCAGTTGTGTTTTGTTTATCCGCATGGTGCGCAAACAGCCATCAATGCACAGCAGGGGGATTTGCTGATTGACCCTAGAGCTCTTACAAGCCTTGCTCTGAGGGGCTAGAAATCCTCTGTGGTAACAGACCCCTCGGCTGGATGACCCACTGTCTCCAAGGGTGTGGCGGTGGGCACAGAAAGCACTATGCCCTCATCGTAAGTTCTTGTGATTGGTGCCAGAAGTTCAGAGGAACCCGGGTCGACGCGATTGCCTCGATGAGGACCTCTGACGGGGTGTTGAAGAGTCTTCAGATCCTCTGCCTTTCAGCACCATACTGCCTCTCACAATTCTATTTGATCCCCCCCCCCCCATCCCCACCTGCATGCTCACGTTGCCCCGCTGGCCAAAGGGCTGCCTCCTTAAGATCAAACATCAATGTAGCGCAGTAAGCTCTGCTACTTTGAGCTCCTAGGCTTCAGTATCTGCCTTGCTTTTCATGAGATTAGGAAAGATGGTACATTTAAAAAACAAAATTATTTATCAATGATTTTTAAGAAATAACAACCGATAGTGGAACATGTCCAAAATCGTCCTCTCTCTCTGTGGACTCCGTAGACTCTGTCGCGCGTGCGTCTCACGATGTGCCGCCTCATTGCTCATCCTGCTATGCGATTGCCGATCAGTGATTGATTTCTCAACACAGCGCAGAGGGGGGGGGGGGGGGGGGGGGGGGGGGTCGTCACCACCACCCCAACCCATGTCTCCTACTTAACACTTTTCGGTGCATTCCGACACTTTTCGGCCAATCGATGTGCCGTGTCGTTTCCTCCCGTCACTCACCCCTCAACGTCACCCTCTCATCAGAATGACGGCCTGACGCATGGTACACAACGCTTCCTTCCAGACTTTGACTGTCTCCTTCGACAAGGCTGCTGCTGTCACATCTCGTCCCAACATCATCTCCCCTCTCCACCCCCCCCATACACACACACACACACACACACACACACACACACACACACACACACACACACACACACACACACACACACACACACACAAACACACACTTTATTTTCCTCAAACTCCCCATGTCTGTCATTATGTGCTTTTGTTCCGCCTCACTCTCCCGTTGATCTCTAATTACCCTCTGTCTCCAGGCTACGCTCCAGTGACCGGTATGTGCCACCCAGTGAGAAGCTGTACCCTCAACCATGAAGACGGCTTCTCCTCTGCCTTTGTCGTGGCCCACGAGACCGGACACGTGTAGGTCCAGGTCTATGTGGGGAGGGCAGATCTGTTGTGTTGCATTGGAGTGCTCCTTGGTCCCCCGATGGTTTGAATTTTAGCTCCCGCTGATGGATTGTGTCAGAGCTCTGACAAAAGAAGGACCACAAATTACAAACTTACAGTCATACTTCTGTAGTACATATACTTGTATGTGTGTGTATGTACTACAGCACCTCACATGTTTGTCACCGGTTGTCCACCTTGTGTCACATGAGGGCATGCACATACATGTGGGAATGCATGTGTCCGCCCCACATCAGAGTTCTGACACAAGGAGGAACACAAACGACAAACTTACAGTAATTTGTGTTTACAGTCAAACTTACGCAGAGTGTATCTACAGATACTCATATGTTTGTCATTTGTGATCCTCCTTGTGTCACATGAGAGCATGCGAATGTCCATCTCACATGCGGGTGCGTTGTGTTTCTTTTGATCAGAATACAAATATAATGACCATGGAGACAATAGGTATCAGAGTGGCTAACTCCCTTAATCTGTTGTTGTTTGATTAAGTCGGACCACATTATTCAAGCACCGTCCAGTCACCCACCCTCGCTTATCGAGTCAAAAGATCAGGGCACTCGAGTTTCTGCGACGGTCTTTACAAATTTGTTCAAGCAAATATGCATACAGATATTAGTGGGATTATGGTGGAGCACCAACGAAGCCAAAGGGATTTTTCCACAGGATCGAAAAAAAGTGCCGGGGGAAAGCGATGATTCTCTTCTGGTTTCAATTAGAAGGCCAAGGTTCACGCTCACACATTGGCAGTCGCACACCTTGTTTTGGATGATCTCGAGTCGGATACTCAAGTGGCGTCCACTCCCAGGGCAGAGCTGTTGGTGACCCCTTGTAGTCTCAGATTCAGCAGAGCAACAGAGATGGGGTATCACGTAGAATAAGCCTCAAAGCAATCCATCTGTCACTATGGAAGTGTAACGCATTCACTTGAGAAAATAGTTTCTGCTCTTCAGAAAATTAAAACATTATTATCTCTGAAGTCAGAGAAAAGTTTGAATGGATAAAAATAAAAGTAGCCTCTCCGGTACAGAAGTGCAGTGTTTTTTTTCTAAATTAATCATTTTCTCAGAAATCTCAGAAAAGTTCAAATGTGTTTTTAAAAGTATGCCCTTTTTTCTAAATGAACGAGTTAATGAACTCTAAGAATTCTGAGGACGGTTTTGCATAAATATAAAAAATCTGCTCTTGTTTTTCTGACTTAAAAGATACCTCACCTCATGAGGTATATCATTAAGTAAGGCAGATTTTCTTTTTACATAAAAAACCCTCAGAATTCTGAGATAATTATATTGTTTATTCAGAAGAACATGAGCAGAAATAATTTTCTCGGGTGAGCTTGCATTCGGCTTCCGTACTTAGGGGAAAGAGAGCTTCATTTGGGATCCTGAGGTATCTCTTTAATCTAGAAAATAGAGCAGGATTTGTATTTGCCATGAAAGCGTTTTCTTAATTCTTAGATAATAAATTTGTTAATTCAGAAAAACAGCAGATTATTTTCTCCACAAAACTCATAAAATCGAATGATGCCGTTAAGAAACAACAAGGGCCGAATTTGTGTGAATGAATTACGCTTCTGTCAAAAACAGCTTACAAAAAACGATCAAATAAACATCATAGAATTTATATAAGCGTTGGCGCTGTCGTTCTATACAGTTCATTCTGGGTCTAAAAATGGTGTTACTTGGTTCTAGGTTCTTAGTGACTTTACAGAGCCAGACCTATTAGCATCTACTGTATATAACCGCTGGGAAACTCGAATAAACATGACATTGCCATAAAGGGGAATGGCACCAAACCCATTAACCAATCTGCTCTCCCATCCCGCTAGTGCAATAATCCTAAAAAATTAATTATCTTTAACCTCAAATGTACAGATATGAATAATTGGATATTCCTAACATTATTCATAAATAATATATTATCTATAACAGACAATATAAGACACATATACAGGTTGTCCTTACAGCCTAAATGGATTTTACTATCATTTAATAATAGCTCATTGAAAGGAATGACTTTTCTTTCGATTTTGGCAATAATCCAAAGAGAGAGAGAAGGAGAGGGAGAGAGACATTATTCCTTTTGAGAACCAGCTGGAGGGCTTAAAGGTCAGTTGTTTTCACAGAGAAATCAGGCTTGCTTTGAAGGGCCACAGATGGAATTCATGAAACGATGGCCATGTCTACCTTTTAAAAAGCTATTTTATTATTCTTAACAGTCCTTGTATTATTTGTAGCTATGTATAAAGCAATGTGGGCCAATGGTCAATATTTATTCTTTGTAAATATTTATTATTTCGTAAATATTTATTATTTATTTTATATTTATTCGGATTCTATGTACTGTTATGTCTCAATTATACATGACAAAAACTAAGTGTCAGTGTAACTTCTATAAATAATGCATTTCGACAGAATTATAGTTTAGGCCTTCAATAATGCCTATGGGGAAATACATAGGAAATGTGTATGGAAGTTTACATTAAAGTAAATATATAAAACCTTAAAGTTCGAAATTTAAAAACTAATAGCAATTCCAAAATACATAAGAATATCATTAAAGGTTAAAAAAATTACATTAGGCAACTTATTATTAGTGGACTAACTAAACAACTACTTTGATATGCTAGATGTATTTGTGTTTCTCACTTCTCAACATTTGTATTTCTGGCGGTTGCTAGTGGCTTCCCCTGAGTCTTCTGTCGAAATAATAATGTTTTATTAAACTGCCTAGATTCAAGATTTTAAGAGATTTTAACCATGGCTTTCTCAGATTCTTGCTTTGCCATTGCATCCAGAACAATCCAGAACACGTATCCCATTATCGTGGTAGAAAAGCGATGGCCATGAACATTTCTGAAGTTCAACCTCCTGAAGTTGTAATGAATCTAAAACTTGCAATAGACCCATCTGGAGGGAAAGAATCGTTTGAAGAGTCGTAATTAAGACGGCTGCCAAAAAAAAAATGTCCAGGAGAAGAAGGTGAAACGGCCTGACATCCTGTCCAAATTGCTGTGCTGGAGGGCACATAGAAGTCCCAGCTATCTGCATTGCATAGCTTGATTTGCTCTCGGTAAAATATTCATCCATAGACGATTGGCTGCAAGACATATCAGAGATAACAAAATATTACCTCGGATCACAATTACAGAGCTTGAGGCTTTTTCTTCCATTTTCTGGCCAAGTGTCAAGTTAGGACTCCCATTTTTTACAGCACTCAACCCACGGCACACATTTCATAGCTCTTGAAAAACACACACACACACACACACACACACACACACACACACACACACACACACACACACACACACACACACACACACACACACACACACACACACACACACACACTAAGGTCTACAGTTTCTCTGGTGCATTGTTGTGTAACTGAGGGGACCCATGTTGCTGACTCACCTCTGTCTTTTGGTTTTTGCGTGGGGGGGTCTTCAGACTGGGGATGGAGCACGACGGTCAGGGAAACCGCTGTGGGGATGAGACCACCATGGGCAGCGTGATGGCCCCCCTGGTGCAGGCGGCGTTCCACCGGTATCACTGGTCCATGTGCAGCGGGCAGGAGCTGAAGCGCTACATCCAGTGAGTCAACTTCATTTTGTTCTCTCACCTACATTGACTCACCACACACACACACACACACACACACACACACACACACACACACACACACACACACACACACACACACACACACACACACACACACACACACACAAACACACACTCAAGAACGTGTTTCTGCTCTGAGCAAGAGCAGACACGCTCTGAGCAAGAGCAGACACACACACACACACACACACACACACACACACACACACACACACACACACACACACACACACACACACACACACACACACACTCATGTGGGCACAAACATGTGTGCGAGTGCACACCAAAGGGTGGTGACTTAGTATATATCGATCACTGTTCTGTGATTGCTTGCGTGAGCTAAGTCCTCTAAGGCGATTTTATAACAGATTTTATAACAGTGTGGCGTAATAAAGTGTGACAGCACAATAGCTTGAAAGCCTGAAATGTGTGAAATAAAGCGTTGGGAAACAGCTTCACTATTTTTTTGGTTTTAACTAACGGTTTCATTTCTATATCCCATTTCGCCGTAGCGTAATGACATTCAAATGCAGGCTTATATGCTGCCTGCCTCCCGCCGCACAATTTGCGGGCAGCTTTTCCGTCCCTACTTAACGGAATAAATTTTCTCATCAGACCGCGCCGCAGGACGCAACAGCATCATCATCTGTGACAAGCCCCGATCCGTTGCAAAACAGATCAGATTTGTTGAACAAGACTTTTTAATTACCCTCTGACTTTTTAGGTTTATTCTTCAAAAGTCACAGTAAACCAAAAACTAAAATAGAATAAACTACAAATGGAATATGGATTAATGCTAGCCTCTCTAATGAGACGTGCACTGATTCATACATGAAACAAACATGTCAAGCCCCGTTGGAAGCCTGTGTTTTTGCAGGTTTGGACCAAACAACCTGTTGCTCTGGTAGTGAAGCAACAGTTTAAGCCATTTCAAATGACATTGAAGACAATCACAGGTTTATTTCTGATTGTAAACTTAACCTCCAGATATCTGAATAATTAGTTACCTGGAACAGCTTATGACATCCCTTTGGCTGTTGCCACCATAATCACAGATTTCTTTCTCAGTCTCCCCACACACACACACACTACTCAAGTCGGGACCGATAATTCAAAGTGTTGAAAACCACCGTTGTCACGGTGGGCGGCTGAATCCCTTTCTTGAGACAAGATTCATTATGTTGTCATGGTTGTTGTTCACCATGTATGGTTTTCGATTGTAGCTTGTCCTTGCTCTGTATCTTTGCCAGGTCCTATGACTGTCTCCTGGACGACCCTTTCAAGCACGACTGGCCTCAGCTTCCGGAACTCCCTGGCATCAACTACTCAATGGACGAGCAGTGCCGCTTTGACTTTGGTGTCGGCTATAAGATCTGCACTTCAGTGAGTACGGCCCACAGGCGTCACTTAAATAGGCAGCGAATTAGGGGAACCAATGCCACTGAGGGAAAATTTAATAGCTTGAGGACGGAGAGTATGGAAGCTGTCAAAGTCTTTTTCCTGCTTAAATGCGCCTTGACAATTACATAATTGCAATTCAGTCCCTAGGTGACCAACTTTGGCAAAGAAACGTCTTGTTAAGGTGTTCAGTGCTTCAAATTCCCAGCTATGAATCATGGATATGATCCCGGCTGTTTTTTATAGTTTTCGGCGAATTGTGTCAAGTTTTCTATAATTAATTTGGCTGGTAGACACTTTTATTTTCGCACTTCCTGTCCCCTAAACCCTAACTAATGACCAGTGAGAACTGCAAGGTAGATGTGCGACCCCAATTTCCCCAAAGGAGTGGAGCTAATACAGAGTAACAGAGAGCCAGCAGATAAGCTGCGCTAATGAATCCCTTGAGAGCTGAACAGAACAGTCAACTGCAGTCACATTTCACAACATGGATAGAAGACTTTTCCATTTGAGCAAGAGCAGAGCAGTATAATACAGCCAAGTCAATAGCACGCATAATGATGCTGCTGAATTGTACGTGTAGGGATTCATATGGAAGTAAATCTGTGCCATCGGATTTTGAAATAAAAAGCCATTGAATTCCAAGCACTGAAAATGTATGCATTGAAATAATGCATCTGGATTTTTTACCTCTGAATTTATTTCCACCTTTATTTTTCAATGTTAAAAAATTCAAAATCAAATATTCAAAGTTTCAACTTAAATATTTTCAACGTCCCCAAATTCAACATGCCAAAGTCAGCTGCAAAATTCAATGTATGACGAGGATGAAAAGGGAGAGCAATCGATCCTAGATGCTATATCGCGGTCAAGCAAGGAGAGCAAGCGGGTGTTACTCAGAATTCTGCGACCCACCGAAAAGTGTGACACCAGGGGGCAACGATGTGCAACGAGCGCGCAGAGCCAACGCTATTCCGCACTGAGTGACATGATACAGATATTAGTGGTGGATTTAATGATTCGTTTCCGTGACCCTGTTCGCGTGATTCAGTTCGCCAAGAGGAGTCGTTCGCGAATCGTTCGTTCGTTCGTTCGTTCAGTCGAGTTTCCGGTAGCACTAACTCCACTGAGTCTGATTCACCGCTACCGGAAACCAGGCTGAACGAACAAACGATTCGTGAACGACTCCTCCCAGCTCAGTCGAATTTCCGGTGAATCGATTCCCCGGGAACTCGACTGAACTGGGAGGAGTCGTTCGCGAATCAGCCTAGTTTCCGGTAGCGGTGAATCGCATCATGGAATGCATGCCATTGCACGGTTCTCAGCTGAGTCAGTCAGACTCAGTGGAGTTAGTGCTACCGGAAACTCGTTCGTTCGTTCAGTCGAGTTTCCGGTGAATCGAATGGTGAACGAGACGAACAAGAGAAACTAACCGTTTCGGTTCGTTCGTCCTAAAGACTCGTTCATTCGAACCGGTTCGCGAACGAACGAACCAACACTAACAGATATGAGGATGACAAATTAAAGATGAACTGAACTGAAATAATCAACATCGATAACGTGTTAGTTATGACCATTATAAAAAAAAAAATCAATGTATAGCTTTTTTTGGCAACAAAAGAAAATGCGTCTTTTAGTATTAGAGCGCCGAAGACGTCACTGGCATGGTAGGACTAGGTCGTTGCTGCAGACACGCGAACGTCTTCTACACTCCACGGCGGAAAACAGTGATGTTAATATGGCGTGTTTCGCGTTTGAGCCTGTGAGGGACATGCCTGTAGTGTCCGTCTGCCACCCGGTAGAGAGGCATCAATTTCAGGCTCCAGCTCCACCTTCGGATCGTGTGGGTGTGACTGGTGTGCGTGTGGGTGTGACTGGTGTTGCTGTGGGTGTGACTGGTGGTGCTGCGGGAGCATGGACACTGCCATTGAATCGGTCTGCTGCCGAGTGGTCCCGGTCAACCTTGACCATCTAATGGTGGGATTAGGTTGCATAACCGTGCACAGGGCATTTCGGATGCTGTGCGGCGAGAGAGAGGTTTTGGAAGTGGCCATGCTCTCTCCAAGGGACGTCCTAGCGGAGACACTGGAGCGCCGCATAAATAGCAACCAAGTAACGAGGCAGAAACGATCATTCCTCCTCCTTTTTCCTTTGATGCGTTTCAGGAATATCTCCGTAAAGACGGACTCATTGTGGAAACGCAATGAGCTGTACAAACGCTGTAGTACCTACATATTCATAGAAAGGGACATTTGTGGAACTTCTGTTTACAGACCCGCCGTGGTTTAATTAGCAGCTTGGAAACATAGATCTGTGATATCGTCTGACTAATAGTTTATACACTTTATGGTCGGAGTGCTAGCTTGTGGAGATTGACATGACACAGGGGCTATCAGAGGGTTAGTCAGTTTTAAGGCTGCCAGCCATGTTTTAAGGGCTGGTTTCCTATTCAAAGGTAGCCTGTGGAAATGTATGATTACCCCAGCTGCCTTGGCCCTACATAATTCATTACTGCAGCCAGGGGCAATGCAATAAGATGATCCTCCTGTAGACCTGGTTGTTTGCTTTTCCTTGCCATTCCAGCGAGCCTCAGAGCCTGACTCATTACCTGCTATGGAGAGCCACAGAGTAGGTGTAGGTTACCATGCCAGTGACGTAGCTGATTGTTGAAATCCAACATGGCGGCGCCCTGTAACACTTTCACCGTACAATTGAATCCCTTTTAGCAAGTTCATCCATTTTTAGTTATTGTACCAATGAGAAGGCAGACAATACATCTGTTATATCAACTCGACTTCAACTTTCAGTTCAGTTCATCTTTAAAAGCAGGTTGCTGTCGGGCAAAATTGGTGCCCTAATAAATTGGGCTCCTTAACCCACTACAATTACCCTGAAAATATTTAAGTTGAATTTTTTTTACGTTGAACATTTGATTTTGAATTATTTAACATTGCAAATTAAAGGTGAAATTGATTTGTTGAGAAATTGAAAGAGTTATATTCAGAGGCAAAAATCCAGATAGGCCTACGTTATTTCAATGCATAAATATTCAGTGCATAGAATTCAATGGCTTTTTATTTTCAAAATCCAATGGCACAGATTTACTTCCAGATTCGGACACATTTTTTTTGCCGGAGATATACTTTAAGTCCATTGGTGTTTGTTTTCTTTGGTTTCGTTGACCTCACTACCCTTTTGGAAAGAAGTCAAATGTTGGCTTGACGATCTACTTTAAGTCTTCTTTGAAGTAACATAAAGAACATGAAGTACATTTTACACAATGGAATGAATGGGAAAAAACATTCACCCCACAACATTCAGAAAGACATACATTTGCATAAATAGTAGATGGAAATTTTGACTAGCATCAGGTGTTTTCACAATTTGTATGAATTTAATCACACAATACAGTATATATTTGACTAAGTCGAATTTTTTGAGAATATGTGATGCGGAAAAAAAATATATTTTCTTTCATTATGTCGTAGGAGATGGCGATGTAAAATTAGTCAATAGTCTTGACTCTAAGGATTTTGTTTGGGGTTAATGACGTCGAAGTAGATTGGTTTTTCAGGGAGCCGGCATGTCCATCAGTGTGACAAATGTCTTCCACCGGCCTTTCCTCCTACACACTCCCAGGTTGTGAGAATGTGGTCCATGAAAATGGGCTTTTCACTGAGTTTGTAGACAGAATACCACAGTGTTGTCCTTCCGAATTGACCCGGAGCGACACCCAAACACAGTGGGGTTTTTAGATAGAAAATCTCAGCAATGCTTTAACGATAGGAAATCAGAATTGAAATATAATTTAAGTATACGTTTATTTGAGGAACAAGAGGGACGTCAGGACGCTTTAATAAGATCATTAATTAAAGCATCCTGCGCATTATCAGACAATTTGAAACAATCACACACCAGGGATATGTCTGTTTCTAGTCAGCATAATTTCTTCTGAGATGCACATTTCACTGAACCATTCGGTTTGAGTTAATGCCTTCAATGTTAAGCTTTCACCCCCTGAGGGATTTGAATGCATGCTCCTTAATTAAAAAATATGTATATTTACTGAATGAAACAAATCAACTGGATAAGTGGCACAGCCACATTTTAAGAAGCATCTTTTTACCTAGGGACCTCTGTTTATCCGATTGGAAAGTAAGAGTCTTCTGAACGGTTCTTTTTTAATGTGTCTAGCGATTTTCTGCCGTCTCCCCTTCCTTAACGTTTTACCTCCGCATGTAACTGTGCGTCACATCCCAGGATTTGCCTCTTCGTTTGATGGTTAACACAGCGTAAAAAGGAAGTAGTACAACTAATAGCTTTTCCAATTCAAAAAGGATACCCCGGTTACATTCAAATCTGAAGCCAAAGTCTCGCTCAACTCTCAGGCCCTACAGAATTTCGTGATCACATTAATTCCCGCAACTTCTACCAATTTTGACCTGAGGCTTAGCACAGGTCAATATCCAATAGGAATCACATGTTCATATAGTTATACACAGTTTGTAAAAAAAGAAAGGAGGGTACATCATCTGATTGGTGATAATGAACCCCCAGTACTTTTAGTCAGTACAGTTTATATGTAATACGCCTGATCCGCTTTGGTCATCACTGAACAGCCACTGTGTGCCTCCAACCACGATAACCTTGTAGCAGTAAATACCAGACCACGGGTGTGCAAATACGCTAAACTCATGAGTTAATTGCCCTCCAATTGGCCGTAAATTATTGTCTCAGGGAGCGTGCAGGGGCTATGGCTTGGTGGATTATGACCCTGAGACCCTCTCCAGAAGCAGCAATACAGTATACCAGTATTTAAGTGGCGAATGAGGGGTGACCTATAAATAGAGAGTATGACCCTTCTCTACTTGATACTGTGAGTAACATGCCCTCTGTTCAGGACATCGCTTCGCTGCGCTAAATGGCAGAGGAGTCTTTATGGAGGGTTTTGTCAAGAGATATTGGGGTGATTGTGATTTATTGTGTGGAGGGCAGTGTGGAAACACTCAAAAGAGATGCAATGGACGGTCAACTATAAACAGTTTCAGACAGATTAACTGTTTTAAGAAACTATAAAATACCCATTTGTTTGGACAGGCTTTTTATGCTAATCGACTGTTTTCAGGATTTCCATTCACCCACTTCAAATATAAAATATAATATAATGACAAATAAGTGACATTCTCTTTAGAAATTCTTTTCTTTTCACAAATACCCTGTTTATAGACCTGACCGCCAACTGAAATAGCGCTGCTGAGCAGGCAAAGGGTGAAGGCGAGGGGAGAAAATGAAGGGTTAGCAGTGATTTGTCAATCTGGCAACGTCTGTAGGCCATTAGTTATACAGCTCCCAATATGGACGGGTAGATGTCAGCAGTGTGCCACTGTGAAGGTCTTAGTTCAAGAAAGGTTCGGCCCCCCTGGTAGGGCCCAGGCTACTAGCTGTTTGTAGGAAGACCGGCATCTGACCTCAAACATGGTGGTAGGTCCCTTCTAAATCATCTCAGACCCATTCACCTGCAGTCATGGTCCCTAGTCTTGCCAAACATTTTTATTGGATAATTTAAATCAGTTAGTTCAGTCCGTTTTTACCTACTTTTTCCGTTTTTACCTACTATGCTTTACGCCACGGTATACCAACTAAAATAAACTAGATCGCACCAATTCCATGACCCCTCACATAGTCATATTTGGAAGTGGATTCAAAAAGAAAGACAAGAAATTATATATAGCCATTGTTATTATTACTGAAGTAAATTACAAGCGTATAGGTTCTATACTTTTGACAATGATGCCCACAGCATGAGGAAACCACCAACCAACCTCCCTACTAACCAGTCTTCATCCACCTTGAATGACCCTCATCCTCCGTTCTTTTCAGTTCCGTACCTTCGACCCGTGCAAGCAGCTGTGGTGCAGCCATCCAGACAACCCGTACTTCTGCAAGACCAAGAAGGGCCCGCCCCTCGACGGAACCGAGTGTTCGCCCGGAAAAGTGAGTATCGAACACTCGTGTCCAGCCGGTGTCGTGCTAAGCTACGTCAGGGCCCCTTTCTCCCAGTGGCCGCCGCTGAGCGTAAGTGTGGTATTTTTGCTCCCTCCGAAAGTGCCCGCCGAATCGAAATACGGTGAGCGGGCGCACGTGAGAACCCAGAAGAGAGATGCAGTAAAGAAACAATCATTCACACTCCTACACACTCACACATAGGGATAGATAGATTGGCGCGCAGTGACGGTTTTCGTTCTCCGCTCGAGGACAGGTAAAGCCGCCTTTATTGACACACTCAAATTGGATTTCAAATGGAAGGCACCGTGCGCGGCTGTGACAAAGCACCACGCTGTCGTCACACATTCGTGTCAAACCATAGTAATCGGTAACCACAAGCAGTACAGGGCTCAGGTGTGTGCTTGAATGAAGCGCAGGTTTTCAGTTTGTCTCCAATGTCTAAAGTGTTGTCACGGTAAACATCAGCGCCGTGGCAGTACCATGGTTCGCTGCCGGTCATTAGCAGAAGACAACATGGGGATGTGGAAATGACTTCCTTGTTCACTCACCTCAAGGTGTTCCTGCTTATTCCTGGTTGCCTAGCAACCCCATGATTTCAGTCGTTGTATGCATTGTTGATGTGAGGATTGAATCAATACAAGCTGTGTGTGGGCGTGCATGTGTGCGTGTAAATCAATAAAATAATGAAATCAATCAAATAAAATCTGAGTGAATGAAATCCCAGAATGACATTTTGTGACTTTACAAATCTGGCAACCAGGTATTAACTGGTATTAACTAAAGGGAACAAACACAAACACACACATACACACGCAGACACACACCGACGGCGTCAAACTATGGGTCTGATCGGTTCATTGATAACAAACCCTTGATGCGTAAAATAGAGTAGAACCTCTTCCTCTGCCGCTATTGGACAGTGTGTGCCATCAGTGAAGGATGCCCTTTGTCGGAGTGATAATTAGTTTGTCTCACCCCTCATGGGTCCTCTGTTGTCTCTCCGTCTCCTCAGTGGTGCTACAAAGGTCACTGCATGTGGAAGAACCCCAACCAGGTGAAGCAGGACGGGTCCTGGGGCAACTGGGGCAAGCACGGCGCCTGCTCCCGGACCTGTGGAACCGGGGTCCGCATCCGCACCCGCCAGTGCACCAGTCCGGCGTAAGAGACGGCTAGGGTCTGCCGCAAAGCCCCCCCCCCAAAAAAAAGAGACTACTTTCAATTGTCTGTAAAAATGCCCCGAAAAGTGCTTCATGGAAGATCGAGAAGTGACACTTTCTGTGATGTTTTTTTTATTTTATAACACAGAAATTAAAGGGGACCTATTATGCTTTTTCGACTTTTATGACCTATAAACGTTGTTATAATGATTGATAGTCATGTTTAACCATACACAAAAAACGATGTAAATTTTCGGGAAACTCTTCCTCTCATCCGGGCGCTTTCAGCATTCTCTGTCAACGCTCGGTTTCGTCCTTCTCCGCCCCCTCGCCCCCCCTCCTGCCAACCCAACTCCGTTGTGATTGGTTATCGGAGTAACCGGAGGCAGGAGTGCCTCTACGTAGATGATTTCCCGGAAATGTGAACAAGTGAATCACAAACGTTTTCCCAAGTGTTTAGCGCTCTGCACAGCCACCCCAGACTGTCAGCGGGGAATACGTCGAAATGCATGTACGTCATTATTTGACACTTTAGTATGGTTAAACATGACTATCAATCATTATAACAACTTTTATAGGTCATAAAAGTCGAAAAAGCCTTAAAGAAAAGTCCCGCACTCAGCATTACTAACATTGCAGCTCCCTTATCAGTAGTAAGGCGTGGGCCGTCCGTTTTATACAGTTCATTCTTGCACTTCCATGACGGCCCAGCATTAGCGTTTGCTGACATTGCATTAAATACGCCGCACGTATAGGTTTTATAAAAAAAATGTCACCAGTTACCCAGAGTCTCTTTGATTCTCTCCCCCTGTCTCGGGTCTGCATCGCCAATAAGCCTCACCAAGTACTTAGCGTTTGATCCAATCCTCCGGTTTGACCTATTTTGTTCCGTTCCCCCCCCCCAAAGGCCCTCCAACGGTGGTCAGGACTGCCCGGGAATCAATTACGAATACCAGCTCTGCAACCCCGACGAATGCCCCAAGCACTTTGAGGACTTCAGAGCCCAGCAGTGTCAACTCCGCAACTCTCACTTTGAGTTCCAGGGCTCCAAGCACCACTGGCTGCCCCACGAACACCAAGACCGTAAGCCTGAACTGAAGCACGTGCGAAGCAGCTCACTCTTTGTTCGGTCAGCGTTGGGATTGTGCAATGGCGCAAAATAAAGGTTATTTTTGTTTGTGGTACAGGTAAAGAGGGGCGGGGATAAGTGATGGAGGATATCGGACAACGCGGGAGAGTGTGTTGTGTGTGTCTGTCTGTGTGTCTGTGTTTGTGTGTGTGTGTGTATGTGTGTGTGTTGTGTGTGCGTGCGTGTGTGCATGCTTGAGAAGGCATGTGCACAGACATGGTTCTGAACGGCCGTACCAAGGAGAGAAGCTATGTGTGTGGGTTTTAAATTAGCCTCGGAACTTCTGTCTTGGCCATTATGAAAGGGAGAAAAATATGTAGAGTAGCTGCTGGATGTACACCTCACGTCCAAGTCTTTATCAATGCTGTCTCGTTGCCATGGTCGCCTGGCTCCTGCCTGATTTCCTATTAGTTGTCTAATTGCCTCCTGCTTCTTTGCAGTATTTAGTATGCGGCGCAGCATCCTGCAGAAAGTGTTGGAACTGTTTTCAAGCACTCCTTTCTATGATGAAACACTTGCTCTCTTGTGTCTTTGCATAATGCGAACCTTCATCTTGTCCCGTGCCGCGTCGTCTTGAAGGTGTCGAATGTAACAAGGACTGTGAGGCGACTTTCTCCTTCTTCTTTCTCTCTTTTCTGAACAGGAACAGTCAAACAGATTCCATTTGTTTGCTGTGTTGCTGCTGTAGCTACGATAAGCCTGTTGTAAAGAGAGTGAACAGAAAAGAGCACACGAGAGCCGGCTGTTTTTAAAACAACCACATCCCCTTCCTCTATGCTCCCTGCCGTCCCTCCGCTCTCTCCCTTTGAGACGTGTTGTTTTTCAAGCATCTGTTATTGACCGGCGAGATGGGTTCGCACAAAGAACCACGGAGCACACACACTGATTGGTCAGACATGATCCTGTAGAGGTTTTACCTCTAAAATGGCTCACACAGAGGCAGCCGAAGTCCACTGGCGATTTCACTCACTTATAACTGGGCGGATGGCTATGCCCTTTCTAACAGACCACCCTCAAATAATACAGCTTGAATCATCCCTAAAGCACCTTTTTAAGAAGCAACAGTCATATATATATGTCTTATTTTTTGGATGCTTTATTATGAAGTGAGATAGTAAGGAGGGTATGGGAGATGGAGGGGAGGACATACAGCAAAGGACCGCGGGCAGGAATGAAGCCCGGGTCGCTGCCTTCAGGACTGAACCTTAAGGGTACGCGCTCCACCCGGTGCGCCAACGGGGCCCACGACAGCAGTCATAGTTAAGAAGAACAGCTTGTGATGAGGGAAAAGTCCGGCAGATGACATGCGTTTCCTAACATGTTTTTCTGTGTTGTTGTTGTTGTTGTTGTTGTTGTTTTTGTCTTCCGCCAGCGAGCAAGAGATGCCACCTGTACTGCCAGTCCCGGGAAACATTAGACCTGGCCTACATGAAGCTGTTGGTGCACGACGGCACCAGGTGCTCCTACAAGGACGCCTACAGCATGTGTGTCAGAGGGGAGTGCGTGGTAAGGACTTCACCGCACCGCAGGAACGTAAAGACTTCTTCGAATCGAGAGGCGGGGGAACGGGGAGCGCCGGACGTCAGAACTAACGCCAACAACATTTTAAGCACCTTTACGCTCAAGGGACTTCCAGTCTGGGATTAATAAAAAAATGCATTTTATGAAGCGTAGATAGATAAAATGTGTGCTTCCTCGTTGGGGCAGATTAGTAGCTGCGTGTGCGTACGTGTGTGTGTGTGTGTGTGTGTGTGTGTGTGTGTGTGTGTGTGTGTGGCTGTGTGTGCAATAGAGGATGTAATCAAATTTCTAACAATAACAGAACACTGCTGTGTTACAGCGGGACTAATGGGGGTCCTGTCATTTACTTGTTCTTTTATTTTACAATCTTTTTTTTCGGTGCTCTCCCCTAGGCCTGTTTATCCTGTCATTTGTCTTTTTTTTTTTTCTTTTTAAACATTCTGTGGTGCATCGATTTATTTATTTTCAGAAAGTTGGCTGTGACAGAGAAATTGGCTCCCACAAAGTTGAGGACAAGTGTGGAGTTTGTGGCGGAGACAACGCACATTGCCGTACAGTAAAAGGGACATTCACTCGCACGCCAAAGAAAACAGGTGAGACAGAACTCGATAATGCATACCTTGCATTTTCTTTAAAAACAATAGCTGAGAGGTGCGGTATACAATTTCAACCCGCTTCTAATCGATAAATCTAGTAAACACTGTTTTTTTCCAACCTTTCTGAAATGAATGCTCTTGGTTTCTGTGAAAACGATGTTAAAGTCTTTGTGTGAGTGGCGGTATAATCTGTTGCCGGTGGTGAACGTTTGCAGCACAAAATCACTGCCCATTCAGGGAAAATTGAAAAGAAAAGCGCAAATTCTAGTTGGCTTTTTAATTGCGATAACTCTTTAAGCCACAATCTTTGTTTTTTGTTCTGTTTGGTTTGGTTTATTCATTATTTGTTTTGGGGGGCCGGGGCATGGCGGTATCTGTTTCCCACATAATCAAATAGGTGGTAGAAGGAAGAAGTATGTATAACGCAATTGGTTATTATTTATATGTGTTAATCAACACGGCTATTGTCTCTCTCTTTATCTTGTCTGGTTTGAAGTACTTGTGTTGTGATGAGGTATTTGTTTGCAAAATCTCAACAAGCAAGCTTGTTGAATTGTTGTTTTGTACACGACTGAACACTTCATGAGTACAGGACGCGAGGGGAGGGGCCTTTTTTCTCGAGCATCGAATGAACCTATTCCTTCAGTCTGCAGTACGTTCAAAATGACATAGCCTCAGTTAAAACAAAGGCGAACAGGGAATTGAGACAAAAGCTAAAGCCATGAGTGCGAGCTTTGAGATTGTGTTCAAACAGAAACGCCCCAAGTCTGGAGAAGACAAAGACCCTTGGGATAATTAGCAGCCAAAGCAAACGTATGGCTCTCCCATTATTAAACACATTAGTGTAAGGAGGTTTGAATTGCTTATGACCTTGATAAGTAGCCTATGTCTTTGCAGTATAGAATATCACAGTTTTTACATAAACTCAAGAGGTGTGCCCTATCTCGTTCTCGTTCGAAGAGGACAAAAGGTGAACAACAGCACTTTAGAGGCAACACAATTGGTTAAATTCAATACGGTGAAGTAAAGTGCAAATACTTAGTTGGTACTGAGGTGCTTCAAGAGGATACCACTTGGATATCATTTATCCAGCACAGCCGCATAGAAGGAATATAAATACACTAAATATATTAAGAGGCTGATGGGGCATGGTTAAGGACATGCAACTGAAGGCTCCATTAGGAACACTAGCCTCCAGCCAATGGCGTATACATTTCTTCTGGCGTATACAAATCTTAATTATTGACCCTTTGCAAACACGGACACAAACATAAAAACACACACACTTCCACTCACAAACAAATGTACACTTACAGAAAGAAAACATTTATTTTTGTTGTTTGGGCGTCATAGTTTGTTGACTACATACTTAATGGCTTGTTTATGTTCCATCGTAAAAGAGTGAAGAGTTTTTGATTACATTTGCATTTGCATTTACTGTAACCATGGATGTGAAATAAGATGAAATGGGTTTTTAGTAAATCGCATTTTCTTCCAGAATGCTTTCTTTTTTTAATTTAAATTTTAAGGCTTAAATGCAACTGCTAACTATCAATTATCACATAATGCATACGCTAAAATACATTGCAAATTTAAGAGCGGACTAAAGGCTTGATAAAATCTTTAGGATATGCTTAGTTAACTTTTATTTTTATTTTTATAACCACTCACATTTTTTAACAGGAAGACAATTAAGCAAGAGAAGCCAAAAAGAAATGCCTCTGTTGGAAAACACACTAAGCAAGTATCCAGTGTGACTAAATGTTGTATAGACCCTCTCGTTAGTGTTTTGTCTTTTTTAATGTTGTTTGTAGCATTAGTATACTGACAATTACCACTAATCCTAGTCTAGCGCTGGCTTGTTGCAATTTTAACTGGGAATTGCCCCAACCTAAGTGTCTGCGTTTGTGAAGATGCCCCTGATGAATTCCTCCTCCCTCCAAACCCTAACCATAAAAATGTAATTTTATTTCAGCAACTGGTGATTATAGGATTGATTGCAATCACATAATGTGCTCACAAAAGTGAGGTGAGGTCATGTTTGCCTTTTTTTACCCCCAGTGAGTGGAGTTTAATTTAGTTGAGTTGAAAAAACCGAAGCGTTGTCAACTGTCACACTCTCATCTGTTACATCAGAGATCCTGATCGTAGAGCAGCGTCATTTATATTCACACGCTGGGTTTAGTGTCTGCTTGTAGTGGAAAGGATTTCCAAGTACCACTTCGCTCTGCCCTTAGGGTTCCTCAACGTAAATAGCAGCTTTTCCTGTGTGATCGCTCTTCTTTCAGTTCTTTGCCGCCTCATGTTAAATCTGGCCCTTCTCGGCTTATTTAGGTTGACCGGCAAGAGGACTCAACCCAATAATGAGTCAGCATGAAGTCGGCCAAAACTAACCAAATTGTTCTATTTAAGGGAAAACAAGAGGAGCCTTTTCCTTGCCCAAAGGAGCACGACATGTGTACCTGAACGAGACGGAGGATTCTAGAAATGTACTTGGTGAGTGACAGACTGTTTGCATGGGGTGGACAAACACGGCAGAGAGCGACTTTGCGTCCTCCTCGTGAACACCTCGTTAGTGACGGCTCATTTAAACATGGCTTCGGGACTCTCATCCCTCTTTCCATGCATCGAGAGAGTCCACGCAAACACAAGGCTCCGCTAATTGATTGTCATCAGCAGAGTATCATCGCCCAACATGCAACCAAATTGGATGCATGTTGATGTGACCGACGGTTTCTTATCCTGCTAGAATCAATCACCTTTGTGCCATGTTTAAATTACGTCTTTTTGACCCTCCTTGGTCAATGGGGAAGTTCACCTAGGAATATAGATGTTTGTTTCTACAAACTTATATAGAGCAAAGTTCTTATGCCATGGGAGTACGAGAAACGTCCACCTCTGCAAACAAGCACTGTTTTTTTTCCTGCATACCGACAGACTAACCTGTCTCTTTATGTTGTGTGTCCTTCTCCCTCTGCCTCCGCCACTGCTCTGTCTACCAAACAACCTAGGTCACCTTAAGATGTTTCTGGTTCCTCCGGGAGCGAGACACGTGGTCATACAAGAAAATGAGGCCTCGCCTCAGGTTCTTGGTGAGTGCTGCTCGCGTATAATTACAAACCTTTACGACGCGCTGAGTAATTACGCCTCATGATTACGCCCCTGTTTTAGCCAAGAAAGTGATCAACGCAGTTACATAGGAGCATAAGTGGGGTAGGATGGATCCCACGTCACTCCAGATAGAGCTAGCACAGCCATTAGAAAACCTTCACTCTGGAAAATGAGTTTTTAAACGGCAGCAACGGATTTCTTGTGTGTTACGGAATTTCGACTGTTAAACAACTTCATTCATTTTGGCCAAAGACAGCACCGAAATGTTGACCAACACCTTGTGAGATTAACAATAAATATTTATCAACCAAGCAAAGGGATTTTGGGGTTCATTTACCCTTTATTAATAAGATATAGTTGGTTTGCTTTGGGTTCAGCGAGGATCGTACAGATGTATTTGAAGGCTAGCCAACGTTTCCTGGGAAGAGGAACTCCAGCTACAAGCGGGGTGTGTCCTGCCTCGCGGGCGGTCAGGCATATTTGATCAACAGAAACTCTGTGCGCGTGTAAAACATGCCAAACCAGTACCCCCCCGGTACCCTTGGGGTAACTGACATATTGGAAAGAGACAGAACCTTTGCCGGCGGCAGCGAAGACAGTCCGATGGTGAGGCTCCTGTGCCAGCGACTAGCATGCAGTTTTGCTAAGACCTGTAGGTGGTTCCTTCCTTGAAATGGCCTTGAATCACACTATCATGAATCAAAGACCAACAAGAAACTCAGATATACACCTGTTATATAGATACAGTCTTATTCAGGGAAAGCCCGCCTCAATAAGCATACATTTCCCACCAATACGATTTTATATAATGTATTTTGTAAAGCTCCAGACTATTTATTTTGTATTTTTCAAAACGTTGTCTTCTGTCGTCAACTCCCTGTTTTAAACCAATCAGGAGGCTTATAAATAATCAAGTGACCTGAGTTGAGATACATCTTCAATAGATTAGTTGAAGATGTAGATTCAGTGTTATGTAGGGAAGGTATGGAGGGAAATTACAGCTGCCCCCAATGACCTCGGAACTGAAATGCAACTGATTTCGATTATAGTTCAGACCTCTACATTATTGACCTACACTTATAATCAATGCCCATTGGGAGGTGTAACCTGTAGCTGGAATACATGCTTGACAAGAGGACAAAGTTCATAATCAAACCCACTTTAGGAGATGTGGCAGCTGCACTGGAATCCAACTGAATACTTTACTTGGCAAACCATGAATATACATGGTCACGACAACTGACCCATTAGTCAACCACGACATTTTTATTTCTTTGCCAATTCGGATACCATAGTTAAATATATACATATACATATATATATTTATACATATTTATACACATATATATCTATATATGTCTGCCTGTGTTTACAAAAACCAGAGACAAAAGCAGTCTAGACTTTTTGTCAGCACTAAAAGTTAGCACTTTTCAAAGAAGCTTCTTCATCCTTTGAAAGCCACTTCTCTTTTGTCATTCCTTCCAAAAAAGATCCCCTTCACTGTCTTCTGCCTGAAAACAAATGGATGTGCCGAGCCTCTCAGTGCCCAGCATCCATCTTCAGTATCATCTATGAAAGGACACATATTGATGGATGATTGCAAAGCCTTTCTTAACTTGCCATCATGTAACTTCTGTTCTCTTTTTCATCTCGCTGCGTGTCACTTCTACACAGAGGTGACACGCACTTAATGAAAAGAACAGCAATTTACGAAACGGTTACTTGTGCGTAAGAATGCCGTCCTTGTCAACGTCCCTTGAAATCAATTTTCTTTTTTACTTCGACTTACTTCGAAAAAAAACAACAAAATCTATCGCTGCAGTTGTTAGCACGACGACGCCACCTCGTAACCTGGCACTCGTGTGGAGGTTGTGGTCGATGTCTCTGCGGTCACCCTAACCAATGACTGGGGTTGCAGCGGTGAAGAACCAGGCGACGGGGCACTACATCCTCAACGGGAAGGGGGAGGAGGCGGGCTCCAGGACCTTCATCGACCTGGGGGTGGAGTGGGAGTACCAGGTGGAGGCTGACGTGGAGACCCTGCACACCGACGGACCGCTACACGACCCCGTTGTCGTTCTGGTACGGTCCCCACAAAGATACTATCAAATTATATAGGGTGAATATTTATTTGAACACAGTATATGTGTATTGCTTTATTTATGTTGTTTAGATTCAGATGTTCTCATGTCTTTTTTATGTATTTGTTTTATATGTGTTATGTAAATTAATATTAGTATAGTACAGATAGTATTTATATGCTCAATTTATATCCTTATTCATATGTGGGTGGTGGGGTGTTTCAATCTATAGATATGGCGTTATGTAGTAACTAGGCATAGTAACAGGTCATCACTAATGAACAGGTTTTTGTTTTGATAGGCTTGTCCGTAATTTATAACGCAGAGGACATCTAAATGTATTCAACAGTACAATCATTTACGACAACATTAATCTTTTAAAACCCTTCCAAAGAGCATTTCATGTCATCATATTTAGTCATTTCAATTTCAATCTCCTTCAGGCTGCATCCTATTACATGCTCTTGCAGTTGCAAATTAACACAGTCATTAGACACACTTCACACAAACACAATTATGCACCTTTGAATGTATTACTTAGCATGATTGGACTACCGCTTCTTTTGACGATCATGATGTCTGATCTCTAATAGCACACTTTCAATTGAGTTCAAACTCCAATTATTGTCAGCAAATACATATTGTTTATCTGTTTATTTAGCGCCTCAACACAAAAACAATGTTTTCATCTAACACATTATTTATCACTCTAAATGGCTGTAGGTTAAAATATTTCCAATTTAATGCTTTTTCTCCTGCCATGAAAGAAATATTTAAACGAGAAATGGGACATAAAAATAAAATTTCACGGCCAAGTGGTCTGGTTTTCGTAAGTGTTCAACTTCTAATAACCTAACTTTTTAATAGTTGTCCTGGCTGGTTATCGGTTATTATCTCCACCGCCAAAGAGCAGGGTCAGTCATGCAGCACGTCAGCCCATGCTTATGTATGACCCGATATTAATAGCCATTTTTCATCCCACCGAACCTACACACGCACACAGCGAGGTCACCGTCTGAGCGTGGGCAGGCAGAGCTCCGCCTCCTGCTGTGTCTCTGGCGTGTCGCCCGGACCGCCTCATCTCACCACCTCCAGAACCGGGGGGGGGGGGGGGGGGGGGGGGGTGGCGGCGGCGGCGGCGGCTTCTCGCTGTCTTAGTGGGTTGACACAACGACTCAGCACCGCTACGCTCTGTCTGCCTGCGGGTCCTTCTGGAAATCCCATTTCAGACCCCCTATCAAGTCTGAAAGACTAAGAGCTAAAAGTTCTGCTCTGTGTCTTGTCACAGAGGAAAAACTGAGGCAATGGTAGGGCAAGGGAGGTTAGTGAATGACGCTGATGTAACGCTAGAGGGCATAGTGGATGAGAAACACTACCTCTACCCACAGAAGGCTACACATTCAAATTCATTAGCGTTGAAGGTTGTTTTAGAGCAGGCTTTGCTCTTTATCGTCTTCCTTTGATGCGTTTGCAGAGCTGGTACGCGGCAAGAAGCCAGGTCAAATGAGTGCAATTTTTTCTCATAGTTAAAATATTGTAATTATTTCAGTAGAATGTCAGACAGAGTTGCAAGTGACCCGGGGATACGGCTAGCATTAAGGGCGCTACCCTAATGTTAGCAGTATCTGGAGGTGAGTAGACAGTTTGCTATGTTGGGAGCCATTTGGCGATAATATATGCAGCATTCAACCTTTGCTGACCTTTATTGTGAAAGAACGTCTCCAAAAGAAAGCATTGTCTTTCCCTTTGTTTATGAATTACTTCTTCAGCTCGTGGTCCTCTTTGGTGTCGTAACATTAGGGTGTTTCTATCCTGACAGGGAAGCACTGCAGGCTGGAGGGTTTGCTCTCTGCTCACCTCTGTCAGATTGGCAACATTTAAATTGGAGTCTTACCTGACTGAACACATCACTTTCCCTAAGTCCTCCCCTTTGCCTGCTCGCATTGGCAGCACGCTCATTCGCCGATTCGTATTCAGTTGGCTTCACTGTAAAGTCTAATCCACCTCAGTTCGATGCCCGAGCAGGGGATAAGTAGGATGGAAAACACGATAGAAATCCAACAAGTAAGAATTATCCCCAGATGTGGAGCACATCATAGCATCTCAGCTCTCCCTGTGCTCTTCCCTAATTGCATCATGATTGCTGCATTATCCAGACCAGGGTTTGTGTTGGATAAAAGCTTGATTATGGTAAAATGATGGTTTCTTCCTGCATTTAAATGGGGAAAAAGGAAAAGGCATTCTTCTATTTCTCTGGGTGTGTTTTGATGTTAACACCTTTGGGTTGGATATCGATTTTGCAATTGAAAGTGACCCTGTGTGTGTGTGTGTGTGTGTGTGTGTGTGTGTGTGTGTGTGTGTGTGTGTGTGTGTGTGTGTGTGTGTGTGTGTGTGTGTGTGTGTGTGTGTGTGTGTGTGTGTGTGTGTGTGTGAGGCAGATAATACCAAAGGACAATGAAACCAGGTCTACTTTGATGTATAAGTACATCATCCATGAAGACTCGGTGCCAATTAACAACAACAATGTCATCCTGGAAGATACGTACGAGTGGGCTTTGAAGAGCTGGTCGCCCTGTTCCAAGCCCTGCGCTGGAGGTACTTACCACAACAACCACCTAATCCACTGCAGAGATGAAGTTATCCCCTTATATCGTGCTTGGATCAAACACAGCACGGCTCAAGTCTCCTAGCTCTCACCTAGTTCTGATCTCAGCTTCCCTGCCTTCAATTGTATAATTTTATGGGGAACGTAAAGTTTTATTTTCCTATTTTTTTTTTTTTTGTAGTTTGTAACCCTGTTTGACAATGTGAGGCTGCCTGCCCTGGCCAATTGTCTATAGCAAAATACATCTTTAAACTCAATGATTAATTGCAATTTCCGCCTTGATATACAGAGACCGGTGTATGAATCAACCAGGCTCGTTTAAGGATACCAATGATGCCTATTTTTCACACACACACACACACACACACACACACACACACACACACACACACACACACACACACACACACACACACACACACACACACACACACACACACACACACACACACTAAGGGCCTACTTTGGGCACCAAACTGCCCCTATTACATGAGGAGCAGCAGGCACACAGCGGAAGTAGAGGGAGCGATATTAAAAAGCACCCATTTGTAAGTGTGTCCCTCTAGTTCAGACATTAGTGGATCACAGAGAAGTCAGCTGTGACGGATGGAACAACCTTCAAGGTGGTTAGGTTTATTTATATATTTTGGTGGAACGGTGTTAGGATGTAGTGCTTGAATAATGGCAAGTGTGTCCTGCTTAGCTTTGTGCCCGTTTCATGGCCACCCGTTTGCCGTAAACCTTTCTGACACACTTCACTATCCTATATCATGCAGACTATGCTAAACATGGCTTCATATTATACATCAAGTGTGTTGTATGCATACATAAATAATCATTCTCACTAAACCATTCTGGCACAGTTTAATCCAAACTGAATGCATTATATATAATAGAAAAATTATCACATAATCCACATAATCCATTAACTTTGATTATAACGTGTAACATGGACAATTACACAACACTCTCACAAAGACAGGCCAATACCACCGCTGCTGCCTCGCCGCCTAATGGTCTCTCTCTCTCTCTCTCTCTCTCTCTCTCTCTCTCTCTCTCTCTCTCTCTCTCTCTCTCTGTCTCTCTCTGTCTCTCTCTCTCTCCCTCTCTCTCTCTCTCTCTCTCTCTCTCTCTCTCTCTCTCTCTCTCTCTCTCTCTCTCTCTCTCTCTCTCTCTCTCTCTCTCTCTCTCTCTCTCTCTCTCCCCCACCCCTGTTTATGGCACCAGGGTTCCAGTACACCAAGTATGGATGTCGGAAGAAAGGGGACACCCGGATGGTCCATCGAGGTTACTGTGACGTCAGCAAGAAGCCCAAGCCCATACGCAGGATGTGTAACCTCCAGGACTGCACACACCCTCAGTGAGTACGCACACACTCCACTAACGAAAGATTGGATAGGGAGATAGAGAGAGATAGCAGAAAGGTGAGAATTGTTGCATTCACGTACCTGGGATTGACAGGTTCATTGTGATTGGATCAGGACAGCGATGCCCTAATTGGTTGGAAATTAGCAAGGAGCCGTCTAAAATCTAGGTGGCCAGTCAACCAAAACAGATATTCTCACAGTGCATTTCACTCACTAATAGCTGACGGGTGGCAATGCTATTTTTTTCTTGGGCTTAAGTTGTAGCTCCTAAATCCAACCTACTGCTTATTTCAATTCAGAACTTTTGGAGGGAAAAGACACCGATCGATTCCGCGACCTAAAGTTTCCTTTTTTGGGCTTTTTTGGAACGGTAGATAAGAGGAGTGGTCTGTCATGTCTTGATAGAAGCAAAAGATGATTATCAATATGAATTCTTTAATGGTTGGGACCAAATTATTAAGGTCCGGCTTTAACAGGCTTTAACTTTAAAAAAAAAAAAACATTATAAAAAAGTATATAATGCATATATTCATGAGCTGAATATAAAGCAACTATATTTGCAGAGAATATAATTTATTCAAATTGTTATTCTTCATATTACAGCACCGTTGATGCGTTGCATGCGGCCAATCCTGCATCAACAAACTAATGCATTTTTTCAAAGCATACATAAACCAGAAGTCGTGACCCTGCCTTATGTTCTGCTGATATGGCCTACAAATGCATCTAGCAGATAATAGATCTGTTCATCGTAAACAAATTCCTCGGTACAAAACACATCACACAGAAAAGCCTGTAGTGGTCCAAAATTGTGAAGAAGACAAAACAAGGCCTGGTCCATTGGTAAAAGCCCATCAAAGCTAGAAAACCCTTCAAATATCGGCAATTAATACCTCTTATCAGTCCGGTCGTCTTTTACGGGCCCCCTCAAGGGACAGTGTGTAGGAGAAGAAAAGCATTGATCGAAAAGAAAAAGCATAAATGTACTTTAAGAGATGAGAGCTTGGCCTAGAAAAACGTTGGGACTGTTGGGAGAGAGAGAGAGAGTGCTGTTATGTAAGGGTTAATGTACAGAACGCCAGTCATTATCGGGAAAATAAGCGATCAGCAGAGAAATTGTCTTCCAAAGACGTTGACGACGCTTAGCAACCGGACACGCTGGGGTTGATAAGTTAACGGACTACTCCCAGAGTGTTAAGAAAGACACTAACAAACATCACAAATTTTCGTTTCCACATTTGTTTTAAAAATGTCCATTTCAATTGCTTTTATGCATGATTACATGCAATTGACAGACATTGTTGATCTTGGCAGGTATCAGTTTATTATGTTATGTTATGTTTATGAATGGCAGTGGCATGGCCACCCTACTCACTGTACCTCGCACACGTTTCAAATAAAAACATGAATATATTAACCTGTATATTATTTGAATATCGTGGTATTGAATGCAAAATAACAAGGTACATTTATGCATAGCAGTAAAGGATCAGTTTAATATAAAACACATTTTTATACAATACATAATCCCCGCTCCATCTCTCCATCAGTTTGGGGGTCCTTGGCCTGGAAAACGTTGAAGACCCCTGCTTTACTGCATACAATGGTTATACAATGGAATTTGGCAGTATGGTTCCACTTTTTTTCTTATGCTCCCTGCTGTAGGATTCAAAGCACCACATACAGATAGATAGATACTGAATACCAACAGTATAGGCCTCCGAACATTTGAAATCGGGGAGCGCTATACAATCCCCCATGGGATACAGCAGACATCTCAACCCATTGAATAGGTCACTTAAAGTACAATACAGAGCAGAACCGAAGCAGGTGTGAGAGAGGTTGAGATTGAAGGTCTTCAATTGAGCGCACATCCCCTAGGAGTGTTTGAGATCGAAGGTCTTAAATGGAGCGCCCATCACCGTTACGTGTGTTTGCTTTGGACCTCGTCAGCCGACAGCGGGGCGCGTGGCTAGCGTGGCCCGAACTCACCCCCCACCCCCCCCCTCTTGTTTTGGAATGGGTTCAGGTGGATCTCGGAGGAGTGGGAGAACTGTCCCCGGACCTGTGGCAGCCTGGGCTTCCAGATCCGGACGGTGCGCTGCGTGCAGTACTCCCAGGACGGCGCCAACCGCTCGGTCCACACCAAGTACTGCAGCGGGGATCGGCCCGAGAGCCGGAGGCCCTGCAACCGGGTGCCCTGCCCCTCTCTGTGGAGGGTGGGGGCCTGGTCCGAGGTACAGCACAGCACCCAAAGACCCCTTGGGGGAAATACTAGGGGTGGGAGAAATAATAGATTCTTCGATGCATCGCGATTCTCGCTAGAACGATTCTGTCTCGATGCAGATAAATTAATAATCCGATATTTTTTTTCTTTTTTTTTTTGCCTGCTGCAACATTCTGATCGCCAGAGAGGGATCAATTTCGTAATTTTAAAATTATTGAATTTATCTTGATTGTGTATTGGCCAATCTGATTCGTCTTGACTCGATTGCGATTCAGCCTACGCATAGCATGCGCTGCGCGCAAACTCACAGCCAGACACAAGAACTCCTTCTAATTCAAGAGCAGCTTTTTCTTTAATGACATAGAAAAGAAAGATTAGAAAGAAAATAAACTGTAACCTATTTTTGGCATCCTTCCATACTGTGTTAAAATGCAGGCTGCATTGATTATTGCATTGTTCATAGAAAGTCATATTTGTGACAAAAGCTTTCTCTCTTATAAAATATTCGATAAGTTAATTCACCTGTTGATGTCTTTAATGATCATCACAAAAGTAGGAAGTGATTAGCAAACTCTGAGTAGAAAACCCAGATGTATATATATATTTTTGAAAATCACGCATGGAAATGTACATAAAAGAAATTGTTGCATCGAGATGCTTCAGAATCGAATCGTTGACCCCTTATAATCTGAATCAAATCTTGAGGTGCCAAGAGATTCCCACCCCTAGGAAATACATCATGGATGTTCCACTTTAAAAAGAATAAGAATGATGTAAATAATTGTAATACCAATGCTAACAATTCATTGCATTTGCACAGCACTTTTCAGGAAACCCAAAGCACTTTACACTGTGTGTGTCTGTGTGAGTGTGCGAGTGGTAAATCCTAAACTGCTCTCTCGTCACCACTCCTCCTCTCCCTCCACCCCAGTGCTAAGCGGTGTTTTTTTTGTACCCTCTGCCTCTTGTACCTTATGTCTCCAGAGAGAGACGGAGAGGAGCCCCTTTCGCAAACACAGTGACATGTCTCTTTGGCTATTCAAACAAGCAATTATCAAGCTTCATCACCTTAGAAAAACAAACTGATTAATAAATTAGGTGTCCTCCTTTTGCACGCATGTTGTTTCCATAAAGGGAAACCCAAGAGGATACAAAGGGATGAGTTAATCTACATATCTGAGATGCAGTGGGTGTTTATGTCTGTGGTGTGATTCATGAGGAGCACTATCTATTAGAGGCTAAGCATTCTACTCAGTCTTTATCTTGAACACACTTGAGAAAAGGATGATGGGATCAGCTCGATATATAAAATATAAAATATAAATATAAAAATATATATAAAAAAAAAATATATAAAATATAAAATATATAAAACCCTGACAAAAACACTTGTTATATTGTTAGAATGCACGTCTTAGGCCCTGTCCACGCTAACCTGGGTAACTATATGAACTATGCACATTCGCAATGGAAACGATCTCCGTCCACCCTATCGTTTTCATATCGTTTACGGAATGTTTTGCATCCACGTTCCACACTGAAATGACTTTGATTAACAGTTGTTGTCATGGTTACGCGACTCCCGCCACGACTCTCTGTTTATTTTACAGGCGCGCGATCAGCTGATAGTTGCAGATGATCAGCTGGCTTATCCTTTTCACTCACAAGCAAAAAATAAAGTACATTGCACAGAGAAATCCTCATTTCAACTTCACCTGCCATTTTTTTTTTAACGAGGGTCTCGGTCTCAAGTGCAAGCTTTTGGCAGCGTCATGACAGTGTCATGGCAACCCGAACGTCCTTTTCTCTGAAAGCCTTCGTCTACCCTGACCACACTACAACGCAAACCCAGAGTTATCACATTTATCCGCCTCAGCGATCGATTTCGAAAAGCATTGTTTTAATTGTCGGAATTCGCCGTTCTAATGTGGACGGAGGTAGCCTGGGTATACCCATGCTGCCTTGCCAGGTGTTACGGCCTTTCGCGCTGCTAGGCAGCCATGTAGGCAGCCTGGATTCAATGGATCCGATTTTCGCCTGAGCTAGGGAACCAATCACAGAACGGGGAGGGACGGCGAGGCGATGACGACGTCTATGCGACGCACCCATCGTCTTCATCCTCTCTTCCTCATCGAATTTCTGTCGCTCTAAATACGTCATCTGGTACAATTGATACGATTGGCTATTAGCTACGTACAGACTCATATGATAGACATTCGTAGCACCCAATAAATGGCTCCGGGCAATAGTAAACCACGCCTCAAATACGAGAAAAAATGAATGTGTGGTTCCCAGACCTCTTCTCAATGTAGTTTGAGATGAGGCGGTAGCCAGGCTAGGACGGAGGGGCTAAACGGATAAATATTTATGCATTTGTAGATTTACCAGGGTTAGGTTGGGCAGAGCCTTAGAATAAAGGCAAATCGATGTATTGCTATATTGCTACTGGAAGATATAAGTATCAAGTGGACAACCCAATGCTTGCCATGAAATCAGTGTTGCACATCCGGGTGCATAATGACACACTGCTGCTTGCTGTTGCTCTTGATTTCTAGTTAAGTGAGTGCTATATGCAGCGCTCAACTATTGTTCTTCTTAGGTTTTATTCTTTCTTTCTTTCGTTATTATTTTCTACAAAATTCTTCTCCTTCCACAATTATTCCCCTAGAGACTTTCTCGAGATTCTCTGACACTTCAACTACTTCAGACTTTGTAACTTGGTAAATACTCAACCGTTTACCTTCATTCAAACATTTAACAAATCAACACACTTTTTTCAGAATAACATCTTAATGTCATTCCCGCTTCGTATATTTTCAGTTGGGCACATTGACTTACGCTGAGGCTAGAGCGTGAGGACGTGATAGATAGACGACACTCTAGCCCAAGGTGGCTAGTTAGCGATAGAGTTTTAAACTAGCGAAATATTATTCCAAATAAGAAACAATAAGTTGTGGAAATTTAAATAAATCAACGGAACACTGAATATAATGAAATTCACTTGGGTTGGAAATAGGTAATTTGGGATAAATCATTAAAATAATCTCCCTATGGGCAGGGCATATATTTGAAGAGTGCGTTTTTTTGTATTTAATAATATACACATACTGGTTCAGTCGAACTTTGCTAACACTTGCCAGACACTTCTTGTGTGGGAGGCATTTGTGCATACATACGTATGTGTGTATGGGGGAGGCGTATATCAGTTGGTGTGTGTGTGTGTGTGTGTGTGTGTGTGTGTGTGTGTGTGTGTGTGTGTGTGTGTGTGTGTGTGTGTGTGTGTGTGTGTGTGTGTGTGTGTGTGTGTCTATCTACAGGCACTTGACTCTGTTTGCCTGCATGTGTGCGACCTCTCCATTGATCCTGCATACGTCAGTATGTGTGTGCACATATTAAGTCTGTGTTCCGGGCCCCTTCCTGCTGCAGTGTTCGGTGACCTGTGGAGAGGGCGCTGAGAGGCGTCTAGTGAGCTGCCGGGTCGGAGACCAATGCACCGGGGAGAGACCAGAGGCCATAAGGCCGTGCCGACCAGGACTTTGCCACGGTGAGACATCCTGCCCATCTCGACTCCCACGGTGTCCATGTTTTTTTGACCTCTGCCGTTAATTAATCGGAAAGGTCACAATTAGGGTTTGCCGCGGTGTGGACATTTTCACACCGAGTAATACGCTCGTGTCAACACCGGTATTACCGGTATAAACGGTATTAACTTTGAAACCCTAGGTCAATCGCCATCTTCTCCGTCAACTCTCCTCTCACACTCGGTGACAGCGGCTGGCCGCGCGCCAATTCTCGGCGTCTTATAACGTTCTATATATAATAGTATAATATAATTTTATATATCATAATATCACGGCCAAAAGCTCTGTGCGCCTCCGGATGGCAGTAGCGCGGGGAGCTATACCGCCGTTGCTATGGTTACCGGTCTTGTAAGGCAGCGCGTCAATTCTCGGTGCGCCAATTCTCCCGCACAGAGCATAACTGTGGCCTATTCTACAAATTTTACATTTCTTAATTATAATTATATTATTCATTTTTTTGCTGAATTTGTTTTTTATTACTGAAAAAAATAGAAAGAAAAAAAGCTAGGTGTTGCCACCGGTAACACCGGTAATACCGTATACCGCGGCAACCCTAGTCACAATTAATGTAGAACAAAAATAGAACAAATGTAACAATCCAAACTAAATACATGTGATTTGCCTGTTACATTCAATCGTTACTAAATAGCGGTACTAATCTGTAGCCCGAAGCATAGGCATTGGTTTAATGTTGTGTGTCTCTGAGGAATCGCTACTGATAAATATATGACCCAAAGCAATGCTGTAGCCAGTAAAGCTCATTTAAATGCCAGGTTTAGCAGATGTAAATAATAATTCCAATTATTCATCACTCATATTATCGGGCAGAATAATCACAATTCCTCCATTTTTGGCATTATTATGCAGGCCTTAACCTATCCTATCATGTTCAAATTCAAGTCTACCTATTTAGGGCCTAATATACTAGAGAGGTTCCAAAAAATTGTTACTAAAAAATGTTTACTGACACATATATTAGAAAGTAATTCATATATAACATATAGTTATAATAGATAACTGACTAAATAAAGTGAATCCTATTACAAACAAAATCCCCATATTTGTGCCAATCCATTTAGGTGCACATGTCAAAGTTATACGCAACTACGAGGTAGAATGAATCCGAGTTGGCTGAGAAGGTTGATGTTCCCTCAATAGGAACCGTCCTTCAGTCTGCGAGCGCGAGCTCGGATGCTTCGGTATCCCCTGCCAGATGGCAGCAGAGTGAACAGTGTGTGTGCTGGGCGCTGGGAGCCTTGATCGTTCTGAGAGCTCTCCTGAGGCAGCGTGTTCGGTAGGTGTAAACTCTCTGACAATGATGCGTGCTGAAGTCCTTACAACCAAGGCGCATCAGACCTCCCGGCCCTTGGCTGTGTACCCCACCGTACCGCGCTGGGATTGAGTTCGGTCAGAATGATCTCACACCTGTACAAGTGTGTCAGGATGACTGGGTCCATACCTAACAGCCTCAGTCTCCTCGGGAAGAAGGAGACGTTTCCCCGGCCCGTCCGATCGGCGTGTCGGTGGGTCCACCAGATAGGGTCGATTATATGACTTTCTTATATGGCTATGTCGTATTTTAAGGTTCATCTTGTATTCAGCGTCAAAAATGCCTCAGCCAAATAGAGGACTTAGGCAGAGTGATTATGGAATGTAAAAAGCACTCTGAATGGCTGAGAATATAGCCAATGAGGCACAGTGAATCAGCTTAGGAGAGTAGAGTTAGGTTCGAAATCACAATTTTGCCAAAATTTGACTAAGGCAATTATGCTATGAGGCTAAAAATATGTAAAATGTTGCATATTATTAACATATAATATATATAAGAAAGTCATATAATCGTACCGTACTGCGACTTGAAATATGAAGGATACTTCATAAGACACAACACCGGTCTATGTTTAGAAACATTCTCAGTTTCAATTGGCTGAACAACGACAGCATGAGGTTTTGTCTGAAATTATCTTGGTTAAATGGGTTACTGTTTATTTATTCATACGGCCTCCAAGAGAACCGTCACCATAGTAACCCTTGACTTATTTTGTGTTATGTAAAGCACATAAATTCCCAATGCCGCTGCAGAAATTGCCTTCTCGCTGACATTCTCGAACATTCAGTACACGCTCAGAAACCCAGGACACTCGTGGGTTTGTCAGAGTTGAATCACTGCTCGCAGCCTTCAGAGTCGTAAATCGAATTCAGATATAACCACTCGTTTGATTCAGAGTAAATAAGGTGCGGGGTGGACCGTGGAAGACAAATGGAAATTGGACGTCACATTTCTGTCAAAATAAATGTACCTTCAAGCAAGAGTTTCTTAAACTGAAGCCGTCTGTCTGGAGATTCTGAAAGTGCTATAACCAACTTTGTTTTCATGGACATGAAAATCTCTGTTGGATTTGGTCACATTTCAGCCAATTAGTCGAAATTTGATATAAAAGTAATGTTTGGCAGTTGACGCAGATGAAATTGCTACTGAGCCACAAATCAGATTGCGGTTCAGTTTAGCTTACTTTGGTGATTAATCAACTATGTGTCAGTATAATTATCACAGTTGTTATTTGTACACATGATTATGTGTGGACAGTAGTTCACCTATATTTTACACCACACAAAAAGTAGCTCAAAAGAAAATAAAACAAGTATTTTCTAATAAATTTCCATTATAGATTGCAATACAGTGCAGCTGATAGAACAATGCCGATGCATACACTCAAGTTTGACAACACTATAGCCAAACTACTAGGGCGACTGCACAGTGCCTGGGTAGGAGTGAAGGGCAGAGTGTTGCAGTGGTTCCTGTTTTGACATATTCTTCTGAAGATAAAATAGTTTCTGACAAGATGGAGATTTCAAAAGACAATTTTTAAAAATGTATTTTTACTGTGGACAGTCTTAATACACAGGTTTGATTTTAGACCTTTACAGACACTTGGTGTCCAGATAGGGCATTTTAGCTTGTCTTGCCAGTATCACAGGCATGCTGTGATTCTCCCCCTGCTTCTTAGTGTCACATTGCACATACATCATAATAATAATAATAATAATAATAATAATAATAATAATAATAATAATAATAATAATAATAATAGGGAATATTTTTACCCTTTAACAGAAATTATTTGACTAGATATTCACACAATTATAAAATCAACGTTCATATTGAATCATAGATATGATTTAAATAATGCAACCCTTTAGGGGGCATAATGGATAGACTGGCAGTGTGCTATGTTTTGTGAATTAGCTATACATAATGGACGGACTGGCAGTGTGTTATTCATTGT
Organism: Gadus chalcogrammus; assembly: GCF_026213295.1. NCBI lineage: Eukaryota > Metazoa > Chordata > Actinopteri > Gadiformes > Gadidae > Gadus > Gadus chalcogrammus. The sequence goes on from NC_079417.1 coordinate 4,611,589, forward strand.
GAATTAGCTATACATAATGGACGGACTGGCATTGTGTTATTCATTGTGAATTAGCTATACATAATGGACGGACTGGCATTGTGTTATTCATTGTGAATTAGCTATCCATAATGGACGGACTGGCATTGTGTTATTCATTGTGAATTAGCTATACATAATGGACGGACAGGCAGTGTGTTATGTATGGTGATGTTGCCATCCAGCTGGTCAGTCACGGAGCTGTTTTGTCTAAATGCATCCGTCCAACCCACTCAACCAGGGCCTCTGTGTGCGGGGTGGCAGGGTGTAACTGACACCCTCTCCAATCTGCTCGTTACGGTGCTTCCAGATGAGCCTTGCCACGGAGACAAGTCCATCTTCTGCCAGATGGACGTGCTGGCCCGGTACTGCTCCATCCCCGGCTACCACAAGCTGTGCTGCGAGTCATGCGGCCGGCGCTCGCCCTCCTCCCTCCCCCCCGAGTCCGCCCAGACGGAGGAGGAGCACCTGCGCTTCGGCTCCGCCTCCCAGCTCCTGGAGACGCTCACCGCCAACGCCACCGCCACCGCCAGGAGACACGGCCTGCCAAAACCAGGCCCGGGTAAGCACGGTTCGGCGAAGGCATCGACGCCGGCAAAGGCTGGCCAACACGCGGCCGCCGGCCCAACCCGCGCCCCGCTGAGGAAGGCAACGGCCCCGCCCAACGGCAAGCCGCCGAGGCAGCGTGTGGTGCGGAGCCGGAGGCTCGCCGCCATGGCGCCGGCGTCCCTAGCCGCCGGGCACGAGAGGTCACATGGAGAGGGTCAGAGGTCAGGGGAGGTGACGGGGGAGAGTGGCCGGGCGAACACTGAGGGGGAAAGATGAGGGGGGGGGGGGGGGCGGGGAGGTGTGGCCAGAACTCTGCTGCAGTCCATTCCCAGCTGGTCTCCCTCTGCCCCCACTCTCCTTCGCACGACATCGCAAGGAGAGATAGAACGACAAAAAAAAAAAGAGAAAAACGGAAGGAAGACGAAGAGAAAAAGAGAAAAGTGCTGGTACACTTTGAGTCCCGTTCCCAAATGCAGTGCCGTTGATTTGTATAGCACTGCCTGGTCCCACAGCAAGCTCTTTTTAACGCGTGATATACTGTACACCCTGAGGTTGAATCGAAGGCAGATTGTCATACTCAGTTTTATCTAGATTCAATAATTTTGTCACAAACCAAATATGGATTCAAAGACGAAACAGAAAAGACGATCTTTTATTCTGCACGATTCGGTTTTTTTGGGGGTGCAAAGATTTGGTATCCTTTAGAGACGGCCATGTTTATCTAACAGTAATATAAATTCAATTTGACCTGAACCTGAACACTTTTGAATCTCTTTTGAAAAATGTTAATCCTAGTCATTCTTGGCCATTCTGGTTAATATCCCCAGTTCTCTGAACTTGGGTGATAAGGCGTACTGGCTCATTTTGAATGAATTTGGAGGACTTCAAGACTTCCAAACACAAAAGTCCTGAGGGGAGTAGTTCTAGTTGTATAGAACATTTTGTTTTGTTTACAATCTCAGTTTCTATGAAAAAATAAATCAGTATTATTTTTGAATAGAGATGTGATGAGCAGGCTGGTGAACTTTGAGCCCCTATATTATAACTCAAAGTCAACCGGTTCATTCTCATTCTTCTTATTTAACAGCGAGACTGACCTTTTAAAATGAATTGATGCTTCTGCTCCCAGGTTTCACCTTACACTGCGATTACCGTGGGAGCCATGCGGCTAGAGATTGAAAGCCGTGACCTTTATGGACCTTGTATTCAATATTCATCTCCATTGTATTATTGTGTATATGTTGAGAATGGTAAAAAAAAATAAGGAAAAAAAAGGAAAAGGATGACAATATCGAGATCGAAAGTTTTTGTTTTATCTGCTACGCAGGAGAGAAAAAAATTGTTTTAGCAAAATCGGTTTGATTTTGATTCGGACGAATTGTAACGAATGAACCCGAATAGTGTTGTCACGAGCGGTGCTATTTTCTTTCTGAGGTCCGCATGATCTCGGCTCAGTTGAGGGCCTACATTAGGTCCATGCAGTTATTTTTGCCCTGGAATATATTATTAATAGAACTCATCCCTTGACACAACCACATGTTTTTTGCACACATATACACGCATTTGTAAGTCTGAGGTTTGATTGGTCGGGTTCTTACAAAAAGCATGTATGCTTCCATTACCACCGCGTTCTTATAAGCATACTGAGCTGGACTTTGTGGATCAGACACGACACTTTCAATGTCGAACGATTTCTTTATCCTAATCATAGTTTTTTTCTAAATGGCCTTTCCGGTTGTGGAAAGTCGTAGAGACTGAAAGCTATTTATTAAAAAATAAAAGGATTCTCACAGCCACCATGCATTTGACTGCAATAGCTAAGACACAGGTTTGTGTTTCGGCAAATAAAAATAACAATAGCACACTGCTATTGACAGTAACTCTTGTGTGCCGATGTATAGTGCTTGTATATAGCATGGAGTACATTTATATTTATTGAGAAGTCAAAGGTTCTGCTTTTGTTGGTTGTTTTTAGTTTTTTTCCTGTGCAGTGTCACATGGTCATCAACATGTAGCAGGTGAACCAATGAGATCAGATTTGCAGCGTGACGCCCCTTTGCCCCCAACCCTCTATTTGAAAGCGGATTAGCAACTTAAACAGTACAGTAGAGTATGAGTGACATTGTTTTTTGGCACACAATTATATGTAAATATACATGCTCAATTTTGAGATGTTTGACTTTTTGTTTTTTGAGAAAGCTGCCTTTCACAGCTGTTTTGTAGAAATGAACCTAAAATGCTGTTACAATGTGCTACCTTTACTGGCAAGACTAAAAGCTTTAGATGACCGAGTAAACAAATACTGTGGCACCAGTAAACCAACATTAGTGTAATTCTTTGTGTTTAGTCTGAGTGTTTTCTCAAAACAATTGACGTATTTTCTCCCCAGGTTTACTTAAGGAACTTCAGTTTCCACGTACAAACAATGCTGCTAATTGTATACGCTTGTAATAAATATTAGGATAGATGTAGATGTTACATAGACAATCCCTGAGCCTCAGACAGATCTTACTGCATAGTAAAACACCAGGTACTGTATTGTATATCCCTGTGCTACTTGTGCCTTTGAGCAATAAGATTTAAAAAAGCCAAAGTGGGTTTCTCTCCTCTCCTTACCGCCTGTCCCTGTATGTTTGTAGATGAAGTGTACACTACTGATGCTGTTTGTTGGAACGGGGAGCACATAGCATTAAAATGATATAATGAACAACCATGGTGCCTGTATTTCTTCATTGTGTGTGGTGAATGTAGTGAACGGTCCATGTTTAAAGGTCACTGCCTCTCTCTCTGTGAGTTGTCTCCCTCGCTGGCGCCCGGTCTGTAAAGTAGGCCTACCTATGGCTCATTTAATCTGACTGACAACTTCAAGAGTAATATGTCAATGCAGAGAAAGTTTTATAAAATAGGCCTTCTATGCTCTAATTGTAAGACGTAAACGTCCGTCCAATTGTTTGGTGAAAGCTTTTTTGAGCTTCTCTGTGAAGGATGGTGGAGGGGGTTTAATGGTGCAAGAAACAAGAGCTCATTCAACTCATGTATTGTATTGTATTTTTATCCTGTGTTTTTCCACTGCTGCGGATTAATAAGGTTGTATCTAAATTAGCATACGCGCACAGTTTCTCAAGGAAAAGTAAGGAAAGATGACGGAGACCAACACGTTTGCACCGATATCTGAGCTTGTTCAACCATTTATTCAAAACCGCCAAGTAACGTGCCTGGGGAGATTATCCCAGTGGACAAACCATCAATACAAAAGCGCACTGTCGCTTCACATAGTACCCGGCAAACAGACCTTGACAAGTTAGGAATCTAATTAAAGATGGCGTCCGATGTTGATGCCAAGGACACATGTAATGCCATTCCATATTTATGAAATTATAAAAACAGGTTGCCTGGAGCATGAATGACAATTGTAATGTGCGATGGTGTAGGTCAGGGTTAGCATGCAGGAGGCAACATGTGAGATTCTCCTCACGGTACTTTTATAATGCTATAAGCTTTTGACCGTACCACGCCAGGTCTCCACGGCACTATATATATTTACCATACGTTTGGAAAGTCAAGGATTCCTGCATACAACAAATCAGTTACTAAATAACATGTAATAAAAAGGGAGACTTCGTTCGTATACTGCTGTTTATTCTAGCCAAGCGGAAGAAGCCACCCTTCTGCACTCCCCGTTATCTCATATAACCCAACAAAAGTGGGAGGCGCCACCTAGTGGAACTACATATTAAAAACCTGACTGATATACAATGTCGTCTTAAAGTCATCTTGCACCCATGTTGTCATAATGTCATCTTGGGCTCATAGCGCAAGATGTACTGATACTGATGTGCCGATATATCGATATCGGTAATGGTTAACTCCCTAATATCGGTATTGGCATCGCGGGCTTCTAAAATCCAGTATTGGTCATGTCAACATATTTATCAAAAGTCATCCCGTCGAATATGAACTATGTCCTGCTTTCGCTCATCACTGCAGCATTCGGACGATGGCATACGTGTGGTGGAGTGGTGCCTCAAGTAGGGAGAGCCGGGTCGATTGAAACACTTTTCGGTAAACGTCTTTTTCAAAGATGACGTTACGTATACAAATAATTTCAACATGTGATCAACAACTCACATGTGTGTCTTAGTTACAAGTGTAATTGAATACATATGTTGGATGATAGAGCTGTTTTTTAACTTTACGTAAGTTGACATCTGTTTCAAACGCCCCGCCTAGTCGGGACGTTTGAAACACACATGCGGTACGAATGAAATAGCATATTTTAAAAATAAACTATTGACCTTACTCTTGTTTTTATGCAACATACCGGACAACATAGTAGTGTCCTCGTCATTGCTAAAATTTCACATAATTCTGCATAATATAGGTAGGTTAAAATATATTTTTGGCCCGTGCGTAATTGTCAAGATGCACATTTCGATTAAAACTCACCTTTCTTCTTTTGGATGACTAAATTTGCATTAATTTACTTTTACTTATTTCCCTGTCCTAAGTCATGCTTAGGGGTACACAGTTGAACACCCTTTTATTTATTTTAAACAAAAACGACCACGTCAACCGGATAACATGACTCCTGTTGCGTTTGAAACAAGGGTTTCAATCGTCCCGACAGCGACTACTGACACTTAAACATTTTTTACCTCTAAACTTCAAAACTCTGACATTGTACACTTAAGCACAGGTTTAAGTAATAATTAATCTGTTGTATAGTCCTATTATTATGGCATGAAACAAAAAACACAACTATTTATTACAAAAAAACTACCGCTGGAAGGATTTTACTTAGCGCTTTCGAAAACAGGTTTGGGGGATAACATTTGAACGGTGGGACGAAATTACACGAAATTTCGTGGGGTTGGTCTATGGCGACACATTAGTGCCATAATTCACTAATGTGATAAAAGTTGCATTCGGGCGTATTATATCATTCCACACGCGTAGATATTAACTGCGAGCGCGCAAATGATCTCTGCGCGCGCAAAACAGCCTCTCGTGCGCGCAAATTACCTCAGCGCGCGCTAAACAGCCTCTCGCGCGCGCAAATTACCTCAGCGCGCAAAACCTCTCGCAAAAGATGTTTTTACGCTCTCGCTCAAATTAAATTTTGGCACTATGGGGGAGGGAACCAAGGCAGGGCGGGCTTTCCTATGAATGGCCGTTTCTGAAGCGCGATATTTGATTGACAGCCCTCCTCAGCCCTCCTCTCATTCAATTCTGAATTGTACAGTAAATGGCTGAAACGATAGTTACTTATTGTAACTCTAGATTCTATGAGTATAGGCGCAGCCTTTTAAGGCTATCGCTATTGGGTTATCCCTAGGCGTGAGCCGTAGCACTGAAAAATGTGTAATCCCCGACCACCAACAGCGTGGGCCTCAATTACGTCCGCGTGCGGCGTGCCTCAACGACGTCCACATTTCGCAGATATAGTCGGGCGCCGGCGGACGTTCTGCTCCCAATAAACAGCTTTTCTTCAGCTATTTAAAGGACAATGAGGCCGACACTTAAAAGGCTGCGCCTATACTCATAGAATCTGGAGTTACAATACGTAACTATCGTTTCAGCCATTTACTGTACAATTCAGAATTGAATGAGAGGAGGGCTGAGGAGGGCTGTCAATCAAATATCGCGCTTCAGAAACGGCCAATCATAGGAAAGCCCGCCCTGCCTTGGTTCCCTCCCCCATAATGCCAAAATTAAATTCGAGCGAGAGCGTAAAAACATCTTTCGCGAGAGGTTTTGCGCTCGCTGAGGTAATTTTCGCGCGTGAGAGGCTGTTTTGCGCGCGCTGAGGTAATTTGCGCGCGCGAGAGGCTGTTTTGCGCGCACTGAGGTAATTTGCGCGCGCGAGAGGCTGTTTTGCGCACGCTGAGGTAATTTGCGCGCTCGCAGTTAATATCTACGTGTGTGGAATAATATAATACGCCTGAATGCATCTTTTATCACATTAGTGAATTATGGCACTAATGTGTCGCCATATTGGTCAGTCTTGCGTGCTGAATGTAGTGACGAAAGCCTTGCGTGGTTTTCGAGGAAATTGCTGTTTTTCAATCGTCCCGTGTTTCAATGGACCCGGCTCTCCCCTACTCCATGGAGGCAAAGTTCTTCCCGCATGCCTCACACATGAAAAGATTATATTCTGTGAACGGGAAGACGACGCCGGGGGATTTATTTTGTTCTCTCCGCAAACAAGTCTGCACACATGCAGAAAGGGATGATATTTATTTTGAGAGAGTAGACCACAGTGTCTCGATGAGAATAGAAGATTACCAATCTCCTATTAATCGACAGGCAGCTCAAGTTTGGTAACCAACAGAGCAGACGTTCTTTACTCAAATAGAAGTACAGATAAAAAAAAGACTGGGGAAAGTAGAAGTAAAAAAGTAGATGCTACTCAAACTTGCGCTACCAACTTGTAAGAGTGAGTAGGCGTGGGGGCGGGACCTGAGGTGGGGGTGCAGCTGGACCTAGAGGTGGAGCTGGAAGAGGAAATCTCCACCCATTGGCTGCTCTGCAGCCTCTCCTAGTGAGGGTTGTTCTGTCCAGTTTTATTGCTAAAATGCCCAAAAATATTTTTTTTCAGAGTTTTTCTTAATCCTTCCTGCATTTGAATTAAATAGAGAAATAAGCATGAAAACATACTGTGCCATGTGAAATGCGGGTCGTATTCACTTACAAGCAGAGCACAAAACCCTCATTCCTCCAACATGTGGAAGTCCCTTGGTGTAAATAGGTTAGGAACATGATCCCAACCTCTTGAGGAGATACGCCATCAGGCACACAGCAGATTAAGGTAGGGGTAGTTTATTCCCAGCTAAAAGCATATGCCATTATCACACTGTAATTATAGCGGCATAGCTTAACACAGACCAGCGCACAGCTTCTTATAAACAAAAAGCCAATTTAATTGCTAAACGCATTACGCTCTCGTTCAGAGCGATTCCCCGCGGCCCTTGCTCTGCTACACTCGTTGTCGCGTTCCAGGAAAAACCTTGATTATTGCTTTGTAGGATATTGATCAAAGGGTTGCATGTGGCTGTTCAGCTGGGACTCCAACGGGGGTATTTATTGTTTGTATTTGAATGTGAAGTGAAAAAATCTGTGCCTTCTAATTTAGGTTAATATTTTATTTATTTCAGACAAAGCTTATGCTTTGTATGCTGCTGTGTATCTGTTCCAAAATGTCCCAGTTAACATATGCATTAATACAATGAGTGGAAATGGAGAAAGAATTTCAGTTATGTGTTGTTTGCATAACATATGGTTCACATAGGACCCTATTGTTCTGCAGTTAAGCTAGCGAGCTTTTCAGCTCATGAGAACCTGCATTTCTGCAATGGTTGAATACACAAAGTAAAGTAAAGCCAAGACTTCATGATTATCCATTTCTTACAAATAAGATAAGATAGGATAAGTAAGTAAATACTATGAATCCCATGAGGGACATCCATGAATGATTTATGTTGGCACGCCTGCTAGGAATATCTGAACCTAAACAACAATATCAATTATTTAAACAACAAACAAAGAGGGAGTACACATTAGGAATACACTGAAAATATATTGCTACAAATATGCCAAGCTGTAAAGCTGTAAAGCTGTTTTAGATTTTGTAACATGAAGATTAATGTTTTTCCTGTAACACAAATTACTGCACTTCAAATAAAGACATCAATCCTGAGCAGGCAATCAATGGCAAGAATCGATTTCAGTTTTAGAGACGACAATTTTGGAAAGCCCTACATCTACTAACCGGCCTTTAATAATTTCCCCCTTTAACTATAAATAATTTATTATTATTCAGCTAAAGCATGAGACATTACTTATGTGCCCCCTTAACAACTTGGGACCCTTCATGCACTGAGCGATTTCCCAAAGGGAACGTGTTTCTGTGAGCGCTACATAATAGCTCCGTTCTGTAGTACACAACGGGAGCTGTAGCAACGCACTGTTCAAACTTTACAGGTGGCGCGGAGCCTAGATTGTCAGACCTCCATTATGCATGACCCCTTTCTAAACAAAACCCCCCCAGGGAGCCACTCAAATCGAAACCGGATAAATCACTGGAAATATGCTCCAATTACAGAGCTGCAACTGCAGAATTACAATTAAAACTATTTAATTGGGTTGCATGTACAGGTATGGGTTGATATACAGTTAGCAATGGGGATTTCCCTAGTTTTGCATATATTCCTTAAGGCATGCCATGACGACGAGGTACGGATAAGCTTCTCCTGATGTTAGTGACAGGGGTGAAAGGGTCTGAGCTGGCAAAGGTTCTCACTCCCAATCAAAAGCAATCACAGCAGAGCTCATTCTGATGCAAGTCAATCTCTGTAGAAAAGGCCTACTCAGAATGAAGTTTCCAAAAAAACATGATTCGAACTGTTGTTAAGTCATGCAGTGTGTGAAATGTCTCAGAATGTCTTTTAGTCAACGGTAATGACTAGCAGGGTTTTGATAATGTTCACAGAAATTGGGTATAGGTATGCGACTGTATATGTAAGATATAAGACATTGCAATGGGATGCTTTGTAATGTATAAAATATGTTATATGTAATGGGGGCCAGTATGTCTATATTGTAGTGTTTAGGTTTGTGTCCCGGCCCAAAGGTGTTGGGTTTAAACCTTAGTGTACACTGTCTCCCTGTATACAATGAGCAAGATGCCATAACCCTGGGCCTGGTCCTTCGATAATTTGGCTATTTAGTTAAGACCCCAGGTTAATTGTTGGCTTTATCTATGTCCAGTTGTTAATCAGCCATAATTGCTGAAACTAAGCAATAGACATTGATTCTAGTTCCAATGAGTGTTTAGCAATTAACATAGCTGTGTCTTGTTTTGTCCAACAGAAGGAAGCGATTACGAACTGCCATGGCTAAGGAGTTGTTTCCAATAGTGCCCACAAACAAACATATACACGTTTCAAATCTGTGATTACTGTCCCGTTACTGGAAAATAATGTCTGATTTGACCAATCAGAATCAAGGTTTCAGCAACGCTGCATGTGGTATAATCAAAAATGAGTCCAAGACCCTTTTTATGGTGTTTGATTGTGGTTTTGACTTGTGTGTTTGTCCATACACGCTGTGTCTAACGAGGGAGGTTTGGGAGCAGCCCTAGAGCAGCAGTGAGTGCCATGGCATTGTGCTGAGCACTGATATCTCACCCAAGATGTGAACAGCCTTCCTGGAGCTTGAGCTCCTGGCTCATGCTTTGGGCTGGTTAACCGTAAAGCCCGGGCCCGGCAATGAGTCCTCGATGAATAATTGAAGTCGTCCGTCTGTTGTCTTCGATGTTCAAGCTAAATGTCAGTCTGTGTCACTGCGATGGTTGACGTTTTAATGCTGCACTTCTTCCTTTTGTATTCAGAGTTTTATTTGAGTCATTTGGGGCTTGCCTTTTGAGACAAGAACAATTTGAAAGACTGGTGACTCAATGCAGGGATAAATAGTTTTCGTATTATTATGGGTTATACGCCTTATGTTTGAATTATCATTCAAACATATGGCACTCTTGTCATGAAAGCTTTGTAAATCTCCCAGACGCCGCAATAGGCTATGCTTACCGAAACTGATTTTTAAGATAAGTCAAACTTTTTCTTTCTTTAGGTGCTTCTGCTCAACGTTTCATTTACTTTTCAAACATATTTAATTGCTTCTCCTTCCAATATTTGTTTTTAACTTTGAAGCATATTTTCCGAAGTTCTCTGACATATTTAGTTTGAGATCCTGGGCCTTAAGGGGGTTTGAGAATAAATCACTTTTTTATCAACTGTTGAGAGACTGTGGTACATCTGCATGATGTTCTGTAAACTCCCGCTATTGCTGGCGCTTGCAGCAGTCATGGAGAATTATGCACACTTTCTGATGTACTCTTTGGCGTTGCATCTCTCACCTCGCTGCTAACACTCTGCGGAGTGTTAGCAATACAGCCCTGAGAACTCTAATGTAACAGGACCTGCAGCTATAAGTGCCAAGGGCGTTTGCGACCGAACAGATATATTTATAGTATCTGCATACAATTTTAATAAACACCTACATTCTAACAGACGTCAGTTGTGTCACTATTGTCACTATTATTGAATGCTTTCAGTAATAGAGATTAGAATAGAAGAATAGAAGATTATTGAGTACTTTCATTGGAAAAGAGGACTGCTCCTTTCAACTAGCTTATTGTAGGACCTGGTAGGATGGCTTCATAGCCATATAAAATTAACTGCTTAGATGGCTTCATAGCCTTTTTTTTTATGAATACACACACCCGTGTGACTGGTTCTGGACAATCACAAGTCCATCAAACAATCAGCCGTGCTGTTCTATGTGGGAGCTTTGGTTATGTTTACTGTACAACGAGAAGTCAATCAAGCAATTGGCAAATCCATTAATATCATTCACTACCTTTCCATCAACCTCCACCGCAGCCTCTACAAGCCAGAGCACCAACCACCCATGCACAAAATATAAAAGAAAGTATTGTGGAACATTCCAGTCAAACCGCTTAGCCTTTTCATATCCGCAGCAATCTTCACCGTCATTTAGACAGTGTACAGAGTGTGTGGAGGTGAGGTGTGTGTGTGAGTGAGTGAGTGAGTGAGTGAGTGAGTGAGTGAGTGAGTGAGTGAGTGAGTGAGTGAGTGAGTGAGTGAGTGAGTGAGTGAGTGAGTGAGTGAGTGAGTGAGTGAGAGAGAGAGAGAGAGAGAGAGAGAGAGAGAGAGAGAGAGAGAGAGAGAGAGAGAGAGAGAGAGAGAGAGAGAGAGAGAGAGAGAGAGAGAGAGAGAGAGAGAGAGAGACAGGACTGAGCCTTAACGGTCCGCGCTCCATCCTGGTGAGCCACTCTTTGTTTGCACAACCGGCAGGGGCTAAGCTGAGCCTCTGAGCTGACATATCCCAGGCATACTAGCAGCCACCGCCAACAGGCCTACGTCAGATTTCAGCCAACGTGGTGGTGGTGGTGGTGGTGGTGGGAAACTGAAGCCACGGTTTGCTGTCAAACATGAGTGCTACTCATCCCATTCGCTGGGAGTCATTAGACACGCAGCCAGAGTCAAGAAATACAGCTTCACTTTCACTACGGGCCACTGGTCTGCTAATGTGGAACTGATCTGTGTGTGACGTCACACGTGCACTATCTCTCTGGTGAATACCAAAATGGGCCGTTTATTTTCAGCAGTCACAAAAATAGCCCCCCTTCTACAATGAAACACACAAGCAATGTTTTCGTATGAATCATAATGTAATGTTTTTCCAATGCACCTTCATTACATTGTGTTCAATAGCAACTGCTTAGGTGTATTAGATACAAATATAAGCACTAAATAAGATGGAACAACAACCCCCCCCCACCCGTATCCCTGAATACAGGTTTAAAATAAAAAACAATTCAGTCTCAAAGATCACATTAGGCCACGAGAAACTATCAAATGGGTAAGACTTTGTTAGTCAACGACATTATTAAAACATTTAAATTATCCATCATATGCTCTCATTGACATACTTACAAAGGGCATCAGGCTTCAGCTATATTATTAATCAATGCTTTTTTGTTGATTTACCATCATACTTTTAAGCATAGCACTGATATAAATTAGCAGATGCTTTCTTTAGGGTTCTTTGCAATGATTGTAGCGTTGCAGATCTTTCCACTAATGTCCTCAACAATTAACAGAACGCAATATGCCTCCATAATAAATGCATAAAACATTTGTTTTTGTTACTCTTCTTCATAGTCATGGACTTGGCTGTTAGATCTCTGGGGGCCCTAAAAAAAAGGCTGAAAAAGGCATTTTTTTAGTGACAAACTTGACCTGCTGCCAGATAATAAGCTTGACTGCAGGCACTTTCCACAGTCTCCTTTCATCGTATTCCAGCGTGAATCAATGGGGCTAAGTACGTTTAAAGGGTAAATAAACCTCAGTTTGAGCAGGAGAACTTACGCCAGCACGATAAAGAAATGTAATCCAAGCAATCGGGAGTCGTAAAGAAAAAGACACCCCTCTCATCTGTTTGTTTTTTTTGTTTTTTTAAAAAGAGGACACTTTGGCAGGAATACAAACATTTTGTGGAACAGCGAGGCGATGTTGTTTCCTAACCCGAGATGGTGTAAAATACAAGTTTTTATGTACATGTCATCAGTGAGAGATTCATTAAAAGTTAAAGTATGTTTCAAGTATTAGACATTGAACTTGCGTGTTTCAATGTTTCAACTTGATTCTATGTAAACACATACATACATACACATATGTACATGCAGAGGAATTTATCCCTAGAGACAGAGGGGAGCATTTGTGGACTAAAAAACAAAGAGAGAAAATGAAAAGTAGCAACCCGGGTAAATGCTTTGGGAACACTTTACAACTTTTAATAATGTATACATTCATACCTTAGTTGACATGAACACCATTAGTAAACGTGCTGCACACCGTTAGCAAATTATTTTTAATTCTCAATTAACTGGTAGTTAATGGTTATTACTACAAGAACTAATGTTTATCAATGGTCAATTAATGTGCGCTTATTGTAAGTGTTACCAATGCATGTTAAACTAAACTTGTATTATTCTCTCAATATCTATCGTTTTCACCAGTGATGTTTAATGTATTACACTTTTAATCAGAAAATGTTAGTATTTGTTACACAATTCTGATAATCCTTTACAAGGACTTCCCTACTGTACCATACTATATGTCGCTTACACTGTGCAACGTAATTTTTCCATTTAATCAACCACACACTAAACTCCACCTGCGTGATGGAGTGATGTGTGGTTAATAGTCTTAACGGGAACTGTGGTATGAAGAGGATCGTTTTACCACTCAGACTGTCGATACTGAGGAAGGAAGAGGGGGAGGAGGAGGAGGAGGAGGAGGAGGAGGAGGAGGGGGAGGAGGAGGAGGAGGAGGAGGAGGAGGGGGAGGAGGAGGAGGAGGAGGGGGAGGAGGAGGAGGAGGAAGGGGAGCAGAGCATCATTATTACAATCGTTTCCAAATAATTAAAAGAAATTGAGGCAGAAATGCCCGGGGGAAAAAGTAAACGATGAATCTCTTGTTATTCCTATCCCCCATAGGAATGACAAGAGATTCATCTTATACTTTTTCCCTCGGACATGCCACATTAGCCAGAGATTGAGTGGTGCTCTGAAACTGGCGTTTCAAGAAGCGCGGAAGTCAATGCTCTGATTAAATGATTAAATGTCAGAATTGCATTCCCTCTAGGGGACCAGCTGTATATCCAACTAATCATAAGGGTTCTCAAACGTCATATTAACTTGGTGGCTAACTGCTTATCTGGACTATTGTATTTAGGTGAGTGCTGCATGCAGCGCTCAACTATTGTTCTTCATAAGTTTTATTCTTTCTTTCTTCCTTATTCTCTACAAACTTTGGGACCTATCTCCTTCCTCAATTTTTCACCTAGATACTTAAAATATTCAGAATAGCTTGGAATCGCGGGCTTCTTTTCCGATTTTTTAAATATTTTATACTTTTTAAGATATCATTTTTACAATCGTTTCCAAATAATTAAAAGAAATTGAGGCAGAGATGTCAGGGGCAAAAAGTAAAAGATGAATCTCTTGTTATTCCTATCCCCCATAGGAATAACAAGAGATTCAACTTTAAATTGTTCCCTCGAACGAAGAAGCTGATAAAAAAAAACGCGGAAGTCAAATAGCTCTTTTCTATAAAACAATAACTTATGAATTTGACATTTTGCAGTCTATGAAATAAAGCATCTCTGCCCTTTAACCGATGTATCATAACCACAGTTTTCTGAGACTGATTAAATGTCAGAATTGCATTCCCTCGAGGGGACCAGCTGTATATCTAACTAATCGTAAGGGTTCTGAAAGGTCAACTTGGTGGCTAACTGCTTATCTGGCCTATTATATTTAGGTGAGTGCTGCATGCAGCGCTCAACTATTGTTCTTCATAAATTTTATTCTGAACATGGGAATCAATGGTTTTCCCGCCAGATTGGTCTACTTTTGGAGGACGTTCAGGCAGTGCTGCCAGATTGGGCGGTTTTTCCCGCTCTATTGGGCTATTTTTTAATCACGCACCTGCTCACTACACACCGGACCAACTGCCCGATTCGCGTCGGTAAATGAAGTCGGGCTATTTAATCTGGCCAACACTGACATGGGCGGTACTCACATGATATTATAGCCGACGCCGTACGTTCCGCGCTTGCGTGAGATGTAATGTCTCCAAAACAACAGACGGCGCTAGTCTGTGTTGTGGGCCAAAAAACACAAAAAAAATCAGAAGTAGAAACTTGCCAGCGACCACAAACAGCGATGGTCTATCCTCCACCATGGCGATGAATTTTTGCTCGAGCTCTTCGATCCACATTATTCAATCCAAGGTCAACAATCAAAACGATGCCAAACAATGCGTTGAGAGAGTGTGTCGACATCTTCTCCGATTAGAATGTTTATCTGGTATGTTTACCATCCTCACTTCCGGGCTTCACTGATTCGCTAGTCAATCTGCTAGCCCTCCACCAATCAGAATGGTAAAAGAATGACCGACTCGAATGGCCGATTACACACATGTGACAGAAAATAAAAAAAGAATCATTCCCAATTAAAACAAAAGATAAGCCTAATCATTGTTTGCAGTGGCGGTGGTGTTTGGTGGTGCTTCAGCGCCATCAGAAATCCCAATAGCACCTCCAAGTAATGGACTGATAATTGAGATAAAAATAGTCTGCTTTCTCTGTCTAGTTTTGAATACAGTTTGTTTCTCCAGTTGATCTGTTGATCTGTTGATCTTGTGTCCTCAATTACCATAGCAACCATGCAGCAATGGAATGAGTTTTGTTCTGGGCTGGTTTGACCTCTCCTCCTGGCTGGAAATAGTTTGATCAAGAAAGATAATATGTTCTGCTTTGCATTGTCTAAAATATGACCTGCCGACTGGTTTATGCTGACTGGTTTTGCTTGGACTTCAAAGCAGTGACTAGATTTTTGTTTTAAATTTAGTAAGCCATGTTAATTAACATAATTTATAGGGGGGAGTGAAAGTCCAAGCCAAAGTCTTTCCGGTCCGGGGTGGATTTCCTGTGATGCCTTCAGGGGTAAACTGGAAGCTGGGTGGACAAACACAATCCATACACACACATTACACACACACATTACACACAACAATCACGACACTACTGCACTCCTACACTTCATTTCATTCGCGATGAATTAAATAGACCAAACGAATAGAAGGGAGACATTTTAATTTCCTCTGTGGCCGTCCAAATGCATGTTTCATTGCGGTGATTTCATTGTAATGGCTTAGGGATTCCCTCCATTGAATCATTAATAAAATCAGTTCGAATGAATGATATGCATGCGGAGGCTCCATGAACCAAAGCTTTGTAAGCACTCCGATGCTTTTACTTAATGGAGTAGACGGGCACGGAGGCTATCTGTCGCATGCCCCCCCCCCCCCCCCGCTCCTGGCGCGGGGATCCATGGCTTCGTAATAAGCAAACGTCTTCTTTCATCGTTGTGTGCTGTGCAGCATATGACCTTGCCCCCTTGCCTTACGTCACCCTCCATTGACAACTCCAAAAAGTCCGATCCATAACAGACAGAGAGAGTAGAATTTTATTTTTATTTTGACAACATCTTTCATCAAAGCTGACACACAAGATTCAGCAAACCCTCCAGGGCCACGCGAAAAAAAAAAAGTTGAACACAAGGCAAGTAAAGCACACCAGGAATATAAATGGGTTGTTATCGATATAATACAAGTGATATAGTACAATGTATTACGGCTAATTCACCGGTTGACCATCTGCCGAGTCATGCAACACATTATACGCCTTCATAACTGCGAGGTATTATGAAGGCAACACATTTCCGAGGTGCACACGTTTTATGACAGTGGTTTCGAATTCCAGAAAAAAAGGGTGCGCACACAACACAAGCGTGGTTGCGTGTGTGTGTTCGCAGCAGCTCAGTTCCCACTCTTCTTCCTGCACACACACCACACACCCCCTCACGCTGTCAGTCATTGCTTCCCCACTGGCAGAAATGTCTGGCAGTATCCCTTCTCCCGCTCTCTTTGCCTCTCTCATTAATCTCCCTCTCTCTTGCTCCATCTTCTTCTCTCTCTGCATATCCTCAGGCAGCGCATGCTATGGGAGAATTCCAACAACGTTGTTTAATGTAATCTTTTTCATGTAGTGACAAGCCACACTGCTCATGTTGAATGCATTTTATGTGATGTTATTCCAGCCCCGATGTGGTTGGAATTTGGTGACCTCTGCTCCTCCTGAGATGACTGTCATCTATATGGTTTTGTGTTGGCTTTGTCCTTTATGCGACCCGTGCAAAGAGCAAAGTGGGATGATGATGATGATGAGGATCCATTCCAATTGGCTGGTTTCAGGGAACCAGCGCTTGTGTGTGTGTGCACGCGCGTTGATTTGAGGTCCCCAAAGTGCAGTGCTTCTGCCTGAAAACACATATTCCTTTTTGGCAGGATGTGGATTTTGTGCCCGATAGTCTAACATGTGAATTATTGAAGATACGAATACATTTCAACATGTAAATTTGGCCAGTGCAGTGTCTGACCATCCCTTGTGTTCAAGGGTAAGCTCCAAACACTCAAACACACACTGGAAATGTATAAGAGCCCAAAATCCCATTACAAAATAAATACTTCACCAAAGTGGCATTCCTTTTACAAAGGCTTTACCTAATGTTATATTCAATTGTAAGTAAAGATTTATATATATTTCTGCATATATATTTATATGTGTGTGTATATATATATATATATATATACATTATATCCATACTTTTTTTTTTTACATATATATGCTATATGAATGTATGTGTCCCAGCAAGTGGTCAAAGTAATTTGTTTTACTTGCTACTGATTGAACTGTAACGCACAGGGTGAATAAAGGGTCTGTAAACTCCTCTGCAATCTGAGCTGTCGTGACAGTCTGTGTAAGAAAAAACGGACATACTGGGTTCCATAGGAGCAAGTGTGAGGGCCATTTTCAAATGTTGTCAAGGCCAATACCACACTTACTTTAGCTGCAGAGTTTGATTGTTACCAATAGAAAACTACAACTCACCAATAGCGTTTTTAGTAGTAGCAGACTTCTTGTATTTTACGGAGAATTTCCCATGTTGAGCAACTTCATACATTTTAGTCAAAATAAAATAGAAATGTTCCATAACACTTTGTGAGACCAAAACGGAACCGTTTTCAACTGCAAAAATATATTTTTTGAGTTTACTTACACTTTAAGGTGACCCCAAACAGATTTCACACTTATTTTTTGATGCAAAATGGTTATATCAACAAGTGCATTACAATTTGCATTTGAAACATCAAGATTTCACTGAACCCTTTTAGCAAAAAGTAAAATAACAAAAGAGTTAATGTTCTGTGTCTTATTGAGTTAAATTGCTAATCCCTGAATCTGGATCAAACATTAGCATTATTACATACTTACATTTTCACAGATCACGCTGCTTCCTCGAATGCTCTTCATGTTCAGCAAACTGTTCAATATATGCAGGTGACCTCGATGGATAATATATTATGATTACATGAGCATTCATTCATCATTTAACCATGAATATTCACAGAGGTAATAGATGTTCAAATTAGCCCTTCACAAATAATAATGGTCAAGTCCTATCTCCCTACCAGTGTCTGCCACAGAAAACTTTCATTCTCCATGCTATTACCGAAATTCCACACCATACCGGTACAAACGTACAAATCCCAACATATAGAATTAAGTAGTAAAACACTCACAACAAATGAAACAACATATCCACATGCAAATTGTACAAAATCCAACAAAACACATTTTTACGGGTACTCATCCATTCAATTTGGAGCAGCAACAATAGCAAAGGGACTTACTATATGATTGAGGGCTACAGGCACAGAATGAATCTGTACATTCAATATCAAGGCCCGACCACTACATCATCACTTCTGCCATCCAATAAGTGCACATAAAGAAAGCGTCACAAGAATAGGCAATCGATGACACTCCCAAGAGTCATCAGTAACTGTGAGATTTGAATTCTTATACCAGTAAGCATTTTCAATAATTTGTTCTCCTTTAATGATACTAATTAGATGTATTCTCATACACAACCTCCGACAGATGGCAAAACATATACACCAACAACAACAACAACTTAATACAGTGGAATATAAGCAAGAATGATAATCATGGGTTCTGACTGCGTCTGAGGCGAGGAGACTTAGAAACGGTTGTTCTACAAGGTGTGGGAAATTACTTCCCCTTGCAGCAGATTAAACCTGACCTTCACATCTCTATTGGGGCTAATCACCCCACCTAGACTATGATACACAGAGCAGCATTGTTTTCCACAAACCAGTTTGGCTCCCACCACGATGCCAGACATTGATTTCATTCTGCACAATGTGCCCGGGCCAATGACATGCATGGAAATTGACCAGCAGTCTCTATAGTCGACTCCTACGCTCAGGGGGAAATTGCCAAATTTTGAGCGGCAGAAATCATTAATATTGAGTGACAGCATGTCGGCTCACACAGTCGCACAACATTATGGAGAGCCAGCAGGGAGTATAATAAATGTGCCCATTTCAGTGGCCTCCGGTACGGTACTGAGGCAGTTCAAACGCCCGGTCCCAAAGAGTAGGGATGGTGAGCGAAATGGGTGAGAATAAATAAATAACCTTTTTGCGTAGCTTATTTTTGCACTGGTATTTTTCGAGGTTTGCATTAGTGTAATGTTTTTCTGTACAGCGAAGACAACATCTTATTTTTCAACAAGTTATTTGGGAACAAAGCCTCCACAGAAAGTGCCAGACAGCACTAAGTCACCCTTAGAAACACCAAAAACACCTACAGGTTCAAAAAGCCTCACACTGGCCATTTTGGTTTGAACTTGGAAAAACGCCAGCTGTGTGGTGGAACTGTGTGCAAGCAATTTGCATCATTCTAACTTTAGTATAAATTGCTTGACGTTCATAATGTCTGTGTAGTTGAAATCTTAAGATTTGCTGGAATCTTGTTATTTAAGCTTATAACGTTGGTGGAACTGCATTCAGTTCCACCAACGAGCTGGCATTTAGAACCAAGATGGCCGATAGGTGATCAAAACTCATAGGGGTCCTAACAACCACAGTTCACAAAGACACACAGAACTTCACAGCAGAAATTCTGGGCACAGGGCAAAAGCTACCAAATGAATGTAGACAATATAAGTTTATCCGGCAGTCCCACAGATAAAAATCACAGGAACTGTTTCATGGAGAGATCAAAGCAATCGTTATACAACACTTTGTAATTCAATAGGAAACACTTTGAGAAACTTTAAACGGCACATTCCTCACAAAATCATGATGAACAAAAAGAAGCCATGTCAGCAGCATTACACTCTTTGCACCAAGACTAAGTGACTTGAGGAAATAAGGTAATCAAAGCAATGTTCTGCTTTTCAAAATGTTAGCGATGTGTGTATATTAATAATATTGATACAAATGCTTCCTCCACTCCTCCAGGTTTAGAGGAAATGTGTGTCCTCTAAAAGCTGCTCCCAGTACTTTATTTCTGTCAATTGTAAATTCTTGGCACTCCTCCAAGGAATATCAATTATGGCTGGTGCTCAATAAATGTTAACCACATATTGAACAGCTACTGTTTGAGTGCTGCGGATGCCTGTGTGAATGAGGCATATTGTATTCATGGTTCTCAACGACAACGAATCAGTGTTTCTGCCCTGATTAACACTCACTCACTCTGCCAAAAGGTGTTAACCCTTAAATAACAATTAAGAATAGTATCCTATGCTGTTTGATTGACTAGTACTGATTGACCATTATTTCAATGTTACAGTCTGCAATTCACCTTAGATTCATTTTCGTCATATTTGTTTATATCTCTTTACATCCTGACATCAACCAATAACAGGCCTGGCCGGCTAGGCAGACCTATCGCTATAGCTAGCAAGCAAGCTCGCCTTGTGTTTCGAGGACTTGCCTTTTCAGTAGGATACTCTCAAAAATAGCATTCTCAGGTTGGTGGGTTTCTCCAAATGGCCAATGGACAAAAACCCTAATTTGAACAGAAAATTCCTGATTGGAAAACTTGGCAACAATTCTCTGGCGCGATCATAGTAATTCTTCATGCACTCATTAATCTTTCTGATAGTTATGTATTGATTGTTGACCCCAGTCTGGCTGCCACTCTGCCTGTGTGGCCTCACAACGGTAAATTCAAATGGGGCCGGGTCCACTTTGGCTGTGAGCATAGACATCATGCTTAATGCGATATTGATCGGCATTCACAAAACAAATTGAATAAACCAAGATCAGAAGGGTGGAGGATTGAGTCATAAAGGACATTTTATCAAATGATCCATCCAAATATACGTTTGAAATATTGAATTACCGGTAAACCCATTTTGTGGAATAACATTTTCCAGTCATAATTTATAGTTTAGCTGGCATTCGTGTGTATGAAATTTATATTGAAACACGTTTTAGTGATAGGGAAAACAGAATAATGCCGTATTTCCGATTTCCTTGAAATCCTTGAAAAAAGGCTTTACCCATAATAAATGATTGTTTTAATAAGATTGTTATAGACAACAGAGGAAGAGTTTCAACTGAATTTCAAGTGTCAACACAATATGTAGGTTTGACCAAAGTATCACCAGAAATGCTTGTCCCTTCACATGATGTGCCATATGGTATGTATAATAGGAGATAGGAAAGGATAGCATTTCCAGTTAAATGCTACTATAAAACTCACCCCTTGGCGAGGTTGTAAAGACTTGTTTATTGTAATACGTTTGTGCTTGATTTCGAAGAGGCGTAAAATACAAAGCTGCTTTATTTGCTACTATTTTGATAACGTAACATTCAACATTTAAGACGAAAAAAAAAAAAGCTATTCACTTTTGCAGTTGTGCAGTTGCTGACACAGTCAATGTCCTGTCCCCACATGTCGTTTCAATTCCAATCCACGACGAAGGCAAACTAACCAAAACCACCCGTGCACCTGTCCTGCTCAAATAGACACAGAGGTCACCCGTCCCGCTCTGATCGTCACCTCGCACCCCTTGTCTCGCTCAAATAGACACGGCAGTCACTCCCCCGCTGCTGGGCGAGACCTTGTCCAGGTCCTCCATGACCAGGTCCTGCTCGTTGACGTTTCTGGACCTGCGGGACGTGTTGTTGTCCAGGCTGTTCAGGGAGACGGGCTCCACCGAGGCCCCGGGGTTGGCCGGCAGCACCGAGTTCCCCTGCAGCCGGTGCGAGTAGGTCTTCCTGCGATGGCCGTTGGCCGAGCACAGGCCGAACTTGAAGACGGCCTGGAAGCCCCGGCGGAAGTTCTCGTTGAAGAAGCCGTAGATGATGGGGTTGACGCTGCTGTTGAAGAAGGCCAGCCAGTGGGCGAAGGGGTAGATGTAGATGTTGATGACGCGGTGCTGCTGCACCGTGAGGCTGGCGTAGTCGCTCAACATCATCAGCGTCCACAGGGGCAGCCAGGACAGGATGAACAGCAGGGCCACGACAAGCAGCATCTTGATGACCCTCTGCTTCTTCTTGGACACCGTGTGGCGGTTGTCGTGGCCCGGTTTGCCGCCCGTCGGCACGGCCGACTTGAAGAGCGTGATTCCGATGCGGGCGTACATGATCACGATGAGGGACAAGGGGGCGAGGTAGATGTTGGCGAAGAGGACCGTGGTGTAGATCTTCCTCATGCCCTGGTTGGGCCAGTTTTCTCGGCACCAGTAAAAGGGAGTTGTTTTGTTGTTGTATCCTAGCAGCACACTGATAGTTTGCTCCTTGGTCACCTGCAGCATGACCCCAGAGGGACACATAATGGAGATGGCCAGGACCCAGATAATGACTATAATTAGGGTGGCTGTGGACAGCGTCAGCTTCTGCTTGAAGGGGTATACGATGCATCGGAACCTGCCCGCAGATCACATAAGAAGAACAAAAGTTAGTTGTAGTCCACTTCAAACAGTAGATTTCAGAGGATTTCAACTCATAAAATATTCAGCATTGAAGACATATATTGGATGGTATGATGCACTCCCAACCTTTATGGTTCTGGCAGAGACATGTCAAAAGTTCATGTCAAACCCCTTGGCTAATGGCACGGCAACAGCAACATTACATCGATTTTTGAGGCTAAAAATGTTTCCTCTGCAAGTTCAAAGTTCAAAAGAGGGCGTTTAACCTGATTTGGTTTTGACCAGCATGCTCAAACCCACACACAGTCCATCTTCTCAGGCTACGTTTACATGATGACCATCTGAACAGAAGACGCAAAAGTGGCGTCGCGTCTTCACTTTTTATTCCACGTTTAGACAAGCGTTTTCGGGAGGATATCTACGTGCATACGGTGACGCAAAAGAGTGTGGAATTCGATTGGGTATGCATGTCAGGCGTCTAGGTGGTGCTGTGATACACTATCACACAACACCGCCATGTCTGAGCGCATGCGTAGAATCTTCCTTCTTCTCTTATCTGCACCGCGAAAACCCAAACATATTTACAGATCCTTCTCTGTTCAGTAATACTATCTGTACATATTCTGTACATTTCGTGGAAAGACTTAGTTTATTAGAGCTGCCAGAGCAGCTTGACGGTCCGACGCATGGAAATAATCGTACATGTTTGTTTATTTCCCTGTACTGGCGCTGTATGTGACGTAAACGCGTACGCGACGTGAGCAGATCTAAGCAGAGTTTTGCGTCTTGGCAGTGTAGACGGAAATGCTACGGCGGAGCGTATTCATGTTTTCCACTCTGGAGGGTGGTTTCAGATTTTTGCGTTTTTAAGCCCCAAAAACACCGTCACCGTCTAAACGAAAGGCACTTACGATCAAATATTTTGTCGGAAGTGTCCTTGTGTAAACGGGGCCTCAGAAGGCATGTAAAAACTGTCTGAGAGAGAGATTTTTATTTATATTTCTGTTGGCTGTATTGTGCATCTACACTTTAGGGTCAACAAACCCTTCAAAGATTGGGTATGGACTCTTCTGGGGCCCAGTTCCTGGAAGTGGTTTGTTATTCACTCACTCCCATTTAGCTTTCTCCCTTTTTGTAGTACATACTTGGTTATCCTTTGTTTGACTTAAACTGCTTTGGCAATATAAATGTTAATTTTCCAATGGCATCAAGGGTCTTGTTAAATTAAATTAATTGTATTGAATTGAGAGCACGAGAGAGAGCGAAAGAGCGAGAGCCAGAGGAAAAGTAAGAGAGCGAGTGAGAGACAGGGCCGTAGCCAGGGATTCAACAATAGTGAGGTGGGGGGGGGGGGGGTGCCCAACGTCTAAATTGAATATTCTGAGAATCATCTCAGAGAAGGTCTTAACTGTTTTTGTTCCCAATTATACTTTAAGCAACAAAAAGGGGAGACCTGAGCTCTGTGACCTCATAGCTGGCTACGGGCATGGGGAGCGAGACGGGGGGAGAGGGAGAAAGAGAAGGGGGAGAGGGAGAGGGAAAGATAATGAAAGCAAGGAGAGGGTGAGAGAGGGTAAAAAAAGACGGAGTGAGAGAGGGAGGGGGTGAGGGAGCAGGTGAAAGAGGGAAGATAGACAGAGAAAGATATAAAAAGAGGAGGGGAGCAGGAGAGAGAAGTAGGGAGGGTGAGGAACAGAGAGAGGGAGAGCAAGAAAGAGATAGAGGGGGTGAGGGGAGAGAGAGATCAAGAGAAAGGGGTGAGGGCGAAGAGAGAGAAAGATCAAGAGAGACATTGGCCCTCATTTATCAAATGAGCGTACGACAGAAAACGTGCGTAAAATGGACGTACGCTCATTTCAACGTTGAGCTTGGCATTTATCAATTTGAACGTGAGCGCAGGCTGCGATGAAATCTCACGTCAGGTCTGAGCTCGTGTACGCAAGTTTTTTTGGCGCAACATACGGGTATTTCAATGATGAATAGTGCAGCACAAGTAGCCCATGTTCAACATCTGTATTAATTACTAAATAAATTGGAATTAGCCCAGCCGTTCAAACAATTACAATCAAGTCAGGCCTAATTAAAAACAGTATTGCTATGAAAATAATTAGAATGTGACAGGTGAAATGTTTATTCAGCTGTCTATATTAACAGGAGCTTTGCCAAATAGGTCTCAGCGATGGCAGATCTGGCTCTGTTAAGGACCTCAACGCACAGACGAGAGAGTTTTTCGAGACCGCGCCTATTTTTTTAAGGAGGGCGATGAATGGCTCTTGAGTCGTTTTCGTCTCCCAAGGCATCTCCTGATGGAGCTATGCAATGCTTTGGAGCCACAGTTAAGGCGAGAAACTAGGCGATCAAACGCAATACCTGTGCAGGTTTGCTCTACCTTGGGATTTTTGGCCACCGGGATCTTGCAGCGGGAGATCGGGGACAGGTCTGCTATTTCCCAGCCAAGTATTAGCCGAACCATGCCAGCAGTTTTGGCAGCTATAATGTCCCTCTCCGAACGTTATATTAAATTCCCATCTAATAACGATCAGCAAACTGGAATCAAACGGGATTTGTATGCTATTGCTAGGTTTCCAAATGTGATTGGTGCGGTTGATTGTACCCATGTGCGTATGAACCATCTATTAATGATTACGCGTACATCAACCGCAAAAGCTACCATTCAGTTAATGTTCCGATTATTTGCGATGCCAGAATGTCAATCCTGAACATGGTAGCCCGATGGCCTGGGGGCACGCATTCTTTTATTTTCCAAAATAGCAACGTTGGGCATCGTCTACATCAGGGCGCACTACATGGTCAGAGTCATCTCGGTGAGTTACGCTGCAGTCGCACTGCACCGGCCTCCTCCCGTTTCTTGCTTGGCCGGCTTCACAGCCGCAACACGTTTTTTGGTGCTGAACTTCATGTCAGACCATTTTTTCTTCACCTTATTCGGAATTAAATAACTTTAACGGAATGCAAACAATAGCATGTGAAATGTTTTAAGCTGGATAACAGAAGTTGTACATTTAATTTATTATTTAATTAATTTAATTAACAAACCTCTTCCGTAGCCCGACGAACATTGGAAACACTATTCACTGCAACAGTTATTTCCTTCCATATAGCATTCTTTTGCTGGCCTTTAATGCCAGCTTTTAGGCTACCAAATAAAACCAGACGGTTCGCATCCACCAGTGACCCGAGCGTCTCCATTTGGGGCTCGGAAAAATTCCTCTATTTTACCGTTGGACGTTTCTCCCTGTCGTAAAAGTTAGGGGCGAGACTTCTGAAGACGTGCTTTTATATGGGCGTGTTACGTTAATTACGATCGATCTCAGCCGCCGTATTTATCAACACCAAGATCCTTCGTACGCTGGGATTGGTGTGATACGAAGGTTTCGTAAATCTCACGTGGGTCCTATCGTAAGATGAATCATGCGTTCAGATTTGCGTTCATTTCTACGTTTGTTTGATAAATGAGGGCCATTGTATCTTACCAGTATTGTACACATTATCGTTATCGACTTGTGTTCGTAATATGCATGTGTCCCCCTGTTAATATACATTGCCATGGACAGTATTATGCGCTACGTGTTTAGTTTGCGTGTGTTTAAACAGATGGAGGCACACACGCGCGCCCGCATTCATTTATTCTTTTTAACGCTCACTCGCGGTGAAACTATGTTATCTCACGATCAAATACTCATCAATCCTAAAAGTTATGGGCTTGTACACAATGTCTGTGTCAGGAAAATATGTGTGTTGCTGTACAGTGTTTGCAGATGCATTGATTTAAATACAACTTATTACCGCTGTATCAGGTTTTCTTTCCCAAATATTTTAACCAATGTTATCATTTACCCTAAAACGAGATTTTGTTTTGGAAGGCTGGGGTATAGCCTACTACTTTCGAGTTTATTATTGTTATTATTATTATTTTAACGTGTGGCATAGCCTACTACAGTGTTTATTCATGCAGCCCCTATCGAAAAAAAAAAAATCCACAATCCACAACATCATCATAATATTTAAATTAGGCAAATCGTTAGAATGTTTGTGCTGTGTATAGCCTTCTGGCGTGTAAGCTTATGTTGCAGTTCCGACCTGCCATGGTACGTCAAAATAGCAACATTAACTGCGCTATCCGCTAGTGCTCTTAGACCAGGTATTTGTCAGTCAGTTGCGCAACTGCTTTATCGATCTGAAGGGTAGCAACATGTATCATTTGCGCCGGAACACGCAACTACTTTTCGCCGACACGCCTCTCAGGGCGCAAGTTTAGTGGCGCAGGTTTGCTGAGGGGGGAAATCGGCTTTGCGCCGGGCTGCAAACTAGCAAAGATACGTGCATCGGTGTAGAAAGTAAATTGCGCTGGATGCAAGATAGGGCCCAGAGAGAGAGACGGAGCGAGAAGAGGAGGAGCAGGAGAGAGAGATGCGAGAGAGAGAGAGAGAGAGAGAGAGAGATGCGAGAGAGAGAGAGAGAGAGAGAGAGCGAGAAAGAGACAAAGAGAGGGAGACAGAAAGAGAGACAGAGAGAAAGAGAGAGAGGAGAGAGAAGAGAGGAGGGCGTGAGGCTGTCGTGTCATGTCTCCTCTCTTCACTGTGACTATTTCCCGGCATAGTTTTCACAACCAGTCACGGCCCCGTTCAACATACTGCTGTCGGCGGCAGATTGAGGCGCATGCGCTGACGAATTACCAAGCGATTCGGTAGGATTAGGATTGTGGCTGCCTGCCGTGGCTGAGTGAGTGGTTTTGACATCTGGGATGTTATGAGTAAATAAAAACAAGAATTAGCGCAGCCCGATGGTGTTTACAACAGCAAGGCCGACCAGGCAGGGACGGATGCCATTTGCGTTGTCGATGTCAGGGGGGATCAAGACAAACAAACACAGACGGACGGAATTAAAAGTTCGTGCCACTTGGATATATCAAGTGACGAGGGTGACGACCGCTTCTGGGTGGGCTCTAACCGAATCTTCTCCGGTGTTGTCTTGTTGACATCCTCCAGAAAGATTCCAATACCGTATGCGCTCATTAATGTGCTGATGATAGAAAAAATGGTTGAATGGCGTTGAATGTAAGCCCCATGATGAAGTGGTAAACAAACTTGGTGAAAAAAATAAAGCTGTCCAAGTTAGCCTGTCCTGTCACTCCGTCACTCTGTCGAGCGAGCGTCGTGCCGAGCACTGAGCGTCCGTGTGACGCCCGTCTGAGATGTGCCCCCCTCTGAACCATTAAAGGGGACCTATTAGGCTTTTTCGACTTTTATGACCTATAAACGTTGTTATAATGATTGATAGTCATGTTTAACCATACTAAAGTGTCAAGTAATGACGTACATGCATTTCGACGTATTCCCTGCTGACAGTCTGGGGTTGGTGTGCAGATCGCTCAACACTCGGGAAAACGTTTGCGATTCACTTGTTCACATTTCCGGGAAATCATCTACGTAGAGGCACTCCTGCCGCGCCCCCATATGCCTGGTCAACTCTGCCCGCGTGCGCGCTTCAAGGAACGTAACCAATCACAACGGAGTTGGGTTGGCAGGAGGGGGGCGAGGGGGCGGAGAAGGACGAAACCGAGCGTTGACAGAGAACGCTGAAAGCGCCCAGATGAGAGGAAGAGTTTCTCGAAAATCGACATCGTTTTTTGTGCTGTGATTCGTGTCAGGTTGCGCTATAGGAGTCATTCATAAGAAATGAAGACCAGAAAAGTAGCATAATAGGTCCTCTTTAACGAGCCCCACGGCCGCACCACTTATGGCCACGAGGCTCGTTAATGGTTCAGAGGGGGCACATCTCGGACGGGCGTCACACGGGCGTTCAGGGGTCACTTCCCGTAACACCCGCGGTCCGATCCACAGCCTGCACCCTGCACCGGTTTACCTGTCAACTGCGATGGCGACCAGCGTGAACACCGACGCCGACACGGAGATTCCCTGCACCATGCCGCTCATTTTACACACCAGGCTTCCAAAGGGCCACCCTGTCAGACAGAGAGACACACAGAGACACTTGAGCATCGCTGAGCACACGTCCGCTCAGTGTGTGTGCATGTGTGTGTGTGTGTGTGTGTGTTTTGTGCGTAGACATAGACATAGTCATTGATGAACATTATATAATATCACACTCTATTATCGCTGAGAACACTTCAGTTGAGTATGTGGGGGTGTTGGCATGAGTGATAGTTTGTGTCTTTGTTTTTTTTTGTGTGTGTTTGCACTTGCATTTGTATGCGTGTGCATGTGTGTGTTTGTGTGTGTGTGTGTGTGTTGGTGTGTGTGTGTGTGTGTGTGTGTGTGTGTGTGTGTGTGTGTGTGTGTGTGTGTGTGTGTGTGTGTGTGTGTGTGTGTGTGTGTGTGTGTGTGTGTGTGTGTGTGATGAACATATATTTCACACTTTAGCATCGCTGAGAGTGTGTGTGTGTGTGTGTGGGGGGGGGGGGGGGGGTGTGCAAACACAGATTTTCACCACATATGTCTGTACAGGGTAGCATACATATGAGGGTCCCCCCGGGAATAGAATCCTTCTTAGCTCAAGGGGTTTTGAACTTGCTCAAGGGTGGTTCATCATTGCAGACAGCCAGCCAAAGGGCGCTGTCACTGTGGATGTGCTCCCCTGTCCAACTCAAATGAATCTTCAACAGGGCAGGAAGTCCGCCATCCCGAGCATGACGGTGACCCTACAACCGGTGGCCAATCGCAATCGAGCCCGTACTTCAACATCGACACGAATTCTTTCTTGGTTCTTTGTTTAACGTTATTGCACAATATATCAACATTTCTATGCGAGACTCTGTTAGGTCTTTATGTCCTATCAGGAGTGATGAAGTAGCTATCCATCCATCCATCTAGCTTACCTAAAGGGAAGACACACACTAGGTCTGGATGGATGGATGTCAAGGACACCCAGGTGACCTTGGGTGTCTTGAAAGGCGCCTCTAAATTAAATGTATTATTATTATTATTATTATTATTACTAGTGCAGGGATGATTTTAATAATACAAAACAGCGCGGCGACTACGGTCCATGAGTCTGATTTATGCTGTTGTCTTGGTAGTCCCCCTGGCCCCATTATTTGACGGTATGATCGTCGTGATTACTCTATCGACTGCTTACTAGAGCTTGATATTCAGAGTGCATTGCTGTACCCTTGGATTAACCCCAATCACAGATCCCACTGAGAGGCGATGGATCAATGGATACGGTTAAATGCTGCATACAAACAGCTACAACTTGAAATGCACTCCCGAGTTGAAGTCTTTGGGTCAAGCGATGGGTTAGATGGTGTGATCGGCATAGGGCATAAACGTGGACTGAAGCTGCGATGATTCATTTGGCTAGTGTGTGTTCGTTCCCTCGAGGGAGGCTGTGTGTGTTGAAATGAGGGGGACTACATTTCCCAGCATACGATGGCCGTCCGATGTAGAGCCTTGTCTGCAGGGCCAGAAGGACGAATTGGAACGCAGCTCCATGAATCACAGGCTGTCTTTGTATGTTGTTATTCAACCCGTTTCCTCACATGTCACAGGAAATTGTACAATGAAGATTATCTGATATGGGGTATAAATGGTACCTAAGAATGATGCATTAAGTGACCATTCATGCTTTGCAGCATCAATGAACAAACCGTAATGGTGTGTGTGAGTGTGTGTGTGTGTGTGTGTGTGTGTGTGTGTGTGTGTGTGTGTGTGTGTGTGTGTGTGTGTGTGTGTGTGTGTGTGTGTGTGTGTGTGTGTGTGTGTGTGTGTGTGTGTGTTCTTTGTGAATAGACAGTCATAGATGTACATCTATATCTAGACAGAAAGGAGTGTGTGTGTGTGTTTGAGTGGGAGTTTGTGCGTCTACGTTTGCGTTTGCGTGCGCCCATGCGTGTGTGTGTGTGTGTGTGTGTGTGTGTGTGTGTGTGTGTGTGTGTGTGTGTGTGTGTGTGTGTGTGTGTGTGTGTGTGTGTGTGTGTGTGTGTGTGTGTGTGTGTGTGTGTGTGTGTGTGTGTGCCCATGGATGCCTGTGGGTGCATGTGTGTTACCGTATTGGAGTGTGTTTGTGCAGGATTTATTCATGACACTATGCAACCCTTTGACACAGTTAACAGGAGTTTGCCAAAGCAGTGTGTAACAAGGAGGAGAGCCCCAGGAAGTAGTATCTGCGAGTCTGTGGTGTCTTTCCACTGTCCTAGGAATAAAGGACCAGCCTGGATAGAGACTAATGGATGGAGGATGACAACAGTATCATCAATTACAGAGTCAGCCCATTCCACGACAAGTCGACCTTGGACAATGATCTACGGAACCTGCCTCACCCACAAGGGAACCAGCATTGTGGGTGACCCCAGCCACCCCTCACACACCCTTCAGCCTCCTTCCATCTGGGAGACGGCAGCCTCCAGGCCGGCTCCACCAGACTGCTCAACAGCTTTTTCCACCGGGTTATCAGGAAGCTCGACTCTCTCCCCTCAGTCCCTTCCCTCCCCTCTGCCCCTATGAACTCTGGACTCTGAAACCGCCTTCAATTTCCCCCAAGAACTCTGGACTTCTTACCCATAATGTTCCTCATATTGCCCATTTCAATCCAATTACTTTTTTAGCTTTATTTTATATATACTGGTTGTTGTTTTTTGCCTTACCATTGAATTATGTTGCACTATCTAGAATTGATTTGTTGTAAATATTACTTATGTTATTTAATTGTACCTAATTGTACCATCTTCTCCTTATTGCACCGGTCCGTGAGACAAACGCAAGTTCATCCCCCCTGCAACTCGACAACTAAATGCTCTGTAGTTGTGTGTGTGTGTATTGTTGTATGTTACTGTGTCTTTATGTACAACAAGCTGCTCAAACAAATTGCCCCTAGT
Organism: Gadus chalcogrammus; assembly: GCF_026213295.1. Taxonomy (NCBI): domain Eukaryota; kingdom Metazoa; phylum Chordata; class Actinopteri; order Gadiformes; family Gadidae; genus Gadus; species Gadus chalcogrammus. The sequence continues at coordinate 4,642,980 of NC_079417.1, forward strand.
GGGATTAATGAAGTTGTATTGTATTGTATTGTATTGTATTGTATTGCGATTCCTATTTGTTTGGCACATATTTTGGAATTGACAATAAAGCTGACTTGGGCTTTGACTTTTGACTTTAAGAGCCCTCATTGAAAGGTTTTAAATGAGGGCTCGATTGCCCCATGTCATCGGGGCACCAGGTCGCAGGGGTATGCGTGCCCTAGGACGTGAAATAGCGCATTTATCATGTGAAAGCAGTCAGTTGACTAGTGTGGTGTGTCACACTATACACATCAAGACTTGATGTTGCTGATAGCAGGCAGTTAACTAGTGCGGCGTCACACTATATATACCCAGACTTGATGTTACTGATATGGAAAGAGCGCATGCTCCTGTGTACCCACTCACTTCAAGGAGCCGAGATTGAATCTCATCTCTTCCCCTATCGAGTTATTGTAAGTGGTTCTGTCAAAACCCCCTTTGTTTGAATGGGCTACAAAAGTGCTACCCTTTGTAGCCCATTCAGACTAGAAATGTAATGTGAGGTTCTAAGAATAAGCTTGACACAGCTACCAATTAGAAACTAAATAATTTACCTGCAACATTCGTCAGCACCTAAATCAATGGGAGCCATCACCACGCTCGCTCAGAGCTGTAATTTGGGCGGCAGCCAAATAGTTAGACGGGAAACAACCAAAGCCAAAGCAGGTTTATTTCTGAGCGTGTTCGGGAAAGGCTTGCTCTAAAGTAAAATGTACAATAGCATAAAGATTAGCTGTGGGAGCAACAACAGCATGAATGAGCGGTTCTTTGGTTCATAACTCTGTCAATACTGCTTCTAGGCTCTTCTTTAGTCGGTGCACTGAGGATCAGATTGCACTTTTATACCGTCGGTTGAAGGCTTCCACTAAGAGTTCCCTGAGATAAACATGGCTTTGAATGTGGTTCACTCAGAGACGACGGGCGAAAGAGTTGGACTATAATATAGAAGGATGACCAAGATATGGTTTGATGATTAAAAAATCATAAGCACTGATTAAAAAACGAAATTGGACAGCTGACTCATGCATCACTTTTACCTAATGAAAGTCCTTCCCATTCGACATGTTGGCCAGTGAAGGCTGTGCCTCACCAGACGCTATCCACTGCCCAATCTATTGCTGGAAGTTAAACAGATATCCAAATCCGCAGGGAAACGAACTGCCTCAGCCTCTCCTTTTTAAACCTTTCACAGCATCGTTCCTGCGTAAATCCTCGTTCGCTAAACAAACCCTACAAACTAAATTCAACCACAGCAAAGTCCTCTCCAAGCTGGCCATACAAACCATAAGGTATATTGTATTAAACTCCTGTACGAGGCATAAAGATGCAATCTGAGAGCGCACCTGTGAGCAGGGCCGTCGTAAAGGGGTGAAAGGTGATGACGATTCTAGGGGCCCACAGCCCAGGGGGGGCCCATGGCAATAAAATAATAATAAAAAATAAAAAAAAGTAACTACCAGCCAATAGTACTAGGCCCCCCCCCCGTCAACAATTGCTCCTTCCACCCCCCCCCCGTCAACAATTCAGCGCAGGGGGGCCCATCAGTACCTCTTGTATAGGGGCCCAGGACTTGCTGCAACGGCCCTGCCTGTGAGTCCCCCCCCCCCCCCCCCTTGCCCGTGCGCTCCCAGGTGTAGACACCAGGACGGCTGAGATTAGACCAAGGGGAACAGTGCTTCTATTGTAGTGCCTGCGATAAAAAAGAACGTCACATCGAAACAGAGAAAGAAAGAACCGGCGTCGGAGGGCGTCCTCCTGTGCGCCGCGAGACGGAGCAGAAACAAAGGCTGCGTCTTTTAATGGAAGACACGGGAGTGTGCCTTCGCCGCCAGGAGACGGCCCGCTGGCGAGCGTGTCTCCATCGGCCTCCCCGGAGACACCTCGCTATTGATTAACTGCTGTGTCTGGTTATTCAAACGGTGACAAGACAAACGAATTCCCCCTCTCTCTCTCTCTCTCTCTCTCTCTCTCTCTCTCTCTCTCTCTCTCTCTCTCTCTCTCTCTCTCTCTCTCTCTCTCTCTCTCTCTCTCTCTCTCTCTCTCTCTCTCTCTCTCTCTCTCTCTCTCTCTCTCTCTTTCTCTCTCTCTTTCTCTCTCTCTTTCTCTTTCTCGGTTCTCCCCCCCCCCTCCCCGTCGTCCCCCCAATCCCAGTCCCATGGGGGGCAGGGGCCCTGAAGCGCTCACCTGTGATGATGTTATCCAGCAGCGTGGTGGGCATGCAGAAGATGCCAACCAGAAGGTCGCTCACGGCCAGGTTGAGGATGAACAGGTTGGTGACCGTGCGCATGTTCTTGCTGCGCAGCACGATGAAGCATACCACGCCGTTGCCCACCATGCACACCAGGAAGATTAACAGGTAGGACGCCACGAAGATGGCCGCGATGGACGACTCGTGCAGGTAATATCCAACGTATGTGATGTTATTCCTGGGTCTGAAAGGGTTCTCCTCCTCCCATGACGATGTCGAGGAGATGTTGGGGAACGTCCAGTTGTCGTACGTCTGAGTGACGTTGCCGTCCGGTTCCTCGTTCATTGTGCCCCCTGAGGAGACAACGCGTGATGAGTGGTCTGCTCTTCTGATGCAATGCTTCATGCTTAATCCGATTTGTGATTATATTCATATTCAAGTCACCATATAAGGGATTTATGTGAGCCACGGATTACATAAACGTACATGGGTCTATGTAAATTGCACCGTTTTTGTTACTACTTTATTACCTTTCAAAACGACTTTGTGGTTTTCTACTTTGCACTCACGATGACAATGGCTAGACGCTAGATATGAAAATAGAGTAGGGCCTACAATCGTCACATAGATTTGAGGATGGCAAAAAACGTTGTCCCCTGCAATAGTAGGCCTATACCTTGTGTAGCCGTCGCTGTGTTGTGTTTCCCTCGCAAGAGCACGAGGCCTAGTTGATTATGCATGCCTAAAGTGGGCCAAGTACCCTGAATCTCAGCGGAGCAGGGTTTAATCAAAGTCAATATTTTGCTGCCGAAATCGTACGGTATCTACACCTTGAAGCATGCAAAAATGATCATACTGTGACCTGAGAATTTGAATCAGAGTAAATTCGAGAATTATGTTGGCAGACTGTGGAGCGCCAACAGGGGTCGAGAGGTGGAGCATCTCGTACTACCGCGTAGTAGGGGGATTAATTTAATTATAGAGACGCAAACCTGCACGAGTTTCCGTCCAAGGGACTGTAGTGCATAGAGAGTGGAGATCACATGTTCTATAAGTGTGCATTTAACGCAGAACGATTAATAATTGAATTACATGGTCACAGTATTCTTAGATAAATCCGCATGTCCTTCTTTCAAACGCGATATTATACGCGATAGAAGTTAGGGTGGAAAACATCAATTTCAAATCAGTTATATTTGCAATCCTGATTGTATTGTATGAATGGCCTTGACTACTAGTTGTATGTACATTTATGTATTTATACATTTAATTTTTTACTTTTTGGAATAATTGTATCCTTAGCGAGCTTTAGATGAAATTGGGGGTTGGCTTTGTTATTATCTTTAATTTCAGGGTAAACTCCGTAACAGCGAGAGGGGATTTGAGATCAAGAGACCGGAGCCAATCCGATAATTAGGTCGGTGGTGGTGGATACGTGCGTGCGTAATTACGCGTACGCGCATGTGTATGGGTGTAGTGGAAAGGGGTCGCGTCGCGGACCGCGGCTATACGACCGACTCACACACAGAACGGGACTCGGTTCGCCAGAGGGAAGGTACAGAACGATATGGGCTGTAGTAAATATGGCGAATAAACATAATCTAACCCTGAGATACAGAGGCCTCCCCCAAAAAAACATCTTGTCATTTTTAAATAGCACTTTATAAAGACTGAACGTGTAGTTGCAATTCATGACTGCATTCTGTGACTGTTGTTCTTTTTCTAAACATGCCTATAGGTCTACGCGCTGTGATCTTATTGCAATGTGATGTGTGGCACACTTTCTCTTCCAGGCTGCCTCTTCACGTCAGCCTCTTGAAACTTTGCGTGTCTTGGGAGTGCGTGCGTGCGTGCGTGTGTGCGTGTGTGCGTGTGTGTGTGTGTGTGTGTGTGTGTGTGTGTGTGTGTGTGTGTGTGTGTGTGTGTGTGTGTGTGTGTGTGTGTGTGTGTGTGTGTCTGTGTGTCTGTGTGTCTGTGTGTGTGTGTGTGTGGAGATCACGCCTGAGCAGCCCAGCTTCACCACGTTGTGCGTTCCAGTGTGGCACTGCGTTGATCACACACTGAAACTTCGTGGTGAAAGTGGGGTACGATAACGGTTGAAGACATGAGGAACAGTGAATAATCCTAAGTGTTTTAATTGGATGTGTTTGGTTATGAAAATATGTTCAAAATCTAAACTTTTCCCAATGTGATTAAACTGATCACAAATAACGTCGGCAAGGGCAAAGCGCAACCTTAAACCTGTTATAGAGATTGCCCGTATCATTTCACAAGTACAGGTGGGCTACACTATTAATATTGGGTCTTACCTCGTTTCAAGTTCCAAAGCAAAAAAAAAGTGACGATACCTTTTAGCCCCTCCAAAGAACCAGCCTCTGTATGAAGGCAAGCCGTGAGAAAAAAACAAAACACCAAATGGCTTAAAGATGGTTATGGTGAGCAACACCTCATGTTGTATTAGTCTGGTTTTTCTGAGCGTCTATGGGAGCCAATCACTCTTCTATTCAACGCGGGCTTCGCACGAGCATGTTGGCATCCTCTCACTTGGAGCGCAAGTGGAGGACCGGAGAGCGAGGCACCCAATTTGATGCTCTGACGTCACTAACAAGGGGTGGGACCGATGATGCGGCTCAAAATGTTGAGTGATATTCCGCTTGATTTTTTTCAGCTAGGCTCCCGGGAGAATATGAGAATTCGCCACAATAACGTATTTGAGTCGCGTGGAACCTTTTGTCGCAGCGTTCATTATGGGCACAGATGGTGTTTATATTGTCCCAGGCCTAATGTGTCTATAACTGTCCTAATGTGCACTAACGACGCGCATGCCAAGTGGCCATACAAACAGGATGGGGTGGTTACAGTTGCCCAATGCATAGCTATTTGTCAGTCATTATATAACCAAACTACAACATAGCACTTATAAAGAATATATATATATATATATATATATATATATATATATATATATATATATATATATATATATATATATATATATATAGATAATATATATATTATTCCAATGATGAATAAGCCTAATTTATATTACACTTCAACAGATTGCCTCTGCATTCATCTTCATTTCTGAACTGACATTATTAACCAACAGGTCAATAATTGCTTTGGCATTTATTAGCATATGACTTAAAAACATAGGCTAGGAGGATACTGTCCAGCAAGTGCAAATCCAGAAGCGCTCTTCTATAGGCATGAGTTATGTTAAAGGAGACATATTATGGTGTTTTCCCAACAAGTAAACATAGTATTTGAGCTCCAGAAAACATGTGTTTGAAGCTGTTTGCTGGAAATAGCTTTGAGGAAAAAAATTATCGTCTTCCGCTATTCCCCTCTGTTTCAGTCCCTTCAGAATGCGCTGTTTCTGGTGTCTGTAGCTTTAATGCAAATGAGCTGCTGCCCATTGACCAATGAGCTGTCAGACTGAACCACAGCATGGAGGAGAAGGGGTTGTTGCCGTTTGGTGACTCCTGGAGCTCTATATCTATATTATATCATGTAACATAATAATAATATTATATAAGGGTATTTATATAATCTATCTAATATCACGGCCAAAAGCTATGTGTGCCTCGGATGATATTATGAATAATAAAGACTGTGTCTGACGTCTCTGGTACTTCCACAAGTAAAGACTCGTAGTGGGGGATATCTCGGCCATAGTTGAGAAGAATTGGGGGGAAGGAACTTTGGCATTGACCCTCTGAAGTCCATGAACCGCGACATGGAGAAGAAAAGGATTGTATTCCGGGAGCTGAGCCGCCGGACTGCCTCCGAGCTCCCCGCCGCCGGAGCTGCCGGCCGCCGTCGAAGCCCTCCAGCCGCAGTCCGGCCGTTCGGGCGGTGTACTCCGGGAGCTGATCTGGCGCCAAAGCTAGGTGGCAGCTCCAGCGGACTAGCAGCTCCGGCGGACGAGCAGCTCCAGCTGGGGTAGCTCAGCGGCAGTCCGGCTGCTCAGCTCCGGGAGTACAATCCCTTTCTACTCCATGTCTCCTCCTCCCGTCTTCCCTTCGGCAGCTCCGGCGGGGTGAGCTCGGCGCCAGAGAAAGGGATTGTACTCCCGGAGCTTAGCTGCAGGGCTAGCGCCGAGTTTCCCCCCCGCCGGAGCTGCTCGTCCGCTGGTCCACACAATCTTAGCTATGCACTGATTGGAGGGGAGTGGGGAATTGCGAGGTAATATTTAAATGTTACCCCTTCCTACGTAGGAGGGGGCGCCGAAACTGACTCGCTCGTTTGGTAGCTGGAGGCGGGCTGCTTCCAGAAATGTGTATCTCACTCAAAAAATCATGTACAGACTTATTTCAAAGTTTGTATGCGTGTGGGGGCACCACCTACCCACAACAACACCCCAAATCCCAGGAAAAGTGCTGTTTTCATAATATGTCCCCTTTAACTGATCTGTAGAGCAAAACGTCATTTTGAATGCCTAAGGCAAGCTGTGGTTGTTGTGGTGGTTGTTGTTGTTGTTTTTGTGAACGACACCTCATGCTTGTCCTCATAATTGTCAGTTCAGCTCTAAAGGTTTCCCACTGGACTGCTGAGCACGGTCCAGCAAGGACACACCTGCGCCGCCATCGCTGTTCTGCCGCGATGGTCACGGCGGTGACAAGCGGGCCGTGATGAATTGTGTGTCTGCCACACTGCCACATTAGCCTCTCGCTGCTCGTTTATCTGCTCCATTTAGAATGCAGAGACAGGGGTGTCCCGGTGGCTCACCGGGTAGAGCGTGTAACATATGGGCTCAGTCCTGGACGCAGCGACGTGGGTTTGAATCCTGCACGAGATCCTTTAGCTGCCTCTATCTCCCATACCTTTCACGGCAAGGCATTTTGTCTACAGCCCAAGCTCTGTCCCTCCACAGAATAAGTTGTGAGTGAAAAGGAAAAGGAAGAGGTCGGCTTTGACTCAGGAGGTACAGCAGCAGGTTACTAGTTTGATACCCGGCTCTACCTAGCCGAGCGTCGAGGGGTCATTGAGCAAGACGTCTAGCCCTAACCTCTCCCAGCGAGCTGGCTTGCTGGCTTGCAGGGCTGACATGGCCGTCGGTGTGTGAATGTGTGAATGTCAGGCAATAGTTGTAAAGTGCTTTGAGTGGCCACGGGTTAGAAAAGCGCTAGATAAACACAGTTTGTTTACTACAGCCTAAATCCTTATGCCAGGATCACGTAGTGACCGTATGACTCCTCCGCCAATGACAAAGAGAAAGGTATTGGCCTTCAAAGACAACTCAAACTAAAAAATGTGTAAACATGACACTGCTTAGCTAACTTTTCCTCGGTTTAGTTGTTCTGTTGTGCCAGCATCCCTCTTTCCTTTCGCCACGTGTACGCCAGAGATCCCTCTGTCATCCTATTGGTCCAAATCCAATAGTTGGCATGAAAATACCAGGTGTTCCGAGGGTTCCAGGTGTTCCAGATGCCACGGGGCATGCTGTTAACCGTGTCACACACTACACTGGGTACGACCTGATCTGACGTCCTGACGTCAGAAGCTCCGCATGAGGAGAGATTGGCTGCAACCCAACAAGAAAGTATCAAAAGTATGAAAAGTCCTGTTTTTCATCACTTTTTTGGACTGTGTTTACTTTGTGTGAGATATTGTCCGTCCCGGAGAGGCCAGAGTCGGCCCGGACAATCCGGTAGTACATCATCTTCTGTGAGCCATCGCCAGCTTGGCGTGGGACTCACTCCCCAATGCATAAAAAGCTTGGAAGTTAAAAGTCAGCCTCTGCTCGGCTTGGTGATGGACAGTGGTGACACTAAGTTGTTTCACTTGGGGCCCAGATATTATTTTATTAACCCCTAATCTTATAAAAAATAAAATGAAATTAACTTATTTTTTACATATATATATATGTATATAAAATATATATATATATATATATTTGTAAGGTCTGTCTCACTTGTATCCATTTTACTCTAAAATAACTTGAATGGAACTTTAGATGTCTGGGGATGAGCAGCACTGCAGTCAGGAAGCTATTTAAAGCTGTAATAAACTGCGTATTTTGTATATTTATGCAATGCATTATGAAAAAATGTGCATGCGCAATAAAGCATACAAGTTTTTTTGCCGTTTTGCCTTTCCCTCTGGGCTAAGCCCCGGATACTTCAGAAATCTAGAATTCTGCCCCTGGTGATGGACACACACACACACACACACACACACATGCATACACACAAGCGCACACACACACACACACACACACACACACACACACATATACGCACACAGACACACAGTAACACAGACACCCAGCCACAGACACAATGACAAAAATACACACAGACACACCAAATCTCTCTCTGACAGATATACACACACACATACAAATATATTCACCGGCGCACACACACATGAAAAGTGCACACACAAAGACACACGCACACACATACACACAACAGCACACACATGTGTGCGCACACTCACACATATATGCAAACACACACCCACACAGTCAGACAAACCAACACAAACTCATATCCACACACACACACATAGACAGACATACACACACACTCACAATCACACATCACACACACACACACACACACACGCAAACACACACATAGACAGTGAATTCACACCCAGATTGAAACAGTACATCACATGCCAGATGTCTCCCAGGGACTTTAGTTCTCCAACACGAGATTATGCGCAGCGGTTTACACAGGATGGACAGAAAAGGCTCCCAGCCGCATGTATTCTCAATAGTGTATCCTCAGGTCAACTTCAGCTACACGATCTATGTTAATGTATGTTGAGGCATGCACCGCATCACTAAAGATGACCATCGCATGATTAGCTATTGTGTTAATGATTTATTTTGCACTTAAGAAGCACTTAAGAAAAAAGAAAAATACAATGCTGATGTATGACTTCTATTATCTATAGTCCTCAGGCAGACAAACACCCATTTTCTGCATGCACAATATTGGTTTAACATTTGAACTGGTGATATTAAAGGGGATTCGAGGCACAGTACAAAGGAAATGCATTCACATAGACAGTATACACTGGTTCCCTAGCCACCCCCACACGCACAGGCAAGCACACCCACGCACACACACACACACACACACACACACACACACACACACACACACGCAAGCACACATATACACACACGCGCACGCACGCACACGCACGCACGCACACACACACACACACATATACACACACGCGCACGCACACACACACACACACATATACACACACACGCATGCACACACATACACACACACACACACACACACGCACGCACGCACGCATGCACACACACACACACACACACACACACACACACACGCACACACACACACACACACTGTTGTATAACAACCAGGAAGGGCAGCCAAGACCGCAGCCAAGACCGCAGCAGATCCCGCATCAGCGGACGCTCTGAGAGCAACCAGAGGTTACGGGTCGTGGCCCACCACCACTGCACCTGGCCGCCGATAGGCCAAGGTGACGTAGCAGGCCTATCAGCAGGCCTACCGCGTCGTCACTCAGTCGTATGAGAATGAACGGCATCTGCCGCTCCAGAGGACACCGTCTCTCCATACATCCGAGGTGCCCAGGGTCCAACGCTCAGTGGGAGCCAGTTGGCTTCGCACGGGGCGCTGAGGAGCAGCGGAGCGAGCGCTTTAAGAGGAGGGCAGCGATCACCTTCAAGCCATGGCTGTCCATCCATCCGCCAGCTCATTGCACACGTGACGCGGGGTATTCTTGTCTTCTTACAGGGTAGCAGTCACTACCAGCTGGTGGTTGGGCACGTGGCCATGGGTGGGTTGAGGGTAAATTTGTCAACCATTAAATCTGCATCTGTAACATGTATTCATTTCAAGCCTTGGCATCGGCTGCTTTGCATGAGCTGAATGGTTTTCGTTTTAATGTCTGACAGTTTTTTGGGGATGATAGGCGATAATCGCGTTTATCGAGTTTTTAGTTATTGCTCTTTTATTTCAAGTTAGTGTTTTAAAACTTTAAAACAAGTGGCAAATCAAACAGCGAATCAAAAATTAATTATTTTAAACCGGTAAAGCATTCTCATTCCGATATAACTTTTAATCCGATTAAATGATTCATCATTTAGCAGTTTTCATACCTTTCTGGCATCTTATTCGCTAAATTGTGATTACAATTACAATTAGGGCATTTGGCAGACGCTTTTATCCAAACCGACTTACATCGGTTAATACACTCTATTGCACACTATTGACACACCGATGGTCGAGTCAACCATGCAAGGCGACAGCCAGCTCGTCAGGAGCAGTTAGGGTTAAGTGTATTGCTCAGGGACACATCAACCTCTCGGTTACAAGGCAACTTCTCTACCTCCTGAGCTAAGCCGAACCCCTGATGCTAAGCACATTTCTCAAATTAGTTTTTCTATGGACTCAAGAGTATATTTAAGTGGGTTTTTTTCAAAATCTCAGCCCACCTAGTAATTCTAGACACTAGCTCCCTCTGACCTTCTTTGATCAGCTCAAACCAATGAATAAAATATCTATCTATTGGAAAAAAAAAATACATAGAACACATTATTATCTGATCAATATCAGCTATTGATGCATGTTTCAGGTCACATATTGTCGGTTAATGTGAGTGATGGTGGTTATATAGTGTTGTTGTATTACTGTAACAGATGACTCATATGACTCATATGACTACCTGTTCAAAGTTATTTTATGTGCTGCTGTGTTGTGACTGCCAGCTTGCTAGCCCATTAGAAGCTATTTCCGGCCTACTCGTGTTTGAGTACTCTGATTTGAATCATCACATTATATCATTCATTATCAAGTATATAACGCAATCACCATAGCTACAACTCAAGCAACTAGAGGCTGCTGACTGGAAAACAGCCAAAGTACAGAAAAATGCAAGAAAAGAGTTTGAAGATTTATATTCACTGCAGCTTTCAATGCAGCTTTACTTTACTGCTTTAAGACAGGATGGCACTGATTCCAGGCCATTAAGAAGTAGGCCCCAGTGGGGAGGCATGTGCAACTAGAGAAGGGAAGGCATGGTTGCCTCTCACAAGCTCTTCCCAATCCTCCCTTTAACGAGCAAATGACGACCGCCCGTCACACAACACTGCCCAGTAATTATCCGTCTCTGAGAGAGCGGAGAGTACACATGAAGAGGGGTATACACTACAGAATACAGCAGTGTAGTCAATGCAAGGTCATGACCAACTCCATGCATGTCTGGTTTAGCGATCCCAAAAACGTAAAGTGACGTGAAGTTGATATTATTGGGTGATATTGGTAAAGACTCAAAATCCTCAGATCGCAATATTAACATCCTCTGCACTCATCTGTCCAGCGACCGTGTATATGACCTCCTGCAAACAGCAAAAATTAAACAGCATCAAAGCAGCTTCAACTTTTGAAGGAATTCGAAGGGCAAGGCGAAGCCGATTCAGCTGCTCGTCCTAACAAAGCTGTGTTGGATGTGCAGCCAACATGGTGGATCTCAAAGGGCAAGGAGCCACAGAGAATGAGAGTTGCCACACTTGAAGCGCCATCCCAGACGCCCGTGAGCCAGAGGGGGTGGTGTGTGTGTGCATGGGGGGGGGGGGGGGTCAGTGGGCCTGTCTCCAAGGGAACATGTGTCATCCTCTTTCCATCTCAAGGAAAAACCTTTGACTCTGGATTGTCTGGAAGCCCATTGAAGAGCCGACTGACAGGGCTGCGACAGACTGTGGCCAACTGTCGTCCCTTTTGGGAAGGTTCTGTGGGGCTGTTCGTCACACAAAAATAAAGTATTTTATGGAGTTTGTGGTTGAATCACTGTGTTATATCCCCACACATATTTCAGGTTCGCCAAAGGGTTCCACCCTTTCTTTGGGTTATTTTATTCAATAGTTATGTGTTTAATCTTTGTTGTTTCTCTAAGGCTTTGGCCCTGTTATCCAAAATGTGAAAATAGAGAAATAGAAAAGTGTGAAAATAGAGAATAATAGAAAGCCTCTTCTAACTGACGTAATTGGTTTTTCAACCTTGTATCATTCAACCTCATTCAACAAAAAATGTCTCAACAATGTGAGTTGAAATCCCAAACTAGTAAATAAAGCTGCCCATTGCAGCATTTTTTTTTTTTCTAATGACATAATATTCTGCACACGCGTCTTTACCATAAATAATAACTTGTTTACCCTCTTATAATGCCTGCAGTGTGTCCACAGTGCACACACACAGCTAGTTAGCATACTCCTCAAATCAAAATAAAGGAAATTAAAAGCCTGAAGGCCCCAGTATAACTCCTTCTATGTTCATATTTTTTTCCCATGTTCTGCCATGCGTCACATGGAAAGGTGTCACAGTGCCTCATTGAATAAACAATCAGATGCCCTTTGCGTGTCTCCTCCAGGCAGATAGAATCTCCACCCTGGGGCAGGAAGGAGCACTGTGGTGGAGAAGTACCATCCTCGAGGGCTGACTGCCGATGCCCCGTGCAGTGGGGGGGTGGGGGGGGGGGGGGGGGGGCGTGCCGTCCGCCCCATTTAAAAAAGAAGAAGAATGTGTATATATATACATATGTGTATATATATATATATACATATATATTATAATGACCGCAGAACAAACACTCAAATGACATTCTGACTGCGATTCAAATTAACGTTATGCTAATAAAAAACGAGTAGAACACAACGTCTCCCTGTGATATGAATAAAATCTAAAACGAATAGAATGTTTGTGTAAGCGTACATACGGTAGGCCTATCGCTGTAATATGTGGGCTGATGAGAAAGAAAAAAATGTTGATTATTTACAATTGAGATTAGCCACAATTTCCATATTTGGCAAGTAACAAACCTCAAACTTCTTCTGAATGTCTGCGAGCGTGCACCTGTGCTCACAATCCGACTACACCGCTGGCCGCTGACCTAGCTGTTAATCCGTCGGGTTGGCAGAGGTTATGCAGAGGTGGTTAGGTATACTGAGCACCTGCGCACAGTGTGGCCTCACACCAGGTCCTGCCTGCCGTGTAGCTCAACCTGCATCACAGATGAGGGGCCTCTCTCTCTCTCTCTCTCTCTCTCTCTCTCTCTCTCCATCTCTCTCTCTCTCTCTCTCTCTCTCTCTCTCTCTCTCTCTCTCTCTCTCTCTCTCTCTCTCTCTCTCTCTCTCTCTCCATCTCTCTCTCTCTCTCTCTCTCTCTCTCTCTCTCTCTCTCTCTCTCTCTCTCTCTCTCTCTCTCCCTCCCTCTCTCTCTCTCTCTCTCTTTCTCTCTCTCTCTCTCTCTCTCTCTCTCTCTCTCTCTCTCTCTCTCTCTCTCTCTCTCTCTGCGGGCCCTCCGTACCACGTCGTGTCGACACACATTCATCATGAGCACTAGGCAACTAGTGCAAAGGCACACACCGCAACTGTCGACATCTGGACGAATTAATGATTTGAATATGGGATCATTTTTGGCGGTCACTCAAACTGCTTCCGAAATGTTGCTAGTTAGACATGCTGTCATTGGCTTGGCAATTCTGCGCCTCCCGGGCACACTTATGCTTGGCAGATCGGTCATGTTGGCTGGCGTTGCTTTTCCCTCCATGTGAAACACTACAATCCTAATGGCAGATAAGCGGGAGAGAAGAAGGTCAAATATGGGACAAACCCGGGATAAGTGGGATCGGGACTTCTGACTGTGTGTGGCCACTTCTGTTCTAGGGGTTTTCATACAAATGAAGTGGCGGCTATAACGAGCCCTGACTGTATCACATTTTAATTGTGATGGAATGAGGGTCCCACTTTCCCTCTCTCGTTCTCTCTGCTAAACAACGAGGCTTCATCTCACCTGCTGAGAGTTCCCCAAGTGAGACACAGTGCCACCTGCCAGCTGCCAGCTGCTATTGAGTTATTGAATTTGTGAACTCTCTATTAACTAGGGAATAGATGGAGAGAAAGTGAAAGTGCAGTGTGAAGACAGCACGGGTAATTGTATTGGGAGATAAATGTACATTGACCAGGTAGAAAACAACAGCCCGCCTCAGCGCGTATATATAGTAATAATTAATTTAACGTTCCATGTCAGTTAAGTGTCAGTTCCATGTCAGCTTTGTCCCAACACACACTTACACACACAAACACGGGCACGTATGCGCAAACATTCACACACAAAAAACACAAACACACACACACCCACCGCCATGCACCCCCCCCCCCCCCCCCACACACACACACACACACACACACACACACACACACACACACACACACACACACACACACACACACACACACACACACACACACATGACACATATGTCTTAATGAAATGAATGGCTGATTACTGATTACATATCACACACGTGCGCACCCACGCACACATACAAAAACAAATACACGCATGCACACAAACTACACACATACACACACACATGTCTTGATTAAACTAATTGGTGATTACATATCACCAGTAGAAACACAATGTTAAAATAAAGAACAATAACAACCCTTACAATATAATTCCAGCTCCCTGATTAATTGAGGATGAAAATAATATGTCTTGTCAGTGTCTGAGTGCAACAAATAGTGCATAAATAAATAACTAAATAAAATAAATACAACCAAATGAACCTGAACCAGACGAATGCTTCTTCACAAACCTCGCCAGTAATGGCTGACAACCCCTGTGAATGCCGTAAAGTGTCCAGATGGATATTTTAAGTATTTGATGTGCTTATTTATTCATAACAAAACTTCTTAGCTTACTGGCCGGGATGCCAGCACAGGCTTGTATGCTGTTGATTAGGAATGGTGCACTCTTCAGCACTCTCAATAAGCAGAGAGAGGCTAGTGGTTACTATTGTCTCTCTCACACACACGCACGCACGCACGCACGCACGCACGCACGCACGCACGCACGCACGCACGCACGCACACACACACACACACACACACACACACACACACACACACACACTCCCTTTTCCATATACATAAACAGACGCACACGCTCACTCTTCTGGTCACATCTCTATCCTACTCATACACAGTCACATGCATACGATGCCTTCTGTTCAGAGTGCTCAATGGATGAGAATAATAGAACAGCTGTCCCATTCAATCACCAGCAAACAAATGACAGCTTATCATGATTTAATGCAACAAGATAATATGGGCCTTTTTTTTATAAGGATAGCCTATAAGGCTTTATACTCATCGAGCATGCCAACATCTTTCTCTACCGCACACCAACCGATCAAGTAGCTGGCTTTAAAAGTTAAAAGTTATCTAATCATGGTTAGAAAACAACAACAAGGAAATATGTAAGACACTAATGTGGAACTTCAAGCTACCACAGCAATGAATACTGTAAGAGCTCTACTTTGATACATTCATTAAGACAGGAGGCAGATTATGTAATCGCAGGGCAATCCATGAAAGCCATGTGACAGGCTGATCAATCTGTCCTATTTTACACGATGCCTTAATGCAAACATGCATGTGTGCTTCCCGTCACTGACTTTGTCCAAGTAATCATTATATCTGCCACGTGATTCACAGCTTTCAAATGTACAACATTTGGGTTTGTATCTCTTGTAAAAATGGGACTCTATATATCTGTTCATCCATCCATCTGAGAGATGGAGAGTGGGAAATGTATACTAAAAAGATTTAACAAGATCTCCAATAAAAGCCTGTACTATATAAAAAGAAAAAACATAATTTTTGTTTTTGTTTTATTTACAGGTTTTTCATCAATCAATCCCAATAAATGTCATCCACAAGCAACCAAATGGGATAACAAATGGCAACATCATAACAAAAACAGAAACCAACAAATTTTATTTGCGAGGGGCTTTTAAACTGAAAGACGTGTCTGAACACAAATGATTCCGATAACGCTATTTGTCTGGAAGAACTTAGATGCTGTTTCTTCTGGAAAAAAAAGTGTTATTGTAAATTGTTGATTGTGTTGCCCTTGCACATAAGACCATATCCACTTGTGAGGCATTTTGAGGATTTATCACATGGAAATTGATTTGTGAGGGAGAATGTCACACAGAAATGAAAGTTTAATCCAGGTGAAATTGGAAGTCATGCAGTTCAGCTCATGGCTCACTTAATTCATAAGCAGTAAGTGATTTGGAAAGGACAGACTGTAATTGCAAATGTCCCATTGTCATTACCTGAGTCCTGAGATGATAAAGAGAGCAAACGCTTTTACCGTTATGTTTCATTGCATTTCACCAGGTTATTTAATTTTTTCCACACGGAGCATGGTACATCATTTTAGCAATTTCGTTTTTGAGAAAAAGGCTCATTACTTCATTGCGGAAATAATTTATTAAACTCCCGGAGTTGGCTATGTTTTCAGATCTCTGAGCTGTTTGTGGGAAAACAACAACAGATTGTTCTTCACATGAAACATGCTTAATATTTTACTAAATACCTCCCTGTGTTTGGCTTCGTTCCCAAGGAGATTTCTGGATCAGAGTATAATCAGTCAACTGGGGCAGCAAGTTTCCAGTGTTGACCGCAAATCCATAACTCATAATAGTATAATGTTGCAGCATTATCACATTTGCTTTGGTAGCCTAATAGGCTACCAAACGACACCGCACAACCCTGAGTTTGATATCATGTGCCATTGAAAACATTAATATTTTTCAGAAAACGACCCACCCCAAATAGTTCCACAGCAGGACTGGGACTGGACTTGCTACTTTGCGTAGGTCCACAGTCACCACCGGCTAGCTACTTTGCATCAATGCACGTCTATCGGTATGTTTCCATTTAGTCT